>NC_141152.1:72923024-73232877 GCF_053477565.2 Lygodium microphyllum
CTACAACTCTGCAAGTCAGACTAAATCAGAACTGACTAGTGCTTAAAACTCCTAGAAGACTTGTTCGTATGCAAAAACTCTGAACTGAAAAGTTGTTCGCAGCAAGCTGTTCTACCTATCTGCAAGTTCATTGAAGTACTTTCAGCAAACAGAGACAGAAATATTGCAGAATTTCTGAAAATTGAAGAAGAAATACCCAAAAATACATAGCCTTGTAACCCCAAATTTGAGCTACGCTCATCCCGCTAACCTGATTTTGAGTGAGAAAGGTTTGTTGAGTTTTACAGGATGACTACCCCACATATGGATGATCCTATGGCTGAAGACGATCTACCTGAGCCTACCATGGAACAAAAGCTGGATCTAATCATGCTACAATTGGAAGAAGAGCGAAGAGCTAGGCAAGCCTTGCAAGCGCAATTGACAAAGCTACAAAGAGCGCCCACCGATAAAGAAGAACCTCAAGCTGAAGATTTGATTCGCCGTACCATCGACGCCACTCTTGAAGCACAAACCATTCGCAAGGAATCCAAGATAAGTAAACGAAGTTTCAAGTTTCGCACTTTCAATGGCATAAGAGAAGGAAAGATTGTTTTATCATTCATTAGCCAGTTTGATGACTATTTCCATGAGGAAACTTATCCCGAAAAAGATAAAATCAAGTGTGTTACTAATCATCTGATAGACAGAGCATCACTTTGGTGGACTGTAGTCCGCAAGAGCATAGAATGTCCTGCTACATGGGAAGATTTCAAGAAGAAGTTCATGCAAAATTTCCTTCCACCGCAATTTCATGAGAAGGCTATCAAGCAATGGGATTTACTTCAACAGTGAGATCGTGAGCCTATTCCACAATATACAGAGCGTTTTTGGAATGCACTTCTACAGCTACGCATGCTTGAAGACGTACCAGAGACGACACATAAGCGAAAGTATATGTCTAGACTTCTTGGACATTACTACGCTGAAGTGAACATGTTCAAGCCTGCTACCCTTGAAGACGCCATCTCCTTAGCTCACGACACTGAAGATAAGTTATGCGCAAGAGATCGACGACCACAGCCATTCCAAGCCAACGGTAATTATGGATCTAAACAATTCAATTCCAATTTCAGAAGGTTTAATCCAGGTCGTTTCTCATCACCATCTTTCCGCAAGAATTGGCCTAAACCACCTGCATTACCATCCACTGTCAATCCAAATCAAAAGCCTATTCCACAAGCAAATCCAAATGTACCCAAACTCCCAGCCATTGCAAATAATGTGACCAAAGCCAAGCCAATAGTATGCTACAAGTGTCACCAGCCAGGGCATCTCGCAGCAAATTGTCATTCAAAGAAGCCATCAGCACATATCAACTACCTTGGAGCTATGGACGAAGACGAGCATGAGGATATGCCGGATTTCACTGAAGAAGAGGATGATATTACTACTACTTCCGACACTTTACTAGGTATGCCTACTTTACATTCATTGTTGACTATGAAATGTATGGTGCATGGAAAAGAAAGAACTATATTGCATGATGACGGTAGTACCCATGACTTTATTTCAGCAAAATTGGTAAAGGAATTAAAATTGCATACAATACCTACGCATTATCGCATAAAAGCTGCATTTTTAGGCACTAGGTACAATGGCACACAAGAAGTTCAAGATTTAGAAATTCAAATTGGTCCATACATTGAAAGAAGAAATTTCTTAGTTGTCCCATTACAGTCAAGTGACATTATTCTAGGAATGCCATGGAGGCACCAGCATAATCCAAACACAATGAATATTAATTTTCATGGAAAATCTATTACATTATTTGGTATGCATGCATCTCATATTTTTCCACTGCTTTCGCATACTCAAGCAAAACGTGCACTACGCAAGAATACTAAATCATATCTCATTTGGGTGAATGAATTGCACGCAAAGGAAAATCATATGCACCCTAGGCATAAGGAATTTCTTGCATATCTTAAGGACTGTTTTGCAGAAGACCTACCACCAGGTTTACCACCATCACGTCCAGAAGACCATAAGATTGATCTAATTCCTGGCACACAACCACCTTGCAAAGCATCATATAGGCACAATCAAATAGAGCAAAAAGAAATCCAGAGTCAAGTTGAAGAATTACTAAATAGAGGCCTAATTCGACCTAGCAGTTCTCCATTCGGTGCACCTGTACTCTTAGTCAAGAAGAAGAATAATACTTATCGTATGTGTATTGACTACCGAGCATTAAATAAGATCACTGTAAAGAATAGGTATCCTATACCTAGAGTTGATGACCTTATGGACAAACTGCAAGGATCTTCTATATTTAGTAAAATTGACCTTAAGTCTGGATATCATCAGGTGAGGTTAGATAGAACCGACATATTTAAGACTTCATTCAGAACACAGTTTGGCCATTACGAATTCTTAGTCATGCCATTCGGATTAACTAATGCACCTGCTACTTTCAGTAGAATGATGAACCGTATTTTTCTTAAATATCAATATTGTGTGATTGTTTTCTTTGATGATATTTTGGTGTTCAGTCAAAGTGAAAAAGAGCATTATGAGCATTTATCATTAGTTTTTCAATTACTGAAAGAAAATCAATTGTTTGCAAATCCTGAAAAGAGTGAATTCTTTAAGACAGAAATAGAATATCTAGGTCATATTGTATCAAAAGAAGGAATAAAAGTTGATCCTAAGAAAATTGATGCAATATTGCATTGGCCTGTTCCTAAAAATGTACATGAATTACGCTCATTCCTTGGTCTTGCTAGTTTCTATAGGAAGTTTGTACGTAATTTCTCATTACTTGCTTTACCATTAACAAAACTTCTTAAGAAAGTAATTGTTTATCAATGGACTAAAAACCAGCAGAAATCCTTTGACTTACTGAAACGTGCATTAACCAATGCCCCTGTTCTACAATTGCCTGACTTTAATAGACCATTCTTTCTAGTTGTGACCGATGCTAGCGGATCAGGAATAGGAGCCGTATTAATGCAAGACAACCATCCAATAGCATATTCTAGTTCTAAGCTGAAACCCTCTGAGCTCAAATATTCCACTTATGACAAGGAACTATTAGCAGTTGTACAAGCATTAAAACAATGGAAGCATTATTTAATGGGTTCAGAATTCATGATAAAGACTGACCAGCAAAGCATTAGACATCTACTTAGCCAACCCCAAATTTTTGACCGTCATATCAAATGGGCTTCCTTCATTCAAAGCTTTCATCCTATCATTCAATACCAACCTGGAAAAGAAAATGTAGTTGCTGATGCATTGAGTAGAAGACCTGCAATTCACAATATTTCTATCATATCTTTTGATTCTTTGATTGCTATGAAAGACACATATCACCAGGATATTACTTTTCATTCTGATTGGCAAAAATTAGTTCAAAATAATTTCATTCCTGTTGATTCATTGTCATATAATGATGGATTTATGTTCTTTGAAAAGAGACTGTGTGTTACTATTCCATTCCGATCTTTTGTTTTGAATGAAATTCATTGTCCCCCATATCAAGGTCATAGAGGTATCATTTCTACATTACGCATGTTAACTGAAGATTTTTATTGGCCGCATATGGATGGAGATGTATCTAATTTCGTTTCTGAATGTTTGATTTGTCAAAGAATAAAGAGACATCATGGTAAACAGTATGGATTATTAATGCCTTTATCTATTCCATCTAAACCTTGGGAACATATTTCTATGGATTTCATTACTGGTTTACCAAATACTAAATCTAACCATGACATGATTTGGACAATTGTAGATAGATTTAGTAAGCAAGCATATTTCATTGCATGTAAGAAAACTTTAACAGCATCACAAGTAGCACAGTTATTTTTGAAAACTGTTTTTACTAACCATGGATTGCCGAAAGTGATTATTTCAGATCGTGATTCTAGATTTTGTAATAATTTTTGGATTACACTGTTTGCAAATCTAGGCACAAAGATTGATTTCTCATCTACATTTCATCCAGAAACAAATGGACAAACAGAAGCCACAAATAGCACTATTTTAGATCTTTTACGTGCATACACTATCTCTAAACCTCAGACTTGGGATACTCATTTACATTTATTACAGTTTGCATATAACAATACACCGCACACATCTACAAAGAAAGCACCTTTTGAAGTTATTTATGGATATAGATTATCTACACCTGTTGCATCTTTGTCTAATAGAATACAGAGTGCTGATGATATTGCTGTTATGCATAATAGTATTTTTGATGAGGTTAAGGATATGATTGCTAAAGCCCAATAATCATATACCAAACAAGCCAACAAGAAAAGACAAGCCATGAATTTCAAAGTTGATGATTATGTTTGGCTTAGAATAGAAAAACGTAGACTGCAAAGTGTCGATAGACATCCAGTTGTCAAATTAGCTCCTAGATTCTATGGACCATTTAGAATTATTCATAAGATTAATGACAATGCATTCAAGTTAGAATTGCCATCTCATTGGAAAATTCATAATACATTTCATATTAGTTTATTGAGACCATTTAGAGGCCAATTACCTATCCACCCTGTTTATGAAAACCCACCTTTACTAGAAGAAGAGACTGAAATACTTGAACCAGAAGCCATCATAGACACTGACTACATGACCACTAGAACTGGCCGAAGGTATTCTAGATATTTAGTAAAATTTAAGAACCATCCTGTCGAGGAAGCACAATGGATGCATGCTAGAGACTTAAATGCTTTCCCCACTCTGTTAGCTCCACATTGAGCTAATAGAAATTGAGGTCAATTGCTATCCCACCCCGGGGGTATGATTCCAGGAGGCATATTCCACGGTGGATTCCGTGAGGTTTTACGGTGGATTCCGTAAACTTAGATGACCGGGGATCATACACAAAGAGGATTCTTTGTGCGAGAAGTTGATGGGGACGCCTGTCCTTTTCGGGCGTTTCATTAATTTAGTGTGTACATGGGTGATTCCATAGCGGGTGATTCCGCAAAATACATATTAAATTAATAAACGTTTATGAGTTTAGAGTGCGCACTCGTAATAAATTAAGGTTAGGATTTATTTCTAACCAGTTGATTTATTTATATAGCTGAAGACTGCTAGGTATTCACTTTTGTCGGTTTAATTGTATTATTTTACTAACGATTGTGAATGCTTCAGTTGATGTGTAGAGATAGCAGCAGTGGCGGAGGAAAGCATTGGAGTCTAGCGGGTATTCGACATTTGGACTATATTTTGATAGGCGCCATGCCTATATTTTGTTATGTCTATTGAGACATTGATTATCGATTATTATTTTGTATGCGCTTATGCGCCCGGATATGTTATTTCTATTTGGACATTGAGATTGGGCGTGCCAGACACTATGGGCACCGTCCATTAGCTTTATTTTCCTATTTTTGTAGAAAGCAAACTCAAAAGCTAAAAGCTTGTCATATTTTTGTAATTGGGCTATTATTGAGCATGAAGATTGGAAATATACATAAAATACATGCTTTGTGAAGCGCTCACACAAGGCATGGGGGAGATTGAACCCAATTTGTCTCTTGCCTCTTGTCGTGCATGCTTTTACATGGTTTTTTGTGCAAAAAGGTAGAGTACTTTGTTCTTGGGGACCTTCAGGGATTCACCACGTGAGCTATCTGCGACCGATCTGCGCACCAGTGGTATCAGAGCGGAGCAGAGATCAAGAGCTTCCAATCGCTACCAATCTCGGGCGAAGGCGGAGCTCCAGGAACAAACGGGCTCTACAGTCAATCTCGTCACGAACCGTCGATACAGGCAGACTTCTGGCGATCAAGAACCTCTGTTTCCACTGTCAGATCGCGAAGGACCAGGCTCTGTAGGCGGAGGACCACTCATCCATCTCCTTTATCAAGTCGTGGACAAACAGAGAAAAGAGTAATTCTCATATCTTTCATTAAGCTTCAAAGCTTAAAGTTATAAGTTAATAAGCTTAGTTAGAAGCTTAAAGAAGCTTCAACCAACAATTCGTCAATCGGCGGCAAGAGGATGTGTCTGGCGGCGTCAAACTCGGCATCAACATATCGACGTCCTAAATAAAAAAAAATCATAAGCTTTAGTTACTAAAGCTACTAAGCTTAAACCATTAAGCTTTCTGCAAGTCAGTTAAGGCAAACAAATCCATAAACACCAGGTCCTGCGCTGCCAAAGTCAAGTTCTACAAGTCAGGTGTAATCAAGTTCTGCAAGTTCTGCAAGTCGGCCTAAGTTCAACAAGTCAACAACTCTGCAAGTCTGCTAAGTCTACAACTCTGCAAGTCAGACTAAATCAGAACTGACTAGTGCTTAAAACTCCTAGAAGACTTGTTCGTATGCAAAAACTCTGAACTGAAAAGTTGTTCGCAGCAAGCTGTTCTACCTATCTGCAAGTTCGTTGAAGTACTTTCAGCAAACAGAGACAGAAATATTGCAGAATTTCTGAAAATTGAAGAAGAAATACCCAAAAATACATAGCCTTGTAACCCCAAATTTGAGCTACGCTCATCCCGCTAACCTGATTTTGAGTGAGAAAGGTTTGTTGAGTTTTACAGGATGACTACCCCACATATGGATGATCCTATGGCTGAAGACGATCTACCTGAGCCTACCATGGAACAAAAGCTGGATCTAATCATGCTACAATTGGAAGAAGAGCGAAGAGCTAGGCAAGCCTTGCAAGCGCAATTGACAAAGCTACAAAGAGCGCCCACCGATAAAGAAGAACCTCAAGCTGAAGATTTGATTCGCCGTACCATCGACGCCACTCTTGAAGCACAAACCATTCGCAAGGAATCCAAGATAAGTAAACGAAGTTTCAAGTTTCGCACTTTCAATGGCATAAGAGAAGGAAAGATTGTTTTATCATTCATTAGCCAATTTGATGACTATTTCCATGAGGAAACTTATCCCGAAAAAGATAAAATCAAGTGTGTTACTAATCATCTGATAGACAGAGCATCACTTTGGTGGACTGTAGTCCGCAAGAGCATAGAATGTCCTGCTACATGGGAAGATTTCAAGAAGAAGTTCATGCAAAATTTCCTTCCACCGCAATTTCATGAGAAGGCTATCAAGCAATGGGATTTACTTCAACAGTGAGATCATGAGCCTATTCCACAATATACAGAGCATTTTTGGAATGCACTTCTACAGCTACGCATGCTTGAAGACGTACCAGAGACGACACATAAGCGGAAGTATATGTCTAGACTTCTTGGACATTACTACGCTGAAGTGAACATGTTCAAGCCTGCTACCCTTGAAGACGCCATCTCCTTAGCTCATGACACTGAAGATAAGTTATGCGGAAGAGATCGACGACCACAGCCATTCCAAGCCAACGGTAATTATGGATCTAAACAATTCAATTCCAATTTCAGAAGGTTTAATCCAGGTCGTTTCTCATCACCATCTTTCCGCAAGAATTGGCCTAAACCACCTGCATTACCATCCACTGTCAATCCAAATCAAAAGCCTATTCCACAAGCAAATCCAAATGTACCCAGACTCCCAGCCATTGCAAATAATGTGACCAAAGCCAAGCCAATAGTATGCTACAAGTGTCACCAGCCAGGGCATCTCGCAGCAAATTGTCATTCAAAGAAGCCATCAGCACATATCAACTACCTTGGAGCTATGGACGAAGACGAGCATGAGGATATGTCGGATTTCACTGAAGAAGAGGATGATATTACTACTACTTCCGACACTTTACTAGGTATGCCTACTTTACATTCATTGTTGACTATGAAATGTATGGTGCATGGAAAAGAAAGAACTATATTGCATGATGACGGTAGTACCCATGACTTTATTTCAGCAAAATTGGTAAAGGAATTAAAATTGCATACAATACCTACGCATTATCGCATAAAAGCTGCATTTTTAGGCACTAGGTACAATGGCACACAAGAAGTTCAAGATTTAGAAATTCAAATTGGTCCATACATTGAAAGAAGAAATTTCTTAGTTGTCCCATTACAGTCAAGTGACATTATTCTAGGAATGCCATGGAGACACCAGCATAATCCAAACACAATGAATATTAATTTTCAAGGAAAATCTATTACATTATTTGGTATGCATGCATCTCATATTTTTCCACTGCTTTCGCATACTCAAGCAAAACGTGCACTACGCAAGAATACTAAATCATATCTCATTTGGGTGAATGAATTGCACGCAAAGGAAAATCATATGCACCCTAGGCATAAGGAATTTCTTGCATATTTTAAGGACTGTTTTGCAGAAGACCTACCACCAGGTTTACCACCATCACGTCCAGAAGACCATAAGATTGATCTAATTCCTGGCACACAACCACCTTGCAAAGCATCATATAGGCACAATCAAATAGAGCAAAAAGAAATCCAGAGTCAAGTTGAAGAATTACTAAATAGAGGCCTAATTCGACCTAGCAATTCTCCATTCGGTGCACCTGTACTCTTAGTCAAGAAAAAGAATAATACTTATCGTATGTGTATTGACTATTGAGCATTAAATAAGATCACTGTAAAGAATAGGTATCCTATACCTAGAGTTGATGACCTTATGGACAAACTGCAAGGATCTTCTATATTTAGTAAAATTGACCTTAAGTCTGGATATCATCAGGTGATGTTAGATAGAACCGACATATTTAAGACTGCATTCAGAACACAGTTTGGCCATTACGAATTCTTAGTCATGCCATTCGGATTAACTAATGCACCTGCTACTTTCAGTAGAATGATGAACCGTATTTTTCTTAAATATCAATATTGTGTGATTGTTTTCTTTGATGATATTTTGGTGTTCAGTCAAAGTGAAAAAGAGCATTATGAGCATTTATCATTAGTTTTTCAATTACTGAAAGAAAATCAATTGTTTGCAAATCCTGAAAAGAGTGAATTCTTTAAGACAGAAATAGAATATCTAGGTCATATTGTATCAAAAGAAGGAATAAAAGTTGATCCTAAGAAAATTGATGCAATATTGCATTGGCCTGTTCCTAAAAATGTACATGAATTACGCTCATTCCTTGGTCTTGCTAGTTTCTATAGGAAGTTTGTACGTAATTTCTCATTACTTGCTTTACCATTAACAAAACTTCTTAAGAAAGTAATTGTTTATCAATGGACTGAAAACCAGCAGAAATCCTTTGACTTACTGAAACGTGCATTAACCAATGCCCCTGTTCTACAATTGCCTGACTTTAATAGACCATTCTTTCTAGTTGTGACCGATGCTAGCGGATCAGGAATAGGAGCCGTATTAATGCAAGACAACCATCCAATAGCATATTCTAGTTCTAAGCTGAAACCCTCTGAGCTCAAATATTCCACTTATGACAAGGAACTATTAGCAGTTGTACAAGCATTAAAACAATGGAAGCATTATTTAATGGGTTCAGAATTCATGATAAAGACTGACCAACAAAGCATTAGACATCTACTTAGCCAACCCCAAATTTCTGACCGTCATATCAAATGGGCTTCCTTCATTCAAAGCTTTCATCCTATCATTCAATACCAACCTGGAAAAGAAAATGTAGTTGCTGATGCATTGAGTAGAAGACCTGCAATTCACAATATTTCTATCATATCTTTTGATTCTTTGATTGCTATGAAAGACACATATCACCAGGATATTACTTTTCATTCTGATTGGCAAAAATTAGTTCAAAATAATTTCATTCCTGTTGATTCATTGTCATATAATGATGGATTTATGTTCTTTGAAAAGAGACTGTGTGTTACTATTCCATTCCGATCTTTTGTTTTGAATGAAATTCATTGTCCCCCATATCAAGGTCATAGAGGTATCATTTCTACATTACGCATGTTAACTGAAGATTTTTATTGGCCGCATATGGATGGAGATGTATCTAATTTCGTTTCTGAATGTTTGATTTGTCAAAGAATAAAGAGACATCATGGTAAACAGTATGGATTATTAATGCCTTTATCTATTCCATCTAAACCTTGGGAACATATTTCTATGGATTTCATTACTGGTTTACCAAATACTAAATCTAACCATGACATGATTTGGACAATTGTAGATAGATTTAGTAAGCAAGCATATTTCATTGCATGTAAGAAAACTTTAACAGCATCACAAGTAGCACAGTTATTTTTGAAAACTGTTTTTACTAACCATGGATTGCCGAAAGTGATTATTTCAGATCATGATTCTAGATTTTGTAATAATTTTTGGATTACACTGTTTGCAAATCTAGGCACAAAGATTGATTTCTCATCTACATTTCATCCAGAAACAAATGGACAAACAGAAGCCACAAATAGCACTATTTTAGATCTTTTACGTGCATACACTATCTCTAAACCTCAGACTTGGGATACTCATTTACATTTATTACAGTTTGCATATAACAATACACCGCACACATCTACAAAGAAAGCACCTTTTGAAGTTATTTATGGATATAGATTATCTACACCTGTTGCATCTTTGTCTAATAGAATACAGAGTGCTGATGATATTGCTGTTATGCATAATAGTATTTTTGATGAGGTTAAGGATATGATTGCTAAAGCCCAATAATCATATACCAAACAAGCCAACAAGAAAAGACAAGCCATGAATTTCAAAGTTGATGATTATGTTTGGCTTAGAATAGAAAAACGTAGACTGCAAAGTGTCGATAGACATCCAGTTGTCAAATTAGCTCCTAGATTCTATGGACCATTTAGAATTATTCATAAGATTAATGACAATGCATTCAAGTTAGAATTGCCATCTCATTGGAAAATTCATAATACATTTCATATTAGTTTATTGAGACCATTTAGAGGCCAATTACCTATCCACCCTGTTTATGAAAACCCACCTTTACTAGAAGAAGAGACTGAAATACTTGAACCAGAAGCCATCATAGACACTGACTACATGACCACTAGAACTGGCCGAAGGTATTCTAGATATTTAGTAAAATTTAAGAACCATCCTGTCGAGGAAGCACAATGGATGCATGCTAGAGACTTAAATGCTTTCCCCACTCTGTTAGCTCCACATTGAGCTAATAGAAATTGAGGTCAATTGCTATCCCACCCCGGGGGTATGATTCCAGGAGGCATATTCCACGGTGGATTCCGTGAGGTTTTACGGTGGATTCCGTAAACTTAGATGACCGGGGCTCATACACAAAGAGGATTCTTTGTGCGAGAAGTTGATGGGGACGCCTGTCCTTTTCGGGCGTTTCATTAATTTAGTGTGTACATGGGTGATTCCATAGCGGGTGATTCCGCAAAATACATATTAAATTAATAAACGTTTATGAGTTTAGAGTGCGCACTCGTAATAAATTAAGGTTAGGATTTATTTCTAACCAGTTGATTTATTTATATAGCTGAAGACTGCTAGGTATTCACTTTTGTCGGTTTAATTGTATTATTTTACTAACGATTGTGAATGCTTCAGTTGATGTGTAGAGATAGCAGCAGTGGCGGAGGAAAGCATTGGAGTCTAGCGGGTATTCGACATTTGGACTATATTTTGATAGGCGCCATGCCTATATTTTGTTATGTCTATTGAGACATTGATTATCGATTATTATTTTGTATGCGCTTATGCGCCCGGATATGTTATTTCTATTTGGACATTGAGATTGGGCATGCCAGACACTATGGGCACCGTCCATTAGCTTTATTTTCCTATTTTTGTAGAAAGCAAACTCAAAAGCTAAAAGCTTGTCATATTTTTGTAATTGGGCTATTATTGAGCATGAAGATTGGAAATATACATAAAATACATGCTTTGTGAAGCGCTCACACAAGGCATGGGGGAGATTGAACCCAATTTGTCTCTTGCCTCTTGTCGTGCATGCTTTTACATGGTTTTTTGTGCAAAAAGGTAGAGTACTTTGTTCTTGGGGACCTTCAGGGATTCACCACGTGAGCTATCTGCGACCGATCTGCGCACCAGTGGTATCAGAGCGGAGCAGAGATCAAGAGCTTCCAATCGCTACCAATCTCGGGCGAAGGCGGAGCTCCAGGAACAAACGGGCTCTACAGTCAATCTCGTCACGAACCGTCGATACAGGCAGACTTCTGGCGATCAAGAACCTCTGTTTCCACTGTCAGATCGCGAAGGACCAGGCTCTGTAGGCGGAGGACCACTCATCCATCTCCTTTATCAAGTCGTGGACAAACAGAGAAAAGAGTAATTCTCATATCTTTCATTAAGCTTCAAAGCTTAAAGTTATAAGTTAATAAGCTTAGTTAGAAGCTTAAAGAAGCTTCAACCAACAATTCGTCAATCGGCGGCAAGAGGATGTGTCTGGCGGCGTCAAACTCGGCATCAACATATCGACGTCCTAAATAAAAAAAAATCATAAGCTTTAGTTACTAAAGCTACTAAGCTTAAACCATTAAGCTTTCTGCAAGTCAGTTAAGGCAAACAAATCCATAAACACCAGGTCCTGCGCTGCCAAAGTCAAGTTCTACAAGTCAGGTGTAATCAAGTTCTGCAAGTTCTGCAAGTCGGCCTAAGTTCAACAAGTCAACAACTCTGCAAGTCTGCTAAGTCTACAACTCTGCAAGTCAGACTAAATCAGAACTGACTAGTGCTTAAAACTCCTAGAAGACTTGTTCGTATGCAAAAACTCTGAACTGAAAAGTTGTTCGCAGCAAGCTGTTCTACCTATCTGCAAGTTCGTTGAAGTACTTTCAGAAAACGGAGACAGAAATATTGCAGAATTTCTGAAAATTGAAGAAGAAATACCCAAAAATACATAGCCTTGTAACCCCAAATTTGAGCTACGCTCATCCCGCTAACCTGATTTTGAGTGAGAAAGGTTTGTTGAGTTTTACAGGATGACTACCCCACATATGGATGATCCTATGGCTGAAGACGATCTACCTGAGCCTACCATGGAACAAAAGCTGGATCTAATCATGCTACAATTGGAAGAAGAGCGAAGAGCTAGGCAAGCCTTGCAAGCGCAATTGACAAAGATACAAAGAGCGCCCACCGATAAAGAAGAACCTCAAGCTGAAGATTTGATTCGCCGTACCATCGACGCCACTCTTGAAGCACAAACCATTCGCAAGGAATCCAAGATAAGTAAACGAAGTTTCAAGTTTCGCACTTTCAATGGCATAAGAGAAGGAAGGATTTTTTTATCATTCATTAGCCAGTTTGATGACTATTTCCATGAGGAAACTTATCCCGAAAAAGATAAAATCAAGTGTGTTACTAATCATCTGATAGACAGAGCATCACTTTGGTGGACTGTAGTCCGCAAGAGCATAGAATGTCCTGCTACATGGGAAGATTTCAAGAAGAAGTTCATGCAAAATTTCCTTCCACCGCAATTTCATGAGAAGGCTATCAAGCAATGGGATTTACTTCAACAGTGAGATCGTGAGCCTATTCCACAATATACAGAGCGTTTTTGGAATGCACTTCAACAGCTACGCATGCTTGAAGACGTACCAGAGACGACACATAAGCGGAAGTATATGTCTAGACTTCTTGGACATTACTACGCTGAAGTGAACATGTTCAAGCGTGCTACCCTTGAAGACGCCATCTCCTTAGCTCACGACACTGAAGATAAGTTATGCGGAAGAGATCGACGACCACAGCCATTCCAAGCCAACGGTAATTATGGATCTATACAATTCAATTCCAATTTCAGAAGGTTTAATCCAGGTCGTTTCTCATCACCATCTTTCCGCAAGAATTGGCCTAAACCACCTGCATTACCATCCACTGTCAATCCAAATCAAAAGCCTATTCCACAAGCAAATCCAAATGTACCCAAACTCCCAGCCATTGCAAATAATGTGACCAAAGCCAAGCCAATAGTATGCTACAAGTGTCACCAGCCAGGGCATCTCGCAGCAAATTGTCATTCAAAGAAGCCATCAGCACATATCAACTACCTTGGAGCTATGGACGAAGACGAGCATGAGGATATGCCGGATTTCACTGAAGAAGAGGATGATATTACTACTACTTCCGACACTTTACTAGGTATGCCTACTTTACATTCATTGTTGACTATGAAATGTATGGTGCATGGAAAAGAAAGAACTATATTGCATGATGACGGTAGTACCCATGACTTTATTTCAGCAAAATTGGTAAAGGAATTAAAATTGCATACAATACCTACGCATTATCGCATAAAAGCTGCATTTTTAGGCACTAGGTACAATGGCACACAAGAAGTTCAAGATTTAGAAATTCAAATTGGTCCATACATTGAAAGAAGAAATTTCTTAGTTGTCCCATTACAGTCAAGTGACATTATTCTAGGAATGCCATGGAGACACCAGCATAATCCAAACACAATGAATATTAATTTTCAAGGAAAATCTATTACATTATTTGGTATGCATGCATCTCATATTTTTCCACTGCTTTCGCATACTCAAGCAAAACGTGCACTACGCAAGAATACTAAATCATATCTCATTTGGGTGAATGAATTGCACGCAAAGGAAAATCATATGCACCCTAGGCATAAGGAATTTCTTGCATATCTTAAGGACTGTTTTGCAGAAGACCTACCACCAGGTTTACCACCATCACGTCCAGAAGACCATAAGATTGATCTAATTCCTGGCACACAACCACCTTGCAAAGCATCATATAGGCACAATCAAATAGAGCAAAAAGAAATCCAGAGTCAAGTTGAAGAATTACTAAATAGAGGCCTAATTCGACCTAGCAGTTCTCCATTCGGTGCACCTGTACTCTTAGTCAAGAAAAAGAATAATACTTATCGTATGTGTATTGACTACCGAGCATTAAATAAGATCACTGTAAAGAATAGGTATCCTATACCTAGAGTTGATGACCTTATGGACAAACTGCAAGGATCTTCTATATTTAGTAAAATTGACCTTAAGTCTGGATATCATCAGGTGAGGTTAGATAGAACCGACATATTTAAGACTGCATTCAGAACACAGTTTGCCCATTACGAATTCTTAGTCATGCCATTCGGATTAACTAATGCACCTGCTACTTTCAGTAGAATGATGAACCGTATTTTTCTTAAATATCAATATTGTGTGATTGTTTTCTTTGATGATATTTTGGTGTTCAGTCAAAGTGAAAAAGAGCATTATGAGCATTTATCATTAGTTTTTCAATTACTGAAAGAAAATCAATTGTTTGCAAATCCTGAAAAGAGTGAATTCTTTAAGACAGAAATAGAATATCTAGGTCATATTGTATCAAAAGAAGGAATAAAAGTTGATCCTAAGAAAATTGATGCAATATTGCATTGGCCTGTTCCTAAAAATGTACATGAATTACGCTCATTCCTTGGTCTTGCTAGTTTCTATAGGAAGTTTGTACGTAATTTCTCATTACTTGCTTTACCATTAACAAAACTTCTTAAGAAAGTAGTTGTTTATCAATGGACTGAAAACCAGCAGAAATCCTTTGACTTACTGAAACGTGCATTAACCAATGCCCCTGTTCTACAATTGCCTGACTTTAATAGACCATTCTTTCTAGTTGTGACCGATGCTAGCGGATCAGGAATAGGAGCCGTATTAATGCAAGACAACCATCCAATAGCATATTCTAGTTCTAAGCTGAAACCCTCTGAGCTCAAATATTCCACTTATGACAAGGAACTATTAGCAGTTGTACAAGCATTAAAACAATGGAAGCATTATTTAATGGGTTCAGAATTCATGATAAAGACTGACCAGCAAAGCATTAGACATCTACTTAGCCAACCCCAAATTTCTGACCGTCATATCAAATGGGCTTCCTTCATTCAAAGCTTTCATCCTATCATTCAATACCAACCTGGAAAAGAAAATGTAGTTGCTGATGCATTGAGTAGAAGACCTGCAATTCACAATATTTCTATCATATCTTTTGATTCTTTGATTGCTATGAAAGACACATATCACCAGGATATTACTTTTCATTCTGATTGGCAAAAATTAGTTCAAAATAATTTCATTCCTGTTGATTCATTGTCATATAATGATGGATTTATGTTCTTTGAAAAGAGACTGTGTGTTACTATTCCATTCCGATCTTTTGTTTTGAATGAAATTCATTGTCCCCCATATCAAGGTCATAGAGGTATCATTTCTACATTACGCATGTTAACTGAAGATTTTTATTGGCCGCATATGGATGGAGATGTATCTAATTTCGTTTCTGAATGTTTGATTTGTCAAAGAATAAAGAGACATCATGGTAAACAGTATGGATTATTAATGCCTTTATCTATTCCATCTAAACCTTGGGAACATATTTCTATGGATTTCATTACTGGTTTACCAAATACTAAATCTAACCATGACATGATTTGGACAATTGTAGATAGATTTAGTAAGCAAGCATATTTCATTGCATGTAAGAAAACTTTAACAGCATCACAAGTAGCACAGTTATTTTTGAAAACTGTTTTTACTAACCATGGATTGCCGAAAGTGATTATTTCAGATCGTGATTCTAGATTTTGTAATAATTTTTGGATTACACTGTTTGCAAATCTAGGCACAAAGATTGATTTCTCATCTACATTTCATCCAGAAACAAATGGACAAACAGAAGCCACAAATAGCACTATTTTAGATCTTTTACGTGCATACACTATCTCTAAACCTCAGACTTGGGATACTCATTTACATTTATTACAGTTTGCATATAACAATACACCGCACACATCTACAAAGAAAGCACCTTTTGAAGTTATTTATGGATATAGATTATCTACACCTGTTGCATCTTTGTCTAATAGAATACAGAGTGCTGATGATATTGCTGTTATGCATAATAGTATTTTTGATGAGGTTAAGGATATGATTGCTAAAGCCCAATAATCATATACCAAACAAGCCAACAAGAAAAGACAAGCCATGAATTTCAAAGTTGATGATTATGTTTGGCTTAGAATAGAAAAACGTAGACTGCAAAGTGTCGATAGACATCCAGTTGTCAAATTAGCTCCTAGATTCTATGGACCATTTAGAATTATTCATAAGATTAATGACAATGCATTCAAGTTAGAATTGCCATCTCATTGGAAAATTCATAATACATTTCATATTAGTTTATTGAGACCATTTAGAGGCCAATTACCTATCCACCCTGTTTATGAAAACCCACCTTTACTAGAAGAAGAGACTGAAATACTTGAACCAGAAGCCATCATAGACACTGACTACATGACCACTAGAACTGGCCGAAGGTATTCTAGATATTTAGTAAAATTTAAGAACCATCCTGTCGAGGAAGCACAATGGATGCATGCTAGAGACTTAAATGCTTTCCCCACTCTGTTAGCTCCACATTGAGCTAATAGAAATTGAGGTCAATTGCTATCCCACCCCGGGGGTATGATTCCAGGAGGCATATTCCACGGTGGATTCCGTGAGGTTTTACGGTGGATTCCGTAAACTTAGATGACCGGGGCTCATACACAAAGAGGATTCTTTGTGCGAGAAGTTGATGGGGACGCCTGTCCTTTTCGGGCGTTTCATTAATTTAGTGTGTACATGGGTGATTCCATAGCGGGTGATTCCGCAAAATACATATTAAATTAATAAACGTTTATGAGTTTAGAGTGCGCACTCGTAATAAATTAAGGTTAGGATTTATTTCTAACCAGTTGATTTATTTATATAGCTGAAGACTGCTAGGTATTCACTTTTGTCGGTTTAATTGTATTATTTTACTAACGATTGTGAATGCTTCAGTTGATGTGTAGAGATAGCAGCAGTGGCGGAGGAAAGCATTGGAGTCTAGCGGGTATTCGACATTTGGACTATATTTTGATAGGCGCCATGCCTATATTTTGTTATGTCTATTGAGACATTGATTATCGATTATTATTTTGTATGCGCTTATGCGCCCGGATATGTTATTTCTATTTGGACATTGAGATTGGGCGTGCCAGACACTATGGGCACCGTCCATTAGCTTTATTTTCCTATTTTTGTAGAAAGCAAACTCAAAAGCTAAAAGCTTGTCATATTTTTGTAATTGGGCTATTATTGAGCATGAAGATTGGAAATATACATAAAATACATGCTTTGTGAAGCGCTCACACAAGGCATGGGGGAGATTGAACCCAATTTGTCTCTTACCTCTTGTCGTGCATGCTTTTACATGGTTTTTTGTGCAAAAAGGTAGAGTACTTTGTTCTTGGGGACCTTTAGGGATTCACCACATGAGCTATCTGCGACCAATCTACGCACCAATAACAATTGGTGTGCATACTGCAGTAGACCTAGCAACAACAAATCCAAATGTTACAACAACAACAAGAAAGGCAAGACAAAGAGAAGATTGATTCCACTGCTATGAAGGACCTAGAAGAAGTTGGGCAGGAATTAAAACAATTTAGTAACACAATATTAGTGAGTTTGGGAATCTCCCCAATTCTCATTTTTTGAATACTAAAAAGATGGCACCCGAATAACATGCCCATAAGTTTCTCAAAACCATATGATGTGACCTTTCATTGAAAAACACTTGAAAAATTGAATCTATTGAGCTATAGAGTGCTCAATTTGGAGTTATAGTGTTCAAGTTATGACAAATCCAAAGATTTGACCACGTGTCCCAAACTTAAGGGAAATTTTCATATTCTCTAATATGATGTTTAATGGTCAAAATGTTTCTGTTTTCATTCGCTCGTATGTTGAGAAAATGCTCTTCTTTGGTGTACCGCAACATGCATGGAGTTGCTATTTTGCCACACTAGCCAAGCACGGTCTTCAAGAGAGAATCCATGGTCTTTTTCAACGAGATGCTGATTGGGCTGCATTCAAAAAAGCCTTACGCAAAGAATTCTTCATAGAAGACTCTGGCCTTATGACAAAGAAAAGTTTCGTTGATTGGGTTGAGAAACCCAACAAAGGTTTAGCTGCAACAGTTATATACCATGAGTTTGAAAGTAAATTTGGACAACTTGATGTTGAAGATGAACAAAGTATGGATGGTCAGAAGATTGAATTATTTCTTAAGGCTATAGATCCCATCCTGCAAGAGAAGCTTGTTGATCTCCTAGAGGATGCTACCTCTGAAGCAGGAGTCAAAACTGCATGGACAGATGTTACTGATACAGTTAACATGATTTCTCGAAGAGAGTGGATGCGACTAAGATTGGGCTCTACTTCAACTTCAACAATTTCATTGGTGGAGCCTGTTCCAACTCCAAAAACCTCCATCTCTTTGACTAATCAACCAACTTTTTCTTCTTCTATTCCTTCTGTTCCACCTCTTAAAAATGATGTCATGGATGAACTCATTAAAAGCATGCAAGATCTTCATCTAAATCTTACAAAAATTAATTCCAAAGTAGAAAAGCTGGATGTCAAAGTTGAAGAACGAGGACGATCATCAATCCAAAGACCCATGAGAGAAGGCTATAAAAGGTGTTGTATTTGGTGTGATAGCCAACAACATGATAAGAGGGAGTGTACTACCTTTCGTGAGGCTGAAGCCCAGAAGCTTGTCTTTTGGAAAGATGGAAAAATTCATACAAGAGAAATTGGACTTCTACTAGAGCCAAATTTTGGCAATGGTGGAATGAAGAAAAGATTAGAAGATTTAGCTTTAAAGAATCCCTATGCAACAATTGATGTAGCTACCTATGGGTTGCAAATTGAGCCAACTAAATCTAATTTGAAAGCATTTAAAGCTTATGTGCAATCTAAAGTATGGATACAAGAATTAGATCAAATGGAATGTGGCAAAGCAACAAAAAAAGATTTGCCTAATTCCAGTCAATGCATTCGAGGAATAACTGATTGGGAAGGACCGACAGATTCTTTTTCCACCTTTGCACATTTGGCTGAAGTCAATCATAAAGAAGTCTTGATTGAAGAAAAGAGAAGAAGAAAAGATGACCCTGGCCCTTCCCCTTCTGGCCCATTGAAAACGGGTAGCTAAAACAATGCCTGAACAACCAAAGCCTGCTGACAATACAACCCGAGATCAAGAGATGGAAGATACGCCACAAACTAAGAAGGCCGAAGGAAAGAAGAAAGCAAGCATCCAGGCTACAAATTGCAGTCTGACATAGAAACTTCAACTAATCTCAAACAAGTCCTAGAAGTATAAATTCTGGGAAGTAAAATTGAGTTTACCTTAGGTAAATTCTTGGAATTGCCAAACGTGAATTTCATGATGTAATTATTAATGTAATTAAAAGGAAAATATAATATGTTGGTGATGATGCTGAAGAAATAGTGCATGCTCTTTTGCAAGCTCTTCGAGTATTTGTGCATGATGAAGAGAAGCTGAATGCACAAGAAATTCAGCTTAAAGCAGTTAAAGAATTAATTATAGCAATTGAAGCTGAAGATAAAGAAAGCATGGAAGTAAAAATTAAAGAAGTAAAGGCTAAAAATGTAATGGTCAGCTGGTCCAAACCAATTGGGTAACTTGCCTCTCAAAAAGAAGGTCATGTACAACACATGCATGCTGAGCAAAAAGATCGATTCATTCCAAGTAGTCATTACTCTCGTACATATTGGCCCAAGAGCAACAATAGAGACATTTGTCAAAATAAATACCATGTATTGCACAGTTAGACCATGGTTCTGAGATAAACGTCATGGCTAGAAGTATCTATGAAAGTAGTAGATGGCCCATAAATGTTGATCTAGACTGAGAATGAAAGCTGCAAACAATTCTTATTGAGAGTTATATGCTACATGTTCTAATGTGCAGGTAACTATTGGACACATAAAAGAAAATTTTCACTTCTTTGTCCAAGACTCTTGTAGTTACCCTATCATTCTTGGGAAACCTTACATTTCTAAAGCCCTCTTGGAAACAAAAGCTCTTGATGATGATTTTTCCTATGCTCAAATCCGAAGCAAGGATAATAAACGAGATGTCCAATTTCTTACCGTGTGTGTTAATCATAATCAAAACGGAGATCAATTGTGAGATTATCTTGTGCCTCCTAACCCCCAAGAATTCAAGGGACCTCAGGCTGCATTGCTATAAAATGAGGCTATGGCAGTGCTTTATGTAGAAAGATTATGCCTCCTCATGTTATAGAAGTTGTGTCTCAAGCACATGTATGTACAACCAACAATATGGGCTGTTATAAGTCTCTTTCCATCATGACTAAAGCTGAAAGAAAATATTTATGTCATGTAAAAAGGGAGCTGGAAACTAATGACATGATGGCTGAAAATGAAGATATTTCAGGCATCTTTTTTGGGCTGATTACAACCAACACATTGGCTAAAATATATGCAGCTGTTCATGCAAAAAATCAGGCTGAAAATCAGTCCATAGAAGTATGTACATTGGATTTTTATCAAGAAATTCAAGAATTTGTTGGATAGGAAGATATTGATTTTCCCAACAAGGCTGAAGCACAAGTGGAAACAAAATACAAGATGGTGGATAAGAAAGTCAAGCTCGTGGCAGTCCCACTGCCTCTTGAAAGTGAAGGGCTGATTGATAGGGTAGCAACTCAGCTAAGTCTTCGTGACCCTACCAACATTGGTCAAAATTTTACATTGGAAAGTATAAAAGAGCTCAAAATAGGTGATAATTCTTTCCTTTTATCAATTGAAAAACACACTTTTATGTAGATGCTAATAAAACATGGCAAAGATTTTGCATTTCAGCCAAGTGAAATAGGCGGTGTGGATCCAAACATTGTGGCTCCTATGGTCATTTTTACGGTTCCACATGTGCCTTGGAACCTCAAGCCTATTCCTATTCCAAGGGTGCATTTGCCCAAATTACTGGAACTTCTAAATGAAAAGATCTGAATGAAGATCTTAGAACCTTCTTCAGCACCTTACTCAAATCGATGGTTGGATGTGCCCAAGAAAAATAGATCTTTACGATTCATTCAAAAACTACAGCCTGTTAATCGAGTCACAATCCAAAATGTTGGTTTGGGTCCAATTGTTGATGAGTTTGTTGAAGCTTTTGCAGGTAGAGCAATTTATTCCATGGGTGACCTATATTTAGGGTATGACCAATTTCAACTTTCCTTAGAGAGCTGATACATTACCACAATGAACACACCTCTTGGATTAGTTCGCACATGCACTCTACCACAAGGTGCAATAAATTCCGTGGCCCATATGATGAACGCCATGCACAAAGTCTTAAGGGACTTTATTCCATAGCTTACTCTTCATATTCTTGATGATGTATCTAGGATTTTGACAAGGCTAGAAGAGGTTCATCTTATCCTTTTTTGTGCTAAATCGACTTTTGGAGTTGAAGAAGTCCTAGTGGTCAGACATCTGTGTGGCCCCTATGGAACCTTCACCAATCAAGATAGATGCCATCAGCAAAATGCAAGAAGAGTACACAAATATTTCAGAGGTGAGAAGATTTCTTGGCGCATGTGTAATCTATCTCATATGGATACCACATTTTTCTCATATAGTCGAAAATATTTATTAATTATTAAGAAAAGACCAAAGATTCTTTTTGGGTAAAGAGCATACTCTCACTATACGTAAATTAAAAAAGTTGTTAATTTCAGCGGGCCGATTATTCAAATGGACAACCCATCATCCTTACTGTAGATACAAGCCCCATTGGAATAGGATGGGATGTTGGCCAAGAAGATCTTGAAGGTAACAGGTATGCAATTTGTTTTGGAGCAAAGGTTCTCGATGAACGTCAAAAAAGGTATACACGAGTAAAAAGGGAATTGTAGGGAGTTGTAACAGCATTAAAGTGTGATCGTGAGTACTTTATAGGTGCTCCCGTAGTTGTAGAAATTGATTGTCTTCCACTCTTGGGCATGATTGCCAACTATTCTACACCCGACATTGCTATGCTAAGATGGATTGCATATTTTAAATCTCTCAACCCCAAATTAAAGCATATTGCAAGAAAGGAGAATCCAGTTGCTGACATGTTGTCATGCGCAAGATATGACAATGAAGAGGAACTAATGGAAGAAGATGAAGTTGAAGAGTCGATACTTACTGAATTTCATTCCATGACTACTGAAAATACCTTTTCAACTGTGGCATATACAAAACCAAAGCTAAAAACAGCAAGTGTAGCTGATATACTTAATGGTACAACATTAAGTACAGCAAGGACAAAAAAATATACTACTATAAATCAGAAAATAGTAGCAAAGACTAAAGATTTGCCTATAGAAGAAGGTTGGTTAGGCTAGAAGCGAGCATGCTCATTGCATTACTCAAGTTCTAGCTCATTTTCTTAAAGAGGATTATGAAGAAGATTGGCCAATATTTGAGCACAATGTAGAAGAAGGAGACTTGGATTGATTAGGAGTTCAAGAATATTAAGAGGAAAGCTGATGGCTTTTTTCTTAAAGATGGGCATCTATGGAAGCATACAAAGAAGAAAAAAGGAGCACATGTCCACGTTTTAGGGAATGAAGGAATTTCATGAAAGCTTGTGGGTTGGCCATAGAAGCATATGGGGAACCTTTATCAAAGTCAAAGAAAAATACTAGTGGCAAAACATGTATCGAGACATAGAGCATTTTGTTGAAACTTCTTATGTGTGTCAGATGTACTCTATGGTTAAATATTGAGATGGGTTACAACCGACTTATCCCCTGTCTATACATTATAGATGGGTTATAGATCTTCTAACCATGCCCATAGGGTTATGGAATATGTCGTATTTAGTGCTTGCAAGGGAGGATCTAACCAATCAAGTTGAAGGTAAAGCCTTAACAAGCAAGACCACTCAAGTATTTTGTCGCCTTTTGCTTGAAGAAGTATTTTGCAAATATGGTTGTGTCAAAAAACCCGCAGATAGAGGAGAGTTGGATGCTGATGAGGTATCCAACTTCATAGCTCAATTGGGTATAAAGTTGGCTTTAACGTCAGCCTACAATCCTAAAGGCAATGGGAAAAGTGAGAGAGGGCATCAGCCTATTCTCAAAGCTCTAGCAAAGTCTTATAGAGGAAAGATCAAAGAATGGCCTAAAATGCTGCGTTTCACATTATGGGATGACCGAACTACACACATTATCGTAAGTGGCTATATGCCAGCTAAACTTATTCATGGGCAGCAACCAATTATGCCATTTGAAGAATCTATTCTCACATGGAGTCTTCTACCTTGGGAGGAAGGCATCAATAGAGAAGAGTTGCTGACTTTGTTCATATGACAACTAGAAAGAAGGCCTGAAGATGTTCAAGTAGCTATTGAGAAGCTAAAAATAGCAAGGCTAAAGAAAAATGAAGATTTGATAAGCAACATCGACTTTGGTCAAGAGCTATCCAAGAAAATGACTGGGTTCTTGTCTATGATAGCAGCCTAGACAATCAATATGGTGCTTCTAGGAAGATGGTAAAGCGTTGGTTTGGTCCGTATGTGGTAAAGGTTGTTCATGACAATGCCACATATTCATTGGCTGAATTGGATGGGACAAGCATGAAGATACCCATAGCCAAAATAAGAATCAAGCTCTTCAAACGAAGAGAAAGTTCAAGATATGAGTTAGAAGACTTGGATATAATCCAAAAGCATGAAGACATAGAAGAAGATGAAGATGAAGACATGACAAATGAAGAACTTTCTTAATGCTGCAAATCCAAAGAAGTGGTACATGCCAGAGGATGTATAGGTTAGGAGGGGGTGATGTCATGGGATTCCTTGCCCATGGTTTAAAAATAAAACTTCTCTCCTTTACATGGATCACTTAGTCACTTATATCCTAGACATGCTACATAAATACTTGCCCTTTGCAATAGATCTTAAACACCTAAGTCTACCAGTTTATGATATGGTGTTAGTACACATGATAATTCAAGTGACTTAGCAAGATACCATAGGCTATGTTTTCATGAAGCATATGATATGCTTGTGCAACCATGACATTCAAAGTTTACAAAAAGAGGTTAAAGTTGATTAAGTTGGATAAGTATAAGACATTGTATATGGTGTAACCCTTGCCTATATGACTTAGTTGTGACCATCATGAAGTGCAAGATGAAGCCCTTTTTTTTTCCGCATTTTTTGGGCACACAAGAATTTGAAGCGAACTCCACTTGACATGTAAGTACCACTCTTCCCATGCATTGATGAAAATGGAAGGCCATTCTTGGCTTTGAAAAACAAGGTAAATGTGTATAAAGAGGTGGGAAACAACCCTTCTGTTCATGTGGATCATCATTGTTCATCATTCTTAATCACTCTAGAGCATGATAAGGCTTGATTCAAGGTGTCATTGCAAAGACATTGTGAGAGGAGCATCAAAGGAGCTTCTTGTTTGCTCTATGTGAATGCCTTGGGCTGAAATAAGCAGCCATAAATAGGGCAAATAGGGCAGTAAGCTCTTCTTCCTTCCTCTTTCATCTATATGCTCATTGGAAGCTACCTACTGTTTGATACAAGTTCTTGGATGAGAGGGCAACATTGTAGCATCATCAAGGTGCTATCTTGATTGGAATTTGACTTGATTTGGGGCTAACACCATATTGGGGAATATGGGAATTTCCCATAAGTTTGGGACACATGGTCCAATCTTTGGATTTGTCATAACTTGAACACTATAACTCCAAATTGAGAGCTCTATAGCTCAATAGATTCCATTTTTCAAGCGCTTTCCAATGATAGGTCACATCATATGGTTTTGAGAAACTTATGGGCATGTTATCCGGATGCCACCTTTTTAGTATTAAAAAATTGGAAATTGGGAGATTCCCAAACTCACTAATATTGTGTTGGCTGAAAAAGGCAGCCCACAAAGGGATTTTTTATATAGCAAGATCCTTTTCTTCCTCTTTACCTCTTACATGAGGCTAAACACCTCCATTTGGTTAATTTATGCTCTCCCGTGATAGGGGAAGATTGAGCTACCATCAAAGTTGAATCTTGAAAGTTATATGCGCTGATTTTGGACTATGATATGCAGCCCAACACTCTTTTTTCTGGGCTGAATCATGTCACTTTGTTGCTCTACTTCAATTCTTATGATTTATGAAGACAAATACTCTACTTTCACTTGTAATTGCTGCATCTAATCTCTCTTGCCTTGAAAGGGCATTGCAAGTATTCTTTGGGAGATTATTGGTGCTACCTTGAATTATCCTTGGTAGCCCAAAACAAGGAATTCATGGGCTGAAGTTTAATTTGTGATCCTCCTCTGTAATCTTGGTAAATCATGGGTTGTTCCTGGTTCACATGGCTGACTACAAGCTATACTCTTTGTAAGAAAGTTTCAAGGACATCTTTTGGCACTATTATGTGATACTTTTGGCCTCTTCTTCTTAGCCTAAAATAGGGTGATTCAGGGCTGAAACTTGTAATGACAGATTCTACTTCATCTACAATCATTGCAAGTACAAACTAGACTTGTATTTCCCTCTACATTGTAACTTGCTTTCTCTTCAAGGGAGGTTTCAAAGAAGACTTTTCATTTTTTCTTACCATGCTTTGGAATTAATCTTGGTTGTCCACAATAGTCAATCCATAAGCTCAAGCTTTTATGCAACTGCTTTATTCAAGTGACATTAATATAAGTCATAAATCTCATGATCCTTTATGAAAACTAACAACAGTGATGCTAGTTCCATAACCTTGAGTCATTCAAAGGCTGATATAGGCAGTCTTTAACTGGAACCTCTATCTTTATTGTACTAATGGGTTGAAAAGAGAATTTATCATGTAGATCTTCTTCATGCCTAGGTTAAAATAGGCAGCTATATTCATAGGCAAGGAAAGGCAAGATTCTTCTTGTATCAATTGAAGTTGTACTTCTATTTGCAAATCATCCATCGTTGTGACCATAAGTTTCAAAGCTCTTAACCCATTTATTCAACCATCTTATGTATAAATTTGTATTTCCAAGAAAAGCCAAAGTATACGATGAACTGAAGGATGTGAAGTTCCTCCTGAACTTATAAATTGAAGACACATCTCCATCAATCTTGTCTAGTTTTCTTGCCAAACCCCTACGGTGACTTTCAGCCCTACAGCGGCGTCCCAAAAAGCACGTAGCTTTTTCTTAGAAAAGCTTGCGACCCTTCTCCAATCTGACATCACCCTCTTACAAAAATAGGCTCATCATCCCTTCAGGTGATTGTTATCTCTGGCTCATGCCCATTATTTCTCAATGAGATAAACTCTAGTTATTTATCCATGAATTACTGTAGTTTTTGATCATGAATAAGATTTACTACATGTATCCCAATTCAACACAAGAATCGTCCCACCTGCATGTTCACTATTGCAGTAGTCTTACAAGCCCTCCCTTTGAAGTGCATGTCGGCCTTTACTATCATCATACACATTCTTTAAAGTGATTGACAATATCGATAAGGCTATCCACAAGTTTCACTTCGAAGTGGGACAGTTTAGTGAGCCAAAAAAATCAAGCATTTTCCTCAATAGAGTTTTTTCAAACATGTAGTAACCCATGATACTAGTGTTACCCTTGGATCCATCATTGAACCATAAACATGCTACAGAGAAAAAATCAATTCGAAAAACTTATGCAAAACATGACAAATGAAAATACAAAAAATTCCTAATGATGCTAATGATGGGACCTAAAATGGGCCGTCACTGGCTATGGCACTAGCCAGACCTCATGCATACCACAGACAACCCCACCACACGGCCTCGCAAGCCAGGAGCGCCTAAGACTCACTTTGCACTAAATGCTTATGATAATTTTGCGTTTATATCCAATATGTAGTCCAACATTCATCTTCCCTTCTCCCCTCAGAGGGAGATCCCATAACATATATGCATAATGCCTCATAATACACACATAGGGAAACACCTCTCAGCTGATTGCCGTGGCTCCACTGCGACTCTTCTACACCTTGGGGATTGGCTCCAAGATGCGTCGCTCCAACATATAAAACATAACGCACAAACTCCACTCTTTCATAATTCAATGTTTCAGGATATTTTGATTTGCCTCACAAAACTTTCCCCAACACAAGCGCCCGTCTAACCCACGACTTAGGTTTCTTGTCCTCTCTGGTCAAAGTTTATCAATCAATTGCAATGCATCCCAGGAGATACCACATGGCATGCTTGATGCAAGGTGTATGACGATTTTGCACAACCATTTTATGATTTAAAAAAACCAGCCATGTGAGGTGTGAAAAACAGCCCTTTCACGTGCTGCGCTGCTTTAGGAACTAGCACCTGAACTTTCGTGCTACTAGTTGCCTATATTTAATTATGGAACGATCCCTAAATGCTATGCACAAATATGAAAATTAGAATTTATTTCTTTTCAGCAATTAGATTGTCGCACAAACTTCGTTCCCCCCTCACCGTTTAGGTGTTGCTGCGTTGCATAGGTGTAAATGGTTGTTTTGTGTCATTTTTGTATGTAAAAACCAATAAACACGTACTATAACATAAAGGACAAGGCCAAACTAAGGCTTGACCTCATGCTTTAACCTCACCAAACATTCACGCACATAAATCTTATTTTTCCATTTTTTTGAGTGCGAAAATCCCAATTTTCTCTATTTTTACTATTTT
Organism: Lygodium microphyllum; assembly: GCF_053477565.2. NCBI lineage: Eukaryota > Viridiplantae > Streptophyta > Polypodiopsida > Schizaeales > Lygodiaceae > Lygodium > Lygodium microphyllum. The sequence continues at coordinate 72,951,446 of NC_141152.1, forward strand.
TTACTATTTATTATTCATGAAAAATAGGTATTTTTTGATTTATTTGTGTTGGCTTATTATTTTGACAGAAACTTAACATTTTCTCTGATTTTATCCCATTTCCATTCCTTTTTTCCAACTCAAAATCAGAAAGAACCACTAATTTCCATTAAAAAAAGGCATTTTGCGAGTTTTAAAGAATTAATAACGGCTCTAAATCATCATGGGTTCTGCATTTTTGTAGTTACAGCCCTCACTCATGCTTTTGATTGCTACTATAATGTACCTCTTCTAAGTAGTAGACGATGGGGTGATAGGACCCACAAAGTCAATGCCCCACTTCTCAAATGGAAGGATAGCCATGATAGGCTATCCTTCTCAAATGGAAGGATAGCCATGATAGGCGTAAGTGGATGCTTCCTATTCTCTTGACTATTATGTCTTTGACATGTATCACATCTCCTGACATACTCGAAGGAATCTTGGAAGATGGATGGCAACCAATATCCAGCTCAAAGCCTTTTGTGCCGTTAACCACCTAGTGAAGTGCCCTCCACACGCGAAGTCATGGCACTCTTCCAAGATGAAAGGAACCTTGTTAGGCATCACACATCGGCGATAGATATCATCAACACCCTGCTAATATAATGTGCCAGCGATCAAGGAAAATTTCAATGTCTGATGTTTAATCTTCCTCTTCTCTAATTTTTATAAAGTAGCTCCAATCTCTCCCGTAGAAAGATAGTGCGTTATAGCAGCATACCAGGAGGGAATAGATGCCGTATTAATCTTGAACTAAGTTTTCACGTCACTTCCTTCAACCACGACCTCTTTTGGCTCTCCGAAATCCACAAGACACTCTACAATGCCCTGAAGCTTCGGTGGCTTGCTCTTAATCTCATAATCAAATTCCTACAAAGTGATTAACCACTTTGCTAAACGGTCAGGTGGTTGTAACTTATTCAACAACAATTAAAGCCCTTCCATCTTCGTATAAAAAACCACCCTCTCATAAAGAATGTAGTGCCTAAACTTTTTGGTCGCAAATACCATCGCAAGGCACAAATTCTCCATATAGGTGTAGTTAATTTCCGATATGCCCAACTTTCGACTGGCAAAAGCTATCAGATGGTACCATTTTTTCTCCCAAATTTGGGCCAAACAGCAGTTGATACTATACATGGTTGCTAATATAGAACATTTTGCCCCTTTTTGGTGCTTTTAAAACAGGTGCTTTGGCAAGCTCCTGCTTCATATAATCAAAAGATACTTTGCAAGTATCACTCCATGAAAACTGACAATTAAAGGACAATAGGTTGGTCAGCGGCAACGTTCTTCTTGCCAGGGCATTGATAAACCTTCGATAATACCCTACCGATGACAAAAAGCTATGCAATTCCTTTGGAGTATGTAGCGGACTCATGGTGACTATGACCTTGATCTTTTTAGGATCAGTCGTAATCCCTACAGAACTGACTACATGGCCTAACAAGAGCCTATAAGGGACTCCGAAGATGCACTTCCGTGGGTTAAGAGCTATGCGAAATTGTCTACAATGCTCAAAACACTTGTGCAAAATGATCAACTGTCTATCCCGTACGGTAGCTACCCCCAGATCATCAATGAATACTTTCAGCTCCTCTAGGGAGATGTCACCAAAGGTCTTGTTGGCTATTCTTTACCACAAACCAGGTGCATTACACAACCCAAATACCATCACATGGTACGCAAAGGTACCGAAGACTGTAATAAACATCATTTTTAGCTTGTCTTGCTCAGCGATTGCAATTTGGTTATACCCTACAAAGCAGCCCATAAACAAATATATTTCCCTACCCATTAGTTAATCCAAAATTTGGTCAATAAACTGCAAAACGAGTAGTAATATTTAATAGTCTGCTTATTCAACTCTCTAAATTCTGCAGAAAGACATATTTGATTATTTTTCTTCTTCCTGATCAACTGGTGAGCACCATTCAGTATGTTGAACAGGGAAGATCAAACCTGCTTTTCGCAACTTTTGTAGTTCCTCATACAACCCGTCCCTTAATTCAAAAGGCATACGCCTTACTTTTTGACATACAAGGCAGGTATCTTCCTTTACAAGAATAGTATGCACAGCTAGACTGGGAGGAATACCTCGAAGTTCGTCATAGCTTTAAGCAAAGATATCGTGGAACTCTCGAATTTAGGACACATAATCCTCTCTTTCTTCCGAAATGAGCATGGACCCTAATTTAATTGGCTGCGAATCATTTAGCATACCAAGATCCAGCTCAATAACGTTCGCATCTCTTATTTGATCATGAGGCTCTATCGGCTCATTCAAGGTTATTTGATAAATATCCTCTATAGTGGACCCTTCCTTAGATCCATTGCTCGATGACGTCTCACTACCAATGGATCATCTACTATTTCTAGTTCATTGGAGGATAGTCGAACTCTCTCACTCTTAGGAGACTCAGGGTAAGCATCCACTATTACACGATGGGCACCTCGACCTAGAATCACTCGACGAGCGGGTATATCGACTTGACAGTCTGTCCGTAGAATCCATGGCCTGCCTAGAAAAACTCGATAGCTAGGACGTCCTGCAAACCTTATCACCCTAAAGTCCAGATAGCATTCTACGCTCGCAACTGTAACGTGGACCTTAGTAATGCAACCTTTTGGTTATCTTAGACTATCATCAGCCATCCTAAGAAGTGTGGAGCCGTCTTTTTGGATCTCTATACCTAACCTCTCCATCAAGTCTAAACTTATGATATTGACGGAGGATCCAGTGTCCACGATAGTGTGCTCCACTAATATTCCATCCACATATGTTGGATCCCTAGGGCAATGCTTTTCAGCATGATCAAACCAATCTTCCCCCACTCTAGCTATGCCCAAAGGTTCTACTATATACCCTATATGCAGGATTTTCTTGAATTCCTTGCGTACTCTTGGAGAAAGTTTAATCAATTGCAGGAGATTCACGTCTAGTTTGACTCCACAAAGGGAACTTGCTAGATCAAAGTCGTGGTAATTAGCCAAAGTTCTCTTCTCGCGCCAAACCATTCTCTCATTTGGTCTTTCCATCGGCTTTGGTGCCTCTTTTTTAGCCTTTACCTTCTTTCTTGGCAATCCTTTATCCTCCTTGGGATTGACTTTACTACCAACAGGTCTTAACGGTCCACCTTCCATATCATGATTCAGGACTCGCTTTTCCCTAGCATCTTGTTTAGGGCTTCCCTCGATAGGTTTTACAATTCCCTTATTACCCTCTTTAATCTTTTGACCTCTTATTACGGCTCGTAGATTAGAAGTTTTAGTATCATTGACACGTATAGCCTCAATAAGGCCGACTCCACTGCCATGAGGTAACTCCTCTACAACAGCCTTTCCTCTTTGCAGTATTTGCCTTGGTCCATCATCTTGATGGAGATTATTCCCTTGTGCGCGATGGTTAACTGGACCTAGTTGGTTACTCCCTTGTTGGAGAGAACTGTTCTTACTCCAACATGTAGCAGCTAGGTGGCTAGACTTTCTGCAAATATCATATTTGACATTCGGGCAATTTCTAGGGAAATGTTGGCCACCACACCACTTACAGCTGAATCTTGAGGGGCCACCCTTGTCGGCTCCCTATCAAATTCTGTTGCTTTTTAAGAAAATTGACATCCACAGCTATTTGTCGATACTCTTCAGAGATCATATCATTGTAGTGCTTCATCATATCCTTAACTTCACCAAGGACATTAGAAGCACTTGACTCATAGCCACAATTGTCAGTCTGTCATCCCATGGGCCTAACCACTTGATCAGGAATCGGCAGACCAAGTCGGACAACATTAGGATTCATTGTTTGGTTTCCACCACTATTTAGCGAGGCCGCCTGACTAGCCATAGGTATAGTCATGCTAGGAGGAGCTGGTAACATAGGCAAATTTGACATAATACTCCCTCTGCCACCCGTATTTAACATGGGGTTCCCTTGACTTCCATTAGTCAAGGCCAAATTATTACTGAGGGTTGAAATGATGAATGGGTTGTCTCTTACCCATCCAACCTCCAATCCTCACTAAGAGAACTAAAGAGGGGCACCACCTAGCCAAAGGGAGGATGGGCTAGGACATCCTTTTTCTCAAAGAGAATCAAGAGAACCAAGACACAAATTTACAAGAGAGAATATATGTACTAGACACCATATTAGAATATGAGAGAGAGAGAGAGATGAGAGGAGAGGGAGATAATAGGAAAAGAGATAGAGGAAGCTTGCCATTATGCTACATGGAATGAGAAGATGAGAAGAGGGGGAGATAATAGGAGAAGCAGTAGAGGAAGCTTGCCATTATGCTACATAATAAAAGAACTCACTCATAGCTCACCTCAAAGAAATGAGGGTATTCTAGAGTGCTCTCATGGGCTTGTCATTGTCCCTCTCCCCCTCATTCTCCATGGGCTCTTTATATAGCCTCCATGAGGGTTTAGATTAAGCTAATATTCTTGATTAACATAATCCTAGATAATGTATGGCATCTTTGAAAATATGGAGAATAGTGGATGGGACAAGTCCCCACCTTGGTCATCATGCAAGAAGCCAAGGGTGGTGGTAGATAAAATAGAGAAATGGAGCTAGATTACAAGAGGTGGGTGCCCAAAGCACATTATTATAATATATTTACAAGAAGGATAGAGTGAAAATTTGGTGTGGTGAAAGAGAGGAGCAAATTGCATATAGCCAGCAGTCTGCGCCTTCGTAACTTCAAATCCATGAAGAATCTAAAAAAAGTTTCTTCTGCAACTTTGTAGACCAAGTCAAAACCGATCACGTAGCGCAAAAATTTTCTTGAAATTCTCTTTTTCTTGGGGGTTATTGAGATTATTAAAAACGGCTTTCAAAAGCTGCTTTGACTTTAGTCCCCCATATATATATAAATACATATAAGCATGACAGAAGGAGTCCATGCTTGTAAGCTTTTGTGTAAGATCCAAATGACACCATGATGTGGATATTGACTTGTGTGCTAGGGTGAGGTGTCCTCTAATGATGGTGATAGATTCCAAATGTTAGTGATGCAGGCGGAGCCCATGTGTAGTTGGAGGCTAGTCCTTTGAAAAATCTATGCACTCACTCAACTCCTAGGTGCAATCCATTTTCATCTTCACTAAGATAACCATCCCTTTTACCCTTTACATTGACATGCCTCCTAAGAACTTGTTACCCCCATTTTCTAGAGTTATCATAATCGAGAAGCAATGTAGCATACCTAGTGCTTGAAGAGTAAACCCAAAGTGATATGGTAAGCTCTTGATAGGGGCTTTGGCCAAATTTTGTGGTAATAATCCGGGTTGTAAAAAACCCAGATTATTAGCCCCCCCCTTAGGCTAGAGGTATTCATGCCTCTAGCTTGATAATGATGGTCCAATAGAGCAAGGAGGACTGCACCCCCTCATTGGTGGCTCTTCATTGAATGACTGCTCCAAAGTGTTCATATTTCTTTGAAAATAAGGCTTCAGTCTCGCCATCCATTTACCCTTGTCTTGTGAACCTTCCCATCCATGCCACCTAGCTTATAGCTGCCATTTGGATATCTCCTTATGACCATGAATGGCCCTTCCCACTTGAACACAAGTTTAGCATCCTTTCTGTTATCAAAGAGATTATCATAACATAGCACAAGTGATCCTTCCCTTATGTGTTTGCTAGCCAGCTTCTTATTAAATGTCTTCCTCCTCTCTTCAGCCTGCATGGAATAGTGTTGGACTACTGCTTCTCTGTCTAACTCCAGCCTCTCTAGATCCAAGATCCTTTCCTCTAACTTCTTATCTTGATTCTTCTCTTGATTGGCTACTAAAACATGCAAACTGGCCAGTTCCACCTCTATAGGAAGCAAAGCCTCTTGGCCATAGACGAGGTGAAATGGAGTATAGCCAAGTGAGGTTCTAAATGAAGTCCTATAGGCCCAAAGAGCTGCACTCAATTTTTTATCCCAATTCTTGGGGTGCATGTGTACTTGCTTGGTAATTATCTTACAAATCAGCCCATTCACTTTTTCGACCAAACCATTACACTGTGGATAGTAGGGAGTAGAATGCATGTGCTTGATTTTTAGCCTTTCCATTAGCTCCCCTACTAGGTTTGCCCTAAAACCAGGACCCCGATTAGAGATAATTTCCAAAGGTGTGCCAAACCTGCAACAAATATTTTCAAACACAAATTTTTCCACTTCTTGGGCTGTGATCCTACTAGTTTGCTGAAGCCTCTGCCCACCTCATCAAGTAGTCCACACCCATTATGATGTATTCCTTGCCAGATTGAGTTCGTGGGAGTGGCCCTATTGCATCAATCCCCCATTTCTCAAATAGGCCATATGTAGTTATGGGATTTTGTTCCTCATTCACTATCTTCCTTGGTCCGACCTTTTGGCAATCTTCACAAGTGCAGCACCAATGTTGCACATCTCGATGTAGACTAGGCCACACAAAATCAGCTTGGAGAATCTTCATGCTGGTTATTTCTTGAGCAAAATGTCCGCCACAAACCCCCTCATGGCAGCTCTTAATCACATCCATAATCTCCTTTGCTGTTGGCACCCTTCTAAGCACTGCATCCTTTCCTTTGCACTACAATACATCATTTATCAAGCAGTATTTAGGTGCCTTAGTAGCCAGCCACCTTTTCTCACTCTTACTCATATGTGTAGGTGCCTCACCATGCTCAAGAAAATAAAGCACATCTTGTAGTTGAAACTTACCCTGAAACAAGGGAAGCTTTACTATAATGATGCTCACCATTACCTCTTTCAATTTTTCAGCTGCTAGAGCATCTGCGTTGCCATTTGTGCGCCTTGGCACAAAATAGATTTGGGCTTTCTGTAGCTTTCTCATGAGAGTTTTAGCTTCTCTCATTTTTACAGCTAAGTTATCATTTTTACAAGCCCAGATTCCTTTCATTTGCTTAACAATTAGCATAGAATCCCCAAAAACGTTAAGTCGAGTGACACCATGTGAGAGACACCATCTCAAACCTAAAAGCAAGGCTTGATATTCTGTCTCATTATTAGAATGGACATCCTCCAAGCTGATACCTTCTCCATAAAGTTTGTCACCTTCGGGACTGAACACCACTATTCCTGCTGCCGCTCTGTCCTTAATATGCTTGTGGGCCCCATTGAAGTAGAGGGCATGGGCATTCTCCACCCGTGGCGGCTCCTTAAGAGGAGGTGTCTCCTCTTTTACCTTTCCCTTCTCCTTTTCCTTCTTTTGATGGCATCTATGGGTCAACAAATCAGCTAGGCAAGCTCGAGTAGAATCCTCCACCTTGAAGGTGTAGTCAAATTCTTGGAGTTGTATCACCCATTTAGCGATTCTGGCTGAAACATCCATGTGTTGTAAGGCATAGGGAAAATGCTCTTTTGTCGTGATCACTGTGAGTGGCCTAGGGAGAAGATAAGGACGAAACTTTCTTACAGCAAACATTAGAGACAAAACCATCACCTCGACCATCATGTACCCTCGTTCTGATGCTGTCATTACTCTACTAGAAAAGTAAACCGGTCTCATTAGGCCAGTTTTAGCATCCTTTTGTATTAGTGCTGCCCCTAGAGCATCTTCCCCAAAATTGGGGTTGACAAAAAACTCTTGATCCCAACAAGGCTGTACAATTATAGAAAGGGTGCTAAGAGCCTTCTTCACCTCGTGAAAGCACCTTTCGCTTTCATCACTCCACAGGAGCTCCTCAGAGTGGGTTAGTTGTTGCAATGGAAATATTAATTGGGAGAGGAGATGAATGAATCACCCCATATATCGCACCTTTTGAATGAAAGAGGTTAGTTTCTTCACAGAAGATGGTGATGGCACCGCCAATAGGGCCTTAACTTTGTTTGGATCTACTTCAATGCCCCTTACACTGCTTTCGCCAATGCGACACTTCTCATGGTTTAACTGCCCGCCCATTTGTGTGAGGCGGTTGAAAGCTTCATCCACCTTCCCTAGATGTAGAGCCTTAGAACTATAAATACAAAAATCATCAATAAAGACCTTGATGGATTTCCCAAAATATGGCTAGAAGACATAATTCATGAATCGTTGGAAGGTAGCTAGGACATTTGTTAATCCAAATGGCATTACTTTTGTAATATTTCCGCAACTGCGTACCATAAATATTGACGTCCCACACACGACGTAAACCTTGTGCAAAGGATTATCTCTTGCATTGAAATTATTGGCAGTATAATGTGTGACCGCACGCGTGAAATGGGATCCTCCGCATTGGTAAATCAAAACCGGGAATTAAAAACCGCAAGTTTCACAAAAACACCCTCTTGGGAGGGGCATTTTGAGTAATTCAAGGCAATTTTTTTTATTTTTTCCCCTTTTTCTCCAGCCGATGCATGGCTGGAGAAGGGGGAGTGTGGGGAGGATGGGGATATGGCAGACGTGGCTTGCATGGGGGGGGGGGGGGGAACCCATGCAAGGGGGCCCCGTGGTGGATGCCCCCTTCCCCACCCCCCCAATGCCTATAAAAACCCCCCCCAAGGCTGTGTGAGGGGTAAGGAGGACGGCCCGTGAGGAGAGAGTGAGCCGTGGAGAGGAGGTCGCCGACGCCCCGAGCTGCAGTCCGCCCAGTCCGCCGCCACGCTGCCGCTGTGGTCCGCCAGCCGCCAGGCCCTCAGTCCGCCACCGCTGGACCACGTTACCCCCCCTCGATGTCACGGCTGAAGCCCAGAAGCTTCTTGAAGCTTCTTTAGAAGCTTCTAAGGGGGGGGCCTCCTTAAGCCCCCTTCCCACCACATTTCCAAAAAGACCCCTTCATACCCCTCCCCGGGACTTTGAAGAGGAGGAGGTGAAGGCCGTAAAGAACCCCAAGACCCTTCGAAAAAGGCTTTCGCAATAAGTCTTTAAAGCCCTTTTGCCGCAAGCGACATCCCGTAAAGAAATCTTCCGCCTACGAGGAAAGGCAAAGGTCGGAAGGTTGCATGCCAAGGCAAGACACTCCGTAGACCACAAAGGCAAATCGGAAGTCGAATTTACGCCTACGATGGCCCCAAAAAGATCACAAGGTGCGACCGCGGGAGGCTCATCTCCGAATATACAAGTGGACATCTCCCCGAGTCCTCAAGTCCAGGTTCTTTCGAGTTATTCTCGCATGATTAGGCGCGCTTAACTCATAAAGGAAATTGCATTTTTACGCTTAATTTTAAAGCATATGGAAATTGGAAAAAAACACATTTGATAAAGCATCTCTTGAACATTAGGCAAGATTGAAATATGTCATGAATTTGAACGAGTTATCCACCTTAGAAGGCTAGTTGCATGTAGTTTTCGTACCTTATCAAAGTAATGAGTCTAAACTTAGGCAAAGAAATGGAATTTATAAGTGCATTCTCTTTTGTCCTAGACATGGTAGGAATAAGCGTGTGCCGCATGTTAGGCAACATCCTTCTCGTAATGATTTCATGAGGAAAGGTTAGCACCATAAAGTATTATCCGAAAAGAAATAATAGAGTACAAAAATGATCGTATGGACTAAGTTAACATTAGCTTTAGTTGGTATAAACTTCGTTAACTACATTATAGCTAAGGGAATGTTGCGTATCGCATAATCATCATGCGATAACGTCATTCATCAGAAGCCGCATTTAGGAAAGGTTGCAGGGTTCGTCAAAGCATAAGATTCGGAAGTATAGACTATAAGGTTGTAAGCATGATTAATTGATGTAAATCCTAGTATGTCTAAGGAAAAGTTAACTTCTAGATTATCATGCGGTTTTTGCTACACCAAGGAAAGATAAAGTTATCATGAACCATGTGATGCGTAGAAGCAATAAATCACATGTTTACGCGTATTGGTAATTATTATTCTCCGTTAGATTTAGTTATTACCTTTAGAAGGATCATCCTTGTCGCAAGACAAGCATAATTGAGTTGACTAAAGTAATCTAAACCACAAAGATTCGTATGGGCATGATTGAGTCGATATGATAGGAATCCCAAATGTTAACTAGGGTAATTCGACCTAGTTTACACTGGTTACCAAGACAAAAACCTCAAATCTAAAGATCTTACACATGTTCACGAAATGTCGAAGCAATTGGATGATCATGTATGAAATGATCTAAGGTTTTATCCCAAGAATCATTCAAAATGATGAAACTCCGACGGAGTTGCCTATTTCTAGGACCATGGGCCAACATAACTAGGAATGGTTTGGAGGATACCCTAAAACCCTGTTACTCGGCTAGAGGTAAATTCCGTGACCGAAAAACGCTAAGCAATGGGTGGAATGATCCCGTGAAATTAGATGCAATACATGTGCAAAAAGCTGCAACATTGTATAGACTTGAGATTTGTCCACAAGAGAGTTTTGTCATCTCTCGAAATGAGGTTGGCAAGTTATTGAAGGAATTTAACTTACAAGAGGATGAGTAATCATCCTGTTACTCACTTTCCTTGGGGAATAATTGCCAAGGGAAAGGAAAGTTAGGTATTTGCAAAGGACCAGACAATAAACTAAAGTGACATGGTCGCTGGATCCTGCCACAACAAAACCTAATGTATTGGTAGGGTATGACCCTAACCCAAGAATGATAGGAATCTTGCCAAGTTGCAATTGATTCCGGAACGAGTGCGGGTTGCATTCGGGGAAAAGGAATCACTCCTTAACAGTTTGCCAGCTAAACGACCACTGGAAATTGATTGTGCTTGTAACAGTTTAGAAAGCACTGTTTGCAATGTTTTCTTAATGAACTAAAGGATGAAAATACATCTAAATACTTCAGGTTGAAGGCCTGAAGGGAGAGGCAGCTTCAGTTACCCCCGACTGCCTGCCTAACCCTAACCAAGGGGGTTGTTAGCCGCGCCGGGAACGTGGACCGAACCCGGCATGAGAGGTCTCTCCGTTGAGTTCTGCTTGGAGCAGGAGGACGCTTGGGTGCCAGTGGGGGCTCTGGCTGTAAATCCCTCGCCTTCCGGGTCCTGCACAAGAGACTAACGTGACTCGGGATTGGATCTCGAGGCCCGCATACTAGTCTACAGGCGGAATCTTGGATTAGTGATCCCTGGTGGATTACTGGATAGCCTTCGGGCGGATTATGAATACGCCTACGGGCGGGAACCCCTTGTATTTCAAAGATTTAAGGATAAAATGATAACAAAGAAGTTGTTTGACATTGTTTTCTTTATGTCCTGTGATAAGATTACGTGAAGGAACCAGTGCATAACAGGGTTAATCAAAGAAGCTGTTTGTATATGTCAAACTAATGTGGTAGGTAATTACACAACTAAAACAAACCGAGGGAAGTGCGGAGGATGGACCATGGGTCCGTCCTATGGATGGGTGGTCCCGGTTAGCCGGGAACTTTTCTCAAAGTCTTCGACGAACAGAAGGATGATCAACATCACCGAAACAAGTAGTGAGAACGATGACTTGGAATTACTGATTACCCGATTCACGCTGTTTTAGGGGAACGGAATGGGACTATGCCTTTTGGCAGAGAGGTCGAGCCTTGCATCCCTCTCGTTTCCCATTCTCCTTGAACCAAGTGCAGCATGAATCCGCTTCAGACCAGGCGTTTCTGCGTAAAGTAGATCGATCAGGTCTGACGCTAGTCGCTGTTAGTAAATGACCAAACAATTCCGGTCGATCCTAAGTGGGAAACGGCCAGGACACTTCCGTTACGTGGCAGACGCGGAAAGTCCTAGATTGCAAAACCCGCAACATTCCATGGGAGTGCCGGGTGGAGTTTTCTAGACAACCTTTCCAATGGACTGCTAAGACGTGTCCAGGACGATTCTAGCGGACACGTTACAGTTGGTATCAGAGCCGACCAACAATGGAATTGTTTTCATAAGATTTCATTAAAAATGAAGTAAAAAAATTGTTCCTGTCCAAACATTTCCTCATCTTCAATACTGTCTTGCAGAATTACGAGGCGTGGAACAAGTTTTTTGTGTTCCGGATCATGTTTATGACTGCAATGCATTCTCCGCATTATAGGCAGAGAATTGAGATGATGAACATCCTAGACCGCATTTACAATCCATCGCCTGTGTACGTGGAATGGAGATGGATGGGTGTTATAGGGATCTATTACATAACTGCCTATCAACCTGCGTACCTTCAAATTAACTTGAAGAGAATCAAGTGGATGGAGGATTTGAAGATCGTAAAGCTGTTCGTCTTTATTGAGGCCCACGCAAACGCGACCCTACAGGCCGGAGGTCGAAGGGTTAACCAGAATAAGTATGTGTACAGGGAAGTGATTCAAAGAATCCCTGCCGACCGAATCAAGGTTTTGGGACGTCATGAGAAGAATGGATATCAAAGGAAAAGATACCCTAATCTTCCAATGAACTATCGATTCCTGAAAATCGATGACCCCAATCCATACTACTACTCAGTTCCTGTAGCTGAATGCAATAATATCTTATTCTCCTCGAATTAATGTATTAACTTGTTCCATCGGCCCAAGAAATAATTGTAAGGGCTATGCTGAGATGAATGGAATAAAACTTTTTCCCGATTGTCTTGACTATGAATATTGATAAAGAAGTAAAGTGAATTGGTCACTTGGCTAAAAGAATACGGGGACGTAGTTTCTGAAGAATTAACAAAACGTCCACTTCAAGAGAAGTTGATCATGAAATAAGGCTAATACCTGGAGCTGCGCCAATTGCAAAGAGACCTTATAGAATGTCTATTCCGGAAGCTATTGAGTTGAAGGAACAACTCAAGCAACTGTTAGATCAGGGCTACATCCGGCCTAGCAATTCACCATGGGGAGCTCCAGTCCTATTCTAGAAAAAGAAAGATGGGACACTTCGACTATGTATTGATTACCGTGGGTTGAATTAATCAACAGCCAAGAACAAGTATCCTATCCCTAGAATAGATGAGCTTCTTGATCGCCTTCAAGGTGCAAAGATCTTCTCCAAGATTATCTCAGGTCAGGTTACTATCAAATCAGGATCAAGGATGAGGATATTCCAAAAACGGCCTTCAATACAAGATATGGGCACTTTGAATTCTTGGTTATGTCATTCGGGCTTACAAATGCACCTGCCACCTTCAATAGATTAATGCAGGATATTTTTAGACCATATCTTGATGATTTCGTGCTTGTCTTCTTCGATGACATTTTAGTCTATTCTAAACAGGAAGAAGATCATGAACCTCAACTACGGATTGTGTTGGAGACAATGAGGTCTCATAAGCTATATGCAAAAATGAAGAAGTGTGCATTCTTCAAACGTCAGATTGAATATCTAGGATTCATAATATCATCAGAAGGAATATCAGTAGATCCAGCCAAAGTCAGAGATGTGCTTGAATGGCCAATACCAGTATCTGTCAAAGAGATACGTAGTTTTCTTGGCTTGACAGGATGGTATAGGATCTTTATAAAAAACTATGCTTTGATTGCAGCACCTCTTACCGACTTACTAAAGAAGCAGACTTCCATTACATGGTCAACTCCCGAGCAAAATAGCTTCGACCAATTGAAGCAATGTTTAGTATCAGCACCTATTCTAAAACTTCCCGACCTCAATAAGGAGTTCGAGGTAGTAACTGATGCCAGCATTCCTGCCTTGGGGTGTGTTCTTATGCAGGAAGGTCATCCAGTAGCGTATTCTTCAAGGAAATTGAAGAGTCACGAAAAGAATTATGCCACTCATGATCTGGAGTTATTAGCTGTCATCCATGCTCTAAAGCTTTGGAGACACTATCTGTTGGGAAATAAGTTCACTCTAGTAACCGATCATAAGAGTCTCAAATGGATTTTTACCCAAAACGAGCTCAACATGAGGCAACGTCGATGGATTGAAGTATTGGAGGCGTATGATTTTGAAATCAAGTATCGACGAGGGAAAGAGAATGTGGTTGCTGATGCACTCAGTCACAAGGCATTCCTAAACTCCCTAATCTTGCAGAATCCATCAACGGCCAGATCTCTGGCTACAAAGGTATCTATGCCAAGCAACCCAATACTCGAATTAGCTAGAGAGGAAGCATGCCATGACTTGGCCTACCAAGCAATGATAAAAGAAATATCTACCAAGGATCAGAATCCGAAGTTACAGGCCAAGTATCATGAATTTTCTATTGACAATGGACTTGTTTATTACAGAACAAGGCTATGTATACCAGCAAGCCAGTCACTTAAGCAGAAGATATTGTGGGAAGCTCATGACTCCCCTTTCGCAGGACATCCTGGCTATGCAAAAACTCTTAATGCAGTTAGGAAAAGCTATCATTGGGAGAGGCTCAAAGGTGACGTCCTCAAATATGTCACTAAATGTTTGTCTTGCCAACGTATCAAGGCTGAACATGTCATGATGCCAGGAAAATTACAACCACTTGACATTCCCCAAATGAAATGGGAATTCATCAGTATGGATTTTGTGGTGGGCTTACCTCAAGTCCAAGGAGGGTACAACTCCATTATGGTTGTAGTTGACATGCTTACTAAGGTTGCACACCTGATTCCAGTAAAGACAAACTATAAAGCCTCTGATATTGCAAGAGTGTTTATCAAAGAAATATTCAAGCTACATGGTTTACCTAGAAGGATCATTAGCGATCGAGATTCTCTTTTCACTTCTCACTTCTGGAGAGCTATCTTTGAAGCTATTGGAACCCAACTCTGTTTTAGCACTGCCTACAATCCCCAAACAGATGGACAAACAGAGCGAGTAAATCAAATCATTGAGGATATGCTTAGGGCTTACTGCTGTCGAGAGCCGAAGAGATGGATTCAATACTTGTCGTTAGTAGAATTTGCTTACAATGCTTCTTACCAGCAGAGCATTCAAATGACTCCCTTTCAGGCATTGTATGGTCATGATTGTCGAAGTCCCCTAAATTTTTCTGATCCTACCCTGAGAGTGGAAACCTCAAGACAAATGTTGGAGGACATGGATGACCAAATAAGGTCAATAAGACAGGACATACAAGCAGCCAAAGATAGACAAAAAGCATATGCGGATTTGAAACGCCAAGAGAGGATCTTCGGAGAAGGAGACATGGTTTTTATTCGTGTACGCCCCAAGAGGAGCTCTTTATCTCTAGGTAAATGCAAGAAGCTAAGTCCAAGGTATTGTGGACCATATAAAATCCTCAAAAGCCTAGGACCCAATGCTTATAAATTGCAACTTCCTGATAACCTAAAAGTTCGCAATGTATTCCATATTAGTCTCTTAAAAAAGTATGTACCCAACCCAAATCATGTACTTGATGACCAACAAATTGTAATGCCTAGTCAAGGAATCCTTGAACTATGGCCGGAAAAGATTTTAGATGTTAGGGAGAGACAATTGAGATCTAGAACCTTGAAAGAATGCCTCGTCCAGTGGAAAGATTATCCCGAAGAGGATGCTACCTGGATGGATGAAAGCTCTTTCAGTCTTCAATATCCCCAGTTTTTCTCGAGATGAGGACATCTCGATTCTTCTAAGGGGGAGAGAATGTAATATTTCCGCAACTGCGTACCGTAAATATTGACGTCCCGCACACGACGTAAACCTTGTGCAAAGGATTATCTCTTGCATTGAAATTATTGGCAGTATAATGTGTGACCGCACGCGTGAAATGGGATCCTCCGCATTGGTAAATCAAAACCGGGAATTAAAAACCGCAAGTTTCACAAAAACACCCTCTTGGGAGGGGCATTTTGAGTAATTCAAGGCAATTTTTTTTATTTTTTCCCCTTTTTCTCCAGCCGATGCATGGCTGGAGAAGGGGGAGTGTGGGGAGGATGGGGATATGGCAGACGTGGCTTGCATGGGGGGGGGGGAACCCATGCAAGGGGGCCCTGTGGTGGATGCCCCCTTCCCCACCCCCCCAATGCCTATAAAAACCCCCCCCAAGGCTCTGTGAGGGGTAAGGAGGACGGCCCGTGAGGAGAGAGTGAGCCGTGGAGAGGAGGTCGTCGACGCCCCGAGCTGCAGTCCGCCCAGTCCGCCGCCACACTGCCGCTGTGGTCCGCCAGCCGCCAGGCCCTCAGTCCGCCGCCGCTGGACCACGTTACCCCCCCTCGACGTCACGACTGAAGCCCAGAAGCTTCTTGAAGCTTCTTTAGAAGCTTCTAAGGGGGGGGCCTCCTTAAGCCCCCTTCCCACCACATTTCCAAAAAGACCCCTTCATACCCCTCCCCGGGACTTTGAAGAGGAGGAGGTGAAGGCCGTAAAGAACCCCAAGACCCTTCGAAAAAGGCTTTCGCAATAAGTCTTTAAAGCCCTTTTGCCGCAAGCGACATCCCGTAAAGAAATCTTCCGCCTACGAGGAAAGGCAAAGGTCGGAAGGTTGCATGCCAAGGCAAGACACTCCGTAGACCACAAAGGCAAATCGGAAGTCGAATTTACGCCTACGATGGCCCCAAAAAGATCACAAGGTGCGACCGCGGGAGGCTCATCTCCGAATATACAAGTGGACATCTCCCCGAGTCCTCAAGTCCAGGTTCTTTCGAGTTATTCTCGCATGATTAGGCGCGCTTAACTCATAAAGGAAATTGCATTTTTACGCTTAATTTTAAAGCATATGGAAATTGGAAAAAAACACATTTGATAAAGCATCTCTTGAACATTAGGCAAGCTTGAAATATGTCATGAATTTGAACGAGTTATCCACCTTAGAAGGCTAGTTGCATGTAGTTTTCGTACCTTATCAAAGTAATGAGTCTAAACTTAGGCAAAGAAATGGAATTTATAAGTGCATTCTCTTTTGTCCTAGACATGGTAGGAATAAGCGTGTGCCGCATGTTAGGCAACATCCTTCTCGTAATGATTTCATGAGGAAAGGTTAGCACCATAAAGTATTATCCGAAAAGAAATAATAGAGTACGAAAATGATCGTATGGACTAAGTTAACATTAGCTTTAGTTGGTATAAACTTCGTTAACTACATTATAGCTAAGGGAATGTTGCGTATCGCATAATCATCATGCGATAACGTCATTCATCAGAAGCCGCATTTAGGAAAGGTTGCAGGGTTCGTCAAAGCATAAGATTCGGAAGTATAGACTATAAGGTTGTAAGCATGATTAATTGATGTAAATCCTAGTATGTCTAAGGAAAAGTTAACTTCTAGATTATCATGCGGTTTTTGCTACACCAAGGAAAGATAAAGTTATCATAAACCATGTGATGCGTAGAAGCAATAAATCGCATGTTTACGTGTATTGGTAATTATTATTCTCCGTTAGATTTAGTTATTACCTTTAGAAGGATCATCCTTGTCGCAAGACAAGCATAATTGAGTTGACTAAAGTAATCTAAACCACAAAGATTCGTATGGGCATGATTGAGTCGATATGATAGGAATCCCAAATGTTAACTAGGGTAATTCGACCTAGTTTACACTGGTTACCAAGACAAAAACCGCAAATCTAAAGATCTTACACACGTTCACGAAATGTCGAAGCAATTGGATGATCATGCATGAAATGATCTAAGGTTTTATCCCAAGAATCATTCAAAATGATGAAACTCCGACGGAGTTGCCTATTTCTAGGACCATGGGCCAACATAACTAGGAATGGTTTGGAGGATACCCTAAAACCCTGTTACTCGGCTGGAGGTAAATTCCGTGACCGGAAAACGCTAAGCAATGGGTGGAATGATCCCGTGAAATTAGATGCAATACATGTGCAAAAAGCTGCAACATTGTATAGACTTGAGATTTGTCCACAAGAGAGTTTTGTCATCTCTCGAAATGAGGTTGGCAAGTTATTGAAGGAATTTAACTTACAAGAGGATGAGTAATCATCCTGTTACTCACTTTCCTTGGGGAATAATTGCCAAGGGAAAGGAAAGTTAGGTATTTGCAAAGGACCAGACAATAAACTAAAGCGACATGGTCGCTGGATCCTGCCACAACAAAACCTAATGTATTGGTAGGGTATGACCCTAACCCAAGAATGATAGGAATCTTGCCAAGTTGCAATTGATTCCGGAACGAGTGCAGGTTGCATTCGGGGAAAAGGAATCACTCCTTAACAGTTTGCCAGCTAAACGACCACTGGAAATTGATTGTGCTTGTAACAGTTTAGAAAGCACTGTTTGCAATGTTTGCTTAATGAACTAAAGGATGAAAATACATCTAAATACTTCAGGTTGAAGGCCTAAAGGGAGAGGCAGCTTCAGTTACCCCCGACTGCCTGCCTAACCCTAACCAAGGGGGTTGTTAGCCGTGCCGGGAACGTGGACCGAACCCGCCGTGAGAGGTCTCTCCGTTGAGTTCTGCTTGGAGCAGGAGGACGCTTGGGTGCCAGGGGGGCTCTGGCTGTAAATCCCTCGCCTTCCGGGTCCTGCACAAGAGACTAACGTGACTCGGGATTGGATCTCGAGGCCCGCATACTAGTCTACGGGCGGAAACTTGGATTAGTGATCCCTGGTGGATTACTGGATAGCCTTCGGGCGGATTATGAATACGCCTACGGGCGGGAACCCCTTGTATTTCAAAGATAAAAGGATAAAATGATAACAAAGAAGTTGTTTGACATTGTTTTCTTTATGTCCTGTGATAAGATTACGTGAAGGAACCAGTGCATAACATGGTTAATCAAAGAAGCTGTTTGTATATGTCAAACTAATGTGGTAGGTAATTACACAACTAAAACAAACCGAGGGAAGTGCGGAGGATGGACCATGGGTCCGTCCTATGGATGGGTGGTCCCGGTTAGCCGGGAACTTTTCTCAAAGTCTTCGATGAACAGAAGGATGATCAACATCACCGAAACAAGTAGTGAGAACGATGACTTGGAATTACCGATTACCCGATTCACGCTGTTTTAGGGGAACGGAATGGGACTATGCCTTTTGGCAGAGAGGTCGAGCCTTGCATCCCTCTCGTTTCCCATTCTCCTTGAACCAAGTGCAGCATGAATCCGCTTCAGACCAGGCGTTTCTGCATAAAGTAGATCGATCAGGTCTGACGCTAGTCGCTGTTAGTAAATGACCAAACAATTCCGGTCGATCCTAAGTGGGAAACGGCCAGGACACTTCCGTTACGTGGCAGACGCGGAAAGTCCTAGATTGCAAAACCCGCAACATTCCATGGGAGTGCCGGGTGGAGTTTTCTAGACAACCTTTCCGATGGACTACTAAGACGTGTCCGGGACGATTCTAGCGGACACGTTACAACTTTGTAAGCAAAACAACCCCAAGGTGTAATGAAGGTGGTCTTCTATTGATCCTCCTCAGTTATTCGGATCTGGAAATAACTTGAATACCCATCACAAACAGTGTATCTCTCATGCCCGGCCACCTCGTTGAGTATTTCATCCTGAAAGAAAAGAGGAAAGTGATCTCTCTTTGTTGCAGCATTTAGCAGCTTGTAGTCCACACAAATCCTCCATTTTCCATTCTTCTTCGGTATCACCACCATAGGTGAAACCCACTTTGAGTCCGCTATTGGATAGATGAAGCCTACCTTCAAAAGTTGTTGCACCTCAGTGAGTAGAGTGTTTTGTTGAACTACTCTCAACCGTCGTAGTCACTGCACCACCAGCCTTGCTCCCTCTTTTAGATTAATGTGATGTTGTACTGCTGTCACACCTGTGATGTGTTCATAATCAGAAATAAATAGTGTAGAGCGTTTTATCACCACTTCCATGTAGGCTGCCTTCTCCTCAACTGATAGATCCTTAGCCAACATTTTTTCTAACCCCTCCTTCTCGACCTTTGGAAGCTGCTGCAGAATTTCACTACTAGAAGGCCCTTTTAATGTAATCACCATCACTTCTAGAGAGCTTTCTTCCTCCTCATTAGAAGACTCTCCCTCTGTCATAGATGACCCACCCTCGCTGGAACTCCATTCATTAGCGGTGGTCTCTAACACAAGATCCTCCTATCAGCCCTCCTTCATGTTGTAGATAGTGCTCTTCCATTTTTTCTGCAGCCCCTTTTGTGACCTTAGCTCTAAAGCCCCTGTCTCCCAATCTTGTTTGGCTTTCATTCCCATTAGTCATGGTCACCCGAGAATGAGCGGATAGCCGTCCCCCTTCACTGGCATCACATACATGTCAAGCTCCAATTGCACTCCACACACCTTTACCTTGACTTTCTTTATAACTCCCAAACAATTTACTACTACATTGTTAGCCATTTTGGCCCCAAATTTAGTAGTTTCATTTACCTCTAATCCCAAACGATGCATCAACTTTTCCGTCATGACACAAATCTTTGAACCTCTATCCACATATGTCTTTGACACTCTCTGCCCATTGATTTCGGCTTCCACTAGAGGCACAATATCTTTTATCTTTCTATCCTAGATTGCATTCACATGTCTATTCTTCATGGATCTAATGCTTACCATCTTGGACCATTGTCGCCGCACTGTTGGAGATAGATGTAGTAATTGTGGCCATGAAATTTTTGGCCCTTGATTCCTCACATCAGCAAGCAAATCATAAGCTCTAGTACCTTTACCCACGGAAAAATCATCTGGCTCAATGTGTCGGCGTGAGCGAGCCCTCCTCTTTTTACTAAAGTGTCTTTGCAGCCATTGATGAATTTGCCTCCTCTTCCATATTTTCAACCTGCTTTGGTGGTGTAGGCTCCATTCTCTCAATTCTACGGACTTTATTCATCGGCATTGCTTCAACCTCTACTACTTTGGCCTTCCCTTTGACATCACTCTCATCTAAACTAATTATCCTGACATCATGATTCTCTGTTGGCTGGATAGGCAAGGGTGGCACCTCTGCAAGTGGTCGAGGATACTGGAGAACTTGAACCGGTGGTGGAGGCCCTGGATTCAGTGGAACAAACCTTTTCCTAGGTGGTGTCACTTGTTGTCCCCTCCTTGGTTGGAACCCATTTTCTGAAAAACGCCTAGGATGAGAGCAAAAGTACATACCATGGCCAGTCTCCCCACAATTATAGCAAACATACTCTCTTTCTTGTCTCCTTGGACCTCGATTTCCTTCATTTATGAGGGGAGGGGGTCGTACTCCTTGCACCAAATTTAACGAAAGACTTTCAAGTTGATTAGTAATGCGTTGTAGGAGCTCTTGCTGTGGCATCTCCGGTTCAGGTGGGGCCTCTGCTATTTCTCTAGGCCTTGGCATGGTTGGTAAAACCTACATGGGCTCAACTCCCCCCTTCAACTGGACTTGATACTTCAATTTTCTATCTTTCTCCCTGGCATAAGTGGCTGATTCTTCATAGGATGTGGAAAACCTTCCTTTGACCTTCTCCCTTAGTAGAGGATGAAGTCCGGCTAGGAAACAATCTTTCTTAAGGCAATCAGGTACTCTTTCTCCCTCGGCTAAGGAGGTTGTCCATTTATCCCACAATTTTATAAACATGCCTTCATATGCTTGGTACTCCCCTGGTAAGTTTTGGCGAAGATCTAAGAGTTGTCTCCAAATATCTTCAGGTCGCTTTGTATCTTGGTACTTGTGCATGAATGTGGTCTTGAGATCCTCCCAATTACCCCTTGTAGCCTCCGAGAGAGCTTGATACCACACTCGAGCATCACCCTTTAGAACTAAAGAGAATGCCCGTACTTTTGTTGCTTCATCATCCCGGCCTGTGACTAGGAAGGCCATTTCTAAGTCATCCAAAAAATCTAGAGCTTTCTCCCCTTTGTGCCCAAAAAAACTTGGAAATGCCATGTTGCCTTAGTAGAGTACGAACATGAAACCGTCTAGACTTAAGTTGTATTTTATGAGGGGAAGGATGAATGGGTTCATAGATGCATTGATTTCAGCAAGACGTCTAGGCCCGAGTATGCTTCTAATAATGCCCTCGAATCTAAGCTTTGTGCTGGCTACAATATGCACAGTTTGCATAGCAAGTGGACGGATAGGTCCATACAACTCGTGGTGATTCATGATAAACTATTATAATAAGATAAATACATGTATATTGAAGGATGCATTGTAGTCTAGCATTGGGAAGATTATAGGTTCTGGTGATACAAGAATCTCCCTTAATCTTTCAGCCCCAAAGTACATGACAAGGTGCTGCTGGAAGAAAATCTTCCTACTGATGCATACATTAACTCGGATGTTTTGTACAGAGTGGAAGGTGTAAAAATTCAGGCCATTATTATTATTCATGAGTGGAGACTACTTAAGGGAGTAGAGGGAATACACTTTCTTGAATTATGAAGGATTTTCCCCAGAGTGTTTCTTTCTGGAACCCACCAACTTTGTTATACAGAGAATTTGCTCACTAGTGATTGTTCTTGCCTTAGTGTGTCCATCCTCGGCGACATATATTTCATAAGGTGTGATGGCCACCTTTTCAACCACACCCAACCTTCGAGCTAGCAACAATTGAAGGTAGTCTCTATACTTTGCACTTCTACAAAACTCCACACCGTTCATGCATAGTTATCCTCCTTTGATGTGGATTAGGCTAGAGAGAGAGAGGGATTTGATGATTTGGAGATGAGGACCTCTCGGAAGCGCCTTCACTTTATTTGAAAAACACTCACCACAATTATGAGAACCTAGCAATTGATGGCAACATGATTTTTTCTATTGTGAGAGAATGGAATTTCTAAGGTGAACACCTTTTACCCACATACGTGCCATCATCCGATATGCATACTTTCTTTCTTGGGCTTCCTTGGGAGACCATTGTGGGAGTCCTGGAATTCGACCAGCTTCAAAAAAAGTTAGTGAATGCGTTGGAGAAGAGCCACTTGGGGCACTTGTTGTAGAGGATGCACCACCATGTATTGTATCGTCCCACATAAGGAGGTAGAGAATTGTGGTTGAGAATGTCCTCAGTCGGGGCACCAAAAATGAGGGCTGAAATGATGAACCGGTTGCCTCTTACCCATCCAACCTCCAATCCTCACTAAGAGAACTAAAGAGAGGCACCACCTAGCCAAAGGGAGGATGTGCTAGGACATCATTTTTCTTAAAGAGAATCAAGAGAACCAAGACACAAATTTACAAGAGAGAATATATGTACTAGACACCATATTAGAATATGAGAGAGAGAGATGAGAGGAGAGGGAGATAATAGGAGAAGAGATAGAGGAACCTTGCCATTATGCTACATGGAATGAGAAGATAAGAAGAGAGGGAGATAATAGGAGAAGAGGTAGAGGAAGCTTGCCATTATGCTACATAATAAAAGAACTCACTCATAGCTCACCTCAAAGAAATGAGGGTATTCTAGAGTGCTCTCATGGGCTTGTCATTGTCCCTCTCCCCCTCATTCTCCATGGGCTCTTTATATAGCCTCCATGAGAGTTTAGATCAAGCTAATCTTCTTGATTAACATAATCCTAGATTATGTATGGCATCTTTGAAAATATGGAGAATAGTGGATGGGACAAGTCCCCACCTTGGTCATCATGCAATAAGCCAAGGGTGGTGGTAGATAAAATAGAGAAATGGAGCTAGATTACAAGAGGTGGGTACCCAAAGCACATTATTATAATATATTTACAAGAAGGATAAAGTGAAAAGTTGGTGTGGTGAAAGAGAGAAGCAAATTGCATATAGACAGCAGTCTGTGCCTTCGTAACTTCAAATCCATGAAGAATCTGAAAAAAGTTTCTTCTGCAACTTTGTAGATCAGGTCAAAACCGATTGGGTGGCGCGGGAATTTTCTTGAAATTCACTTTTTCTTGGGGGTTATTGAGATGATAAAAAACGACTTCCAAAAGCTGCTTTGACTTTAGTCCCCCATATATATATAAATACATATAAGCATGTGACAGAAGGGGTCCATGCTTGTAAGCTTTTGTGTAAGATCCAAATGAAACCATGATGTGGATATTGACTTGTGTGCTAGGGTGAGGTGTCCTCTAATGATGGTGATAGATTCCAAATCTTAGTGATGTAGGCGGAGCCCATGTGTAGTTGGAGGCTAGTCCTTTGAAAAATCTATGCACTCACTCAACTCCTAGGTGTAATCCATTTTCATCTTCACTAAGATAACCATCCCTTTTACCCTTTACATTGACATGCCTCCTAAGAACTTGTTCCCCCCATTTGCTAGAGTTATCATAATCGAGAAGCAATGTAGCATACCTAGTGCTTGAAGAGTAAACCCAAAGTGATATGGTAAGCTCTTGATAGGGGCTTTGGCAAAATTTTGTGGTAATAATCTGAGTTGTAAAAAACCCGGATCAATTATCATTCCAATTTATCCTTGCTACATAAGCTGCTTGCAAGCACGACTCTACTCCTTCTGCTTGGGTAATGGCAGTGTCAATATCGGCCAAAGCAATACTACTCAACTGCACCTGGATATTAAAATCCAAATCCATGTAGGAAATATTGCAACTCTGCCAGCTGGAATAGGAATATAAGCATTAGGTTTGCAAAGAACTTACTTTAGTTTCTTGGCATATGCCTGGAAATTCTCATTTGGCTCTTGGCGTGTTACATTCAAAACATGCAACCAATATTACCCACCCTTCTCAGGGAAAAACTCCCTACAGAAAGTCGTAAAGAATTGGGCACTACTAGTTATGGTTCCACCTTTTAGACTGTGATACCACACTGTCGCTCTTCCTTTAATGCCATGCTGAAGAACATAATTAGGTGTCCTTTGTCTTGGATTCAAAAGTTGAACATGAGCGTTTGAAACTCCTTAATGTGGAGCTCTCCATCTTCTTTTGCTAACCCATGAAAAATGGGTAGCGGTGCTCCTAATGCTGTTAAATCTAGTGTACCTGCTAGAATTGCGATAGGTTGTGCCATGGCTACAACCGGATTTACAACATGAGTTTGTGTAGGCAACACTACACCCCCACTTGTTGTGGGTTGATTAACTGGAAATAGGGAAGTACCAAGACTTCCACTTATACTCAAAGAGCTACTCGTAACACCTAGATTACTAGAACCATACCACTTATGCATAACAGGCTACTCCTTTGAGGAGAATAGTGTCTTACGATCTCAAACCACCATCTAGCCCTCTCCGCACGTTCTGCTTTTTGTATTTCGGCTTGACGGTCCTTGGCAGAGGACATAAACCAACTATTTGGTCCCTAAAAACCCTAGATTTGAGAACCACCACTTGTTGGCAGCTCCCGACAAACGCACCACTAATGGGACCTAAAATGGGCCGGCATTGGCTATGGCATTGATAGGACCTAAAATGGGACGGCACTGGCTATGGCACTAGCCGCATCTCATGCATTCGATAGACAACCCCACCACACGGCCTCGCAGGCCAAGAGCGTCTAAGACTCACTTTGCACTAAATGCTTATGACGATTTTGCATTTATATCCAATATGTAGTCCAATGTTCATCTTCCCTTCTCCTTAGAGGGAGATCCCATAATATATAGGCATAATGCCTCGTAATACACACATAGGGAAGCACCTCTCGGCTGATTGCTGCGGCTCCACTGCGACTCTCCTACACCTCGGGGATTGGCCCCAAGATACGTCGCTCCTCCATATAAAACATAACACACAAACTCCACTCTTTTATAATTCAGCGTTCCAAGAGATTTTGATTTTCCTCACAAAACTTTCCCCAATGGAAGTGCCCGTCTAACCCACAACTTAGGTTTCCTATCCTCTCAGCGTTAGTCAAAGTTTATCAATCAATTGCAATGCATCATAGGAGACACCACGTGGCATGCTTCATGCAAGGTGTATGACGATTGTGCACAACCATTTTATGATTTAAAAAAACTAGCCATGTGAGGTACGAAAAACAACCCTTTCATGAATTTTAACTAAGCATTACGTGATGCACTGCTTTAGGGACTAGCACGGAACTTCCGTGCTCTAGTCACCTATATTTAATTATGGAACGATCCCTAAACACTATGCACAAAGAGGGAAATTAGAATGGTATCTTTTTAGCAATTAGATCGTCGCACAAACTTCATTCCCCCCTCACTATTTAGGTGTTGCTGTGTTGCATATGTGTAAATGGTTGTTTTGTGTCATTTTTGTATATAAAAACCAATAAACACGTACTATAACACAAAGGACGAGGCCAAACTAAGGCTTGAACTCATGCTTTAACCTCTCCAAACATTCATGCACATAAATCTTATTTTTAAAATATTTTTTAAGCGCAAAAACTCTAATTTTCTTTATTTTTCGCTATTTTTCCTATTTATTATTCATAAAAAATAGGTATTTTCTGATTTATTTGTGTTGCTTATTATTTTGACTAAAAATTAACATTTTATCTGATTTTATCCCATTTCCATTCCTTTTTTTCAACTCAAAATCGGAAAGAACCACTAATGTCCATTAAAAAAGACATTTTGCAGGTTTTAAAGAATTAATAAGGGCTCTAAATCATTACGGATTCTGCATTTTTGTAGTTACAGCCCTCAAATATGATGCAAACAAGGTTCAAACAAAAATTCATCGCATATGAACAACATTTGGACCATGAAACAAGAAAAACAAGCAAATTTCTTCATAAAATTGGAGCATACCGCGTGTCTTGCGTGTTGCGGGTTTTTTAATAATTATTCTGGGTAGCCCATAGACCGACCAACAACCATTCTTCAGTGCTGAACCTCTTTCCCTAGCCTCCTCTTCATCTTGAAACAATGCATCCTTCAGCCCCTCTTCTTCTTGATTTCTTGCACATGAATTACCTCTATGCAAGAGAGAGAGAGGAGAGAGAAAGACTGGTTTTTTATCTCTTTGCTCAGTGCATTATTCCTTGATCCGTTTATGGCGATAGAGGGTGAAGGATAGAAGCATCTCACGGCCAAGAGGGTTCCTCCTGCCTCAGACCAATCAAAAAATGATTAAAAATGGGTCACCAAAAACTGAAGCCCCCCTCTCCCCTCCCCCCCCCCCCTCACAATGTTTCATTTCGTGAGCTTCTTTTAAGCTCTTAATTAGAGCTTAAGCTTAAAACCCAAACTATCTAGTTCATGAATTTTTCTTTCACACTTCTGGCAAGTGGTTTTTTCGCTTTTGGAGGGGCAAACGACATCGGATTCGAGATCCGTCTAGACGGGTGGTTCCATGGCATCAAAATCTACAAGGCTGGGCCCCGTCACTCTCTTCTCAACTTTCAAACCTTTGCGGGGATTAAATGGAGAATCAAACGACCTCGGAATTGAGATCTGAGACTTGCGTTGGATTTCTGACGTCATTTTGCATCGAGGAAAACTCCAGCTCAGCCATCCACCATCATTTGATTTTCCATGAAAATTAGTACTAGCGCTTTAGGTACTTCCCGCTTAAAATCGTACTGATTGCCACCGCCACCTTCGATGAAGTCTATTTTTCCATACCTTGTGCCAATCGTTGGATCTCAGTCTTGATAGTTGATCATCTTTAGAAAAAGCAAACCACCTGAGGGAATGCATCATACCCATTAGGGTGCAGATAGACCTCATAATTTTCTTCACCATGTGCTCTTCTTTAGTGGACAGGATCCAAGGATCGGGAGGTAGTTACAAGTGATTATTAGACCTCAAGCACCTCCATCTTGCCTACTTCCTTCAAATGCATTCGTGCCCCTATAGTGTCTCTCTTTCCTATGATATGGTCCCACAATAAGTGTTAAAATACTGAGAATGCATGCTATGGAGGATCACTGATGAGCAAATAGACAATCATAATGAGGCAGAAGCATTGACAAGGAAGAACAACTTATATTATCCAAGCATAATACAAGTACAACTAGTTGATAATGACTGATAGAATGAGTGTGGGGATGAGTGTCTTTTATAGACTTACAGTAGGTGGTATTGGTAGGTGAAGGTAGGTGAAAAGGGATCATGGTATTCAACAATAGTGGTTTTAATAAATCGTGCATACATGACCTAGTCTAAGGCTTTATTTGCAGTTTGTATCTTTGCCATGTTTGTCCTATACAAAGAGGCTATGGTGGATGTGATTGCACATTTGACAACAATAAGAAGCCCACATTCTCGAAAATATGCATGGAATCCAACAAATGGTTGATTTGTAAGTGGGTCCAAGGCACCAACTCGTAAAAAATTGAGAATCATCACATTCCTTTTTTATGTGACTCCCTATGGACCATTTTCAAGTCATACTAGCTTTGGATATTCATTCATAGTGGAGGCCATCCAAGTAAACCTTTCCTAAGTTTATGACCCTCTAGTGGCAAGAAAGTGGTGTATCCCTAATTGTGGGAACTTTTGCTCAACCGCCAAGACCCTCCGACCGCTTATTCTTTCAAGTGTTTCAAGCAAGCTCTAATGGATATCTCTCACCTAGCCGATCCTACAAGTGTAGTGAGCTTACCTTGATGCCCGATCAAGTACCCTCCTCTCTCTTGCACTCCAGTAACTCCACGATTCTTGATGCTAGCTCAAGCATCCTCAAGCCTCCTCCATCTCCAAGCTCCATCCTCCATAGCCGCGCACGCAAGAGAAGAGAAGGGAAGAAGAGAAGAGGAGATGGTGAAGAGCTTCACCCTCTTGATCCCTCACTCTGACACACACTCATTCCCTCACACTCTCACATGTTAACCCCCCAAGATGTGCTATTTTTGACATAATTTTTGAGCTTCAATGTAACATTTTGTCTTACATACGTATTTTGCTCTTCAAGTCAAATCCAAAAGAATGTATCATGCCATGGTTATTAGCCAATCCGCAATTATAAAACCATGGTAAAAAAAAAGCCTTCCACATGAGATGGGTGTGTTGGTTCTACTTCTTTTCATTTTAGCTTAAAGACCTAGTTCAAAGGTCTAGAAGATAATGTAAAGCATTTTTAATAATAATAAAAGAAAAGAGAAGTTGAAGGGGTCGTGCGAAGAAAGGTGGTTGGGGGTGATGTAACCACCTCTCACCCTTATCTTGCACGCATTCTTTCTTTTCTCTCTCTCTCTTTCTAGCTCAAACTTGACCTCTCACCTCCTCCTCTGCTTCAGTTTTTTCATGGATTGTGATGAGGATGAGAGTGAAGATGCAGATCATTGTGAGATTTTCTGTGAGCTTGTGTTCTTGTGTGATGGTTGAGAGCACTCTCTTTGGAAAATTTTCATGGACCGGGCATTGTAGATGCCGCTTCGAGGCCTGGTTCTCTGACAGATTTTGGTGCATCCTTGGGCATCTCATCACACTCCCTCTCTCAAGAGCACACACAAGCAAGAAGGAGAGAAGAAGAGAGGAAGAGGAAGACTCTTTTTGCCACACTCCAAAGAATGAGCTTCTCATTCACTTTTCAACTTTATATACAAAGCCCTAAATCCTTTTTGGGCGGTCATCCCCTTTTCCATCTTTTACATGGCCGACCGTAGCCTGTGCCCTTTTTCCCATTTCCCACCATTCTAATTTATCCTATTCCCAACTAATGCGTACACTTTGCATAGGAGCGAGCCTGACACTCTTTTACAAAGATTCAGGGGTGCTTCTGCATTTTAATGGTGCGCCCTTTTTCTCTTTTGTTGCCTCGGGCCGACACCGAAACTTTCTGAGGGTCGTGCCCGAACATTCGAATTTTTGAGGGACTGGTTACTGGTCAAGGCACCTTTTTCTGCTTTTATCCTGTGCCTTTTTTGCTATTTTCCTTTTTTCCATTTTTCGCTCCTCTGTGCTGCGGAAACACGGTAACATTACCCCCCTCCTAGCCAAGTGCCAGTCCCATGGCACTGCGCTGGGACGTAGTGGCTAGTTAGGTCGGCTGCTAGGCGGAACAGGTAGGTGGGTGGTTGGGGGAATGATAGGTGATGGAGGTTAGGGACGATGACCAAGGAAGATTCCGGCGTGCTTTAGGCTTCATGAAGACACTCGGCATCTTTCACACTGTTGTGGCGCCCCTTATGTAGTCGATCGTCTTTTGAGTATCAGAAAAATGCTTAAAGCAATAAGCAATCCCTTAGGAGGATGGTATTGGAGGAATTTATTCTGGAGAAGCCCCCCGAATGCTGTCTGTCTTGAAAACCCGTGGCTTTGATTGAAGATCCTTGTCTTTGAGTTGAAGGTCTTCAGTTTTGAGTTGAAGGTCTTCAGGCTTGTGGAATCAATAAGCGATCCGTGGATCTTGAGGCATTGGGCATGGATCTTTGGACAATGAGGTTCCAAGATCTATGCCAATGGTAGTTCTACCCTGACTTGGTTCGATCATAATGGCCATCATCAGGCAGATGGCTAGATGCCAGCACATGAAAAGAAGTTTGGGTCATTAAAAGGTACCATGGGTGATCCTCTTCCGTAGGTAGCCATTTCTTGAGAGTCGAACATAACTTGCAAGAAAAGCTGTGCACTCCCTAAGGGGTGTTTCTGCTCGCCGTGTAGTGTGTGGTGCTCGTGGCAGTTGAACTGGGCCCTTGGTAACGTCCCACACTTGAGGACCCAATTCGTGCTTTGTTGGAGGTGCGGTGCGAGTCTTAGGGTGATAGGTCTGAAAGTCCTGCCCTTGATGTGCCCTAAGCGTGAAGTGGGGGAGGGGGCTAGGGAGAACCCTAGGTGCAGTGACTGTGGTGCTTTTTAAAAAAAATAATGATACATAGGCCTAATTATCTTGATCGGAATGAGGAGGAGAAGGGGGTCAGAGAGACTTGCTAAAAAATTGGCGACTTTGCATGTAATCTTTCAGATTCATGCGGATATGAAGGGAGGTGGTGGAGAGGAAGGGGTGGTTGCATCTAGTGAATTGACTGTCATTCATGTCCTCTAGGAGGGCTAGGCAAAAAGAGGGAAGGAGACTAGCCCTCATCATGAGACGAGCCATGGCGCAGTTGTCTATAGCGTTAGGGTCAAAGAATAGGGGAGGCAGGCCACGCTCTTCTGGAGTCGGGTCCTGCTTAAGAAGTAGCCTAAGTAACCTAAGATACTTACAAGTGGTTATAAAAGCGGGGTCAGGACATGAGGAAAAGTCTACAAGGAAGCGCATCATAGACTCGTCTAGGCTTTCTGTGGTAAAAAGAAGGGCGTTCTCAAAGGATACTACAGTGGAGTTATAAATAATGGGAAAGTCATACCGCCCGTGGAGGGTGGCATCAAAATCTACCCCTACCCTTCGAGGGTACGCCATGTAGGTAGGGTCATTCCGCTCGAATGGCAGGTATTACAAAAAGCCATCCAGGCGAGCATGCTTATGTCGCATACTCGCCTCCTCCACAGAGGTTGGCTCTTGTAGTTTTGTACAGTGTGGGGGATTTCAAAAACCTTATCTTGCCACTAGTCGGTCGCTTTTGTGCCCCAAGAGGTTGGGGTCTCTTCCCGCTCTTCTAGCCATTTTTTCCCCAACCGGCCACCGACCGCGATTACCTCGTCCATCACTTTGAGTGGCAGGACTCTCCGCAGACTGTTGGGTAGGAGGAAACTGAAGGGGAATGGATCCTTTCATAGTTCCTATATCTCCCACACCACCAATTCTGCGTGGAATCTTGCAGGAAGATCATTAGGGCACGGAGGGAGAGGTGTGGACGGTAGCACGGTGGGCTTGGCTCTCAGTTTTTGTCTGGCTTGCTCCACCAGATTTTTGCATCTTTCTTTAGAGACGGCTTTTCTTTCTGCAGCAGCTGGGTCCCCTTGTGGTGGCTCTTGGTCCTGTGGCGAGGCGGGTTGTGAGATCACGTCTTTCCTGAATCAATTCACATCGATTTATAGCTCTGCTTCTTCCCCCTGCCGTTCTGTGTGTACTGCTTCTTCCTCGAATCCGAGGGCGTCTATCTCCTAGGGGGTTAGGCCGGCCAGCATTAGGTATTTTTGTTGTTCATCCAAACTCAACCTAACCTCCACAGGTAATGGTGGCATCTGCAGTCCAGTGTGTAGGGCTCTTCTTGCCATTCCGAGCTTTCTTTGCATTGCCTCTAATGTCTCTCCTTGTGTTGCATGGGTGGCGTCCAGGATGGTGTCAAGGAAGGCCTTCTGTTGAGTGCTGAAGGCCACTTGGGCTGCTTCTGCCTTGCTTTCTGCGATGATTTTCTCCTTTTCTGTCAGAGCAAGGTGCCGCGCCAGTGTCTTCACTCTCTTTTTGTTGTGCGCAGCCCACTCCTCTGCCTTTTTGTTCATTACTTCCAAGCCCTCTCCTTGTCTTAAGGTTAGCATCATGAGTTTCTGCTCATAATCTTCTAGTTCCCTGACTAGCCTCTCTTGTTCTCCTCTTTCAAAGGTCAGCTAATCTGTTAGGCGCTTGAGTTCCTCCTACTGCTCCTCCATGCCTCATTTTCTTTCTTCATCCTTGGCATTCAGCTCCGTCACGAGTGCATCAATCTGAGCAGATTTCGCAGCAAGCTCCTGGTACTGCACTATTAGGAGCTTGTGCTCTCTTTGCATGTTTACTAACTCTTGAGTCTCATTTTCGAGCAGCTGTCTCCAGTGTTCCTCCCTCTCATCCCTAGCCTTCAGTTCTTGTCTAAGATCTGCAATCTCCTGTTGCTGCAAGGCTATCATTCTTGTCTTATCCAGCTGGAAGGCGGCCACTGATTCCTTCTCGGCTGCCAATTCAACCATGGCTATCTTGCGTTTCTCCTTCGCTTTCTCCAATTGGGAGAGCAGCTCGGAGACGTATTCGTTGTAATTAGCCGATGGCGTCATCGTTGTGTGAATGGGTGAGGTTGAGGCTTCGACTTTTTGCTTTTTGGGCTCTTGCTTGGACTCCGCATCCGTGGCTGGCCTCTTCTGTCCAGTGGCTGTAGTCTCTGTGCTCTACCCCTGGCCCATCTCCTTGTTGATGAAATATTGCATCCACGCCACGAAGTTTGACACATCTGCACTAGTCAGGATGCTGGGGGTGATGGTGGTGAGTTCCGCGGAAGGCACCAGGAGGGTAGGGATCGGATGGAGCGGGGCCTTGCCTTTGCCTTCGGGGACTGGAGGTGGCACGAACTTTGGCACGTGTGTGCTAGACCCTGGCCCCTCTTCTCTGCATGGGCTTAGGTTCCTTAGTTCATCTGCTCGGCACTGTTGTTCGATGGACTGGCGGGTGGCCTCCGCCAGGTCCTCTTCCTCCTTTCTTCATAGCTCCTCCTCTTCCTCATCCTCTTTTCTCTTCCTTTCCTCCTCCCTTTTTTTCTGCTCCTTCTTTTTCCCTTTCTGTTCTTTTTCCCTCCTTTTCTCCTCTTCTACTTCTTGTTTTGATGCCTCCTTTGCTTTGTGCAACTCCTATTTATCCCTCTCCTCCTCCTGTCTCTTTGTTCTCTCTCTCTCCTTTGCTCCTTTCAAGGAT
Organism: Lygodium microphyllum; assembly: GCF_053477565.2. Classification (NCBI taxonomy): domain Eukaryota; kingdom Viridiplantae; phylum Streptophyta; class Polypodiopsida; order Schizaeales; family Lygodiaceae; genus Lygodium; species Lygodium microphyllum. The sequence goes on from NC_141152.1 coordinate 72,984,473, forward strand.
TCCCTCTTCGTCCTTTCCAAGTCCTCCCTTTCCTTCTTCCTGCCTTCGTCATTCTTCTTCTTCCTCTGCGCCGCCTTCTTCTTTGTTGTCCTGATTGTCTTCTTACTGGTCTGTCCCTCCCCTTCTACTTCTGTTTCCGTTCTATCGGTGGACCTATCAACACAATATTAGTGAGTTTGGGAATCTCCCAATTCCCATTTTTTGAATACTAAAAAGGTGGCACCCGGATAACATGCCCATAAGTTTCTCAAAACCATATGATGTGACCTATCATTGGAAAGTGCTTGAAAAATGGAATCTATTGAGCTATAGAGCACTCGATTTACAGTTATAATGTTCAAGCTATGACAAATCCAAAGATGGGCGGGGTCTTGCTGCGACATTTTCTGCTCCTACCATAATTCGTAACTTTCGTTAGCATTTTCCACATATCACTTGGCTGTTTATGTGAGAATAAAAACTCTTGAATGAATTTCTTAGGAAGCCATTTTTTCATACTATATGCTTATGCTTTTCACTACCTTTACTTTACTGTACCCCCTTTTTATTCATTTCCTATCTGATTCCTTTCACCTTCACCACATACCCCCTCCCTTTCCAGCTTAAAAAAGAATCCTTCCTAGGATTGGGGGTGAAAAGGTGAGGGGCTTTGGGCCTGTTGGGGTAGGAGTTACGTGTGAAGAAGCCATGTGTAGAATTTTGGATTGTATTCCAGTTGAGCATGACAATCAAGAGCAGATGGTTGGATGGAAACTTGAGAGATGTAGGTCAAGACATCGTGAAAGAGATCTCCAGTATTAAGGCGGCTTGCAACATGCAATTCCTCTTCCGTAAGGAATTGGTCAATGTAAGGGTGAGCGAGCACATTGTCGTCTAAATGCTGGTTGCGGGTGATGGGCCAAAACCCTAAACGAGATAGGTGCCACATAAGTAGGGTCATATTCGATGGTTTTAACTGCCCTGCATTGCTCAGGATTGGTCATTATCCGGCAACCTTTTTTCTCCCATTGGATTCTGAGAGCAAACCACTGCTGCAAGAAGGTGGAAGGCGAGCTTGCCATCTGCGTGAGCTCTTGCAACTCGTGCTTAGGAACAGAACGAGGGGGTTTACGATATGAAGTGATTAGTCTTGTAAGGGCAGCTTGCTCCTTTGAGATTTCATCGTTTGCTATCAGTTCAACATCAATTTTCAGAAATTTAGTGGTCATAAGTTCGTATTCTTCCCAAGTGCATGGTAATGCACGAACATCCGAAGCAAGCGTTTTGTCAAGAAGACCTAGGTCTAGCCTCTCATAACTTCTAGCGAACGTAGTGAAAGTTTTGTCCAACATCTTGATGCAGGTTACTAAGTCATCCCCAGAAGTCGTGGCGAGGTCTTTAGCCAAGGAGAGGAAAGGTCGTACTGCGTAGGAAGGTTTAAGACCTGCTGGTGGGGATGGTGCAAATGGACTAGATAGTGGTGACTCCATCATTGGTATCACAGGTTGGGCTTTGTACTCCAAAGCACTTTGAGGTGCTACAGGAAGCTCTGGGGGCATGGGAGTTGTGTTGGGTTCTAAGTGAGCAATCATGGGGGTTTTTAAGTTCTCTGGATCAGGTAAGTCTAAGGCTTGTGGTGTTTGCTTTGGTCGATAGATGAGCTGGGGCTTACTAGCCACAGCGGGCAATGGTTTGTTGACTACGCCTTGGGCACCATGTGTGCAAGCCTCCCTCACTTGGGTGAGATTGCTTGTAGATGAGCTTTTTAACTTGCCATTCTTAGGCACCCAAATCCAGGGATTTCCCTCGTAGTATCCTTGTGCTCGCAAGAGATCTTTAGGGATCCATCGTGGCATCGTGGTTTGTCTACGTATAGCGTCTAGACAGTTTCTTAGGCCATGATGGCTGATTATTTTGGCGTTTAGAATCACGTTTGGGTGGTCTACCCGGATGTGGTATTTGCCATTTTGGCACCCATATTAGCTTGGACTCCTTGGCCTTATGAGCACTCCTAGTGGGTTTGGGCCTAGGGTCGAGAGCCTGGCATGAGGCCGTAGTTTTCTTCTGTTTAGACTTGGACTCGAGCGTGGTCGCAGAGGTTTCTACCAGTGAAAGGCATCGAAAGAATACATCACTTCTGCTGCGACTGTGATTCGTAGATACGCCAGTGCCACTGCTTCTTTGTCCTGATCTATAAGGCCGGTTATAGTAGCCATGCATACGTTCATTGGAGGTTCGAGCATGGGTGGCTCATGTAATGGATGAAAAGGAGGATAGTACTTCTTTATGCGGCTTCCATTAAAAAATCCTATTCCCTCGCCTTCAAGTGTCTCTAATTCAACTTTCCCTGTTCTACCAATCATGCGTACACTGAAAGGCCCTAGCCCCCAAAACTTCATCTTCTGTTTATGTCCTTTTAGAGAGTATAGCAGAACAAGGTCCCCTTGTTCAAAGTCTCACTATTTGACATGCTTGTCAAACCACATCTTTCGTCGAGCCTTCTCACAAATCAAAGAGTGTGTGGCGAGGAGTCGGGTCTTCGTTATACGCTCTAGCTCCACTAAGCGATTGGTCCAAGCCTCTCTTCCCTCGCAACGCTCCAAGAATGCTATCCTTAAGCTAGGGATGAAGAATTCTAAGGGTAAAATGGCTTCAGTTCCTTACGTCAGCCTAAAAGGCATCTGTCCTACAACCATTTTATAAGCTATGCGATAGGTCCACAAGGCCGCCATTAGCTTCTTGTCCCAGTCACTTCTTGAAGTAGATACTACCTTTGTAAGCACATTGACCAAGATTTTATTCGTGGATTCAGCTTGGCCATTAGCCTGAGGGTAATAGGGAGAGGACTTCTGACGAATTATTAGGAAGGTAGAGAGCAGGTGGAAAATCACCTCATTAATGAAGTGCGTGCCTTGGTCGCTTACAAGTTCAATTGGACAGCCAAATCGTGAAATGACCTGCTCCCACAAGAACTTTGGAGTGGTTCTAGCATCATTGTTCCTCGTGGCTCGTTCCTCTGCCCACTTCATTAGATAATCGGTTGCCACTATGATGTAGCGAGCTTGGGAGTATTGTGCCGCAGGACTGATAGGTCCAATAAAATCGATGCCCCATTTTTCAAAGGGTTGTTGGGCTATGACAGGGGTCAACTCCATCTTGTATTTCCACATAGGCACTTTGGTCCTTTGGCACTCATCGCAGTGCTTTACGAATTTAGCTGCATCGCGAAAAAGGGTGGGCCACCATAGTTGGGATTGTAGCACCTTTCGGGCTATTGTGTCCTCGCTAAAGTGTCCTCCAGCGATTCCGCCATGTGCTTCTTTCAATGCATTGTGCATCTCGTGCTCACATATGCATTTGTGCAATAAAGTGTATTGTCCCAACCTATAGAGTTGGCCTGCTATCAGTTGGTATGGCTGAATTTTCAGGATAAGTCTTCTTAGCCTGGCCTTCTCAATGGGTCTCTCAGGTAGTCCGCTCTCTAGCACTTGCACTATGTCATCGGCCCAATACGGCGTCAGATCAGCTTTGAATAATTCTCTCTCGCTAGACAGGTTAAAGAGATGAGCATGCGGTAAATCGTCAGGTATGCCTTGTCCAGCGACTTCTCCTGTGGGTATGCGGGACATGTGGTCAACTATTTAATGCTGCTTCCCTTTGGGTACAACCACAGAGAAGTCAAACTCTAATAGAAGGAGTAACCATCTAGCTATGCAGCCCGTAGCGCAAGGCTTGTTCACAAGATATAGCAAGGCTTGATGGTCAACAAAGAAGACAAAGGGAGTGGCCAATAGGTAATGCCTAAATTTCTTTACCGCAAATACCATGGCCAACCCCTCCCTTTTTGTCATGGAATAGTTCATCTCGGTCTCAGTGAGCTGCCTACTGGCAAAACTGACCGGGTAATCTAAGTTATGTTCAACAGGCTGGCATAGCACGGCTCCAATAGCAAACTTAGAGGCGTCTATGTGTACATGAAATGTTATGTTCCAGTCTGGGGCTCGTAAGATTGGTGCAGTCGTAAGAGCCTTTTTCAACTCCTCATATGCGCGCTGGCATTCCTCAGTCCACTCGAACACTATCAACAGCTTGTACAACGGTCTAGAAATTAGTGTGTAATTTAGTATAAAGCGTCGATAATATCCAATGTGTCCTAAGAAGCAGTGAACTCCCTTGTAGTTATCGGGTGGCGATAAGTTAACAATGACTCTGACTTTAGAAAAGTCAGTGGCAATGCCGTTCCTTGACACTACGTGCCCTAAGATGCATCCGTGTTTCACCAAGAACTAGCACTTTAAGGGGTTCAACGAGAGGTGGTACAACCTACACCTTTCAAAGACAGCCCTCTATTTCTCTAAGTATTCGGCCCAACTAGAGTGTAAGCATAAGTCGTCTACGAACACTTCCAGTTCACGCCTAAGCATGTCCTTAAAGATAGTGCACATTAGGCGTTGAAAAGTCATAGGTGCATTCATCAGCCCAAAAGGCATGACAATGTAGGCGAATACACCCCATTCTGTGGTAAAGGCTGTCTTGTGCCTGTCGTCGAGGTGCACTTGCACTTGATTATAGACCGAGAAACCATCCAAAAAACTATAGGCTTGTTTAACTGCTATCCTCTCAAGCATGTGCTCGATGTAAGGTAAAGGATAGTTATCCCTCTTTGTAGCGGCATTCACTTTCTTATAATTCACGCACACTTGGATTTTTCCATTTTTCTTCATGACAATCACGATAGGTGATACCCAGTCCGTGTGCTCGATCTCATATATGAATCTTGCCCTCATGAGTTTATCAATCTCCTCGTTTACTGCGTGGGCATGTTTGGGATTCATGGGGTAAGGTCGTTGTTTCGTTGGCACTGCATCAAGGACCATTGGGATATTATGAGTTACAACCCTAGGGTCGACTCCCTTAAGTTCATCCAATGTCCAGGAAAATACGTCAATGTACTCTTGCAAGAGAGCAACAAGTTTGGTCTCCTCATCCTCCGTCAAGTCATCTGCAATGAATACAGGTCTTGTCCTTTCGCCTTCCCCAGCCAAGTTAACTTCCTTGACTTTGGCGGGTCCCTCAATCGGTTCACTAGTTTGGCCTTGTCTTTTCGCACCTAGCAAAATCACCACTCTGTCATCCTTTTTAAATTTTGTAAACTGTTTGGGTAGATCTTGCGGTTTCTTTTGCCTTTCTACTTCTGACTCCTTTGCTTGCTTCCTGGCCTCCTCCTTTAGCCTCCTGCCGCCTGAGGTGGACTGGCAAGTCTCCCTTGGTGCACTTGACTTTAGAAGGTTGTCGTATCTCGGGATCACTCTCAGTGTTGGCTTCCGACTCTGAGTTAAACTCACATCCCTCACTTGAGGAAGGTGTTTTCCCAGGGGGTCGTAGTTCAGTAGGTGCATCCGTCTTGAGCACTGGGATCACCCATGGTCGTGCCACTCCGGCTTGCTCGTAATCCACGGCTCCTATGCGTTCTAGCTAGGATCTGTCACACTCCATTCGCATGACTCCTTTTTCGTTCTGACTAGTCCTTCCTCTCCTAGGCCTTGAGTCTGACCTGATTTGTTCTATCGCTTTTCCTTTGATGTTATACTCTATTGTATCTATCTCTTCTTCACTCTCCTCTCCTGTAGAGCGACAATCCTCATACTCCTCATCATTAGAGTCCTGTCCTTCTGACTGATCATCATCACGTAAGCTTTCCTCTTCATTCTCCTTATCATCAGTAACTAAAGCCCAGTTATATAACAAATTCAGGTCGTGGACCTTGGTCCATTTCCATTCTGGCTTAGCTAATAGATCACATAGAGGTTTTAAGTTTGCAACCAAGTTGCCTTCCAATTTATTGGTCAGATAATCTACCATTTCCTCAAGCTCTAGTTTGTTTTTGGGGATGTGGAACGAGGCTGGTTTGCCTTGGTTGAGTGAGCTTCGTGCCATCATGCAGAGTGGCACAATTGGCTCCTCAATTGGCATGGTTGCGGCTTTAGCAGCCTGCCGATATAGTTCTTCCTCATCCGAGAATGGTAGGTCAATGGTTGCCAAAACGTGCATCCAATCCCTCTCATCCTCAGGGCAAGGAATATATTTAGTGAGTGATCCATAGGGTTTGGTCGTTTGATTATCGCCTTTCAGCATAGCCGAGATGGTAGCTAGGTCAACAGGGGTCGTGTTCCAAGTGTCCATCTCTACCCTCACTGCACTAGTTCTGTTCCCTAGGAAAATCAAACCATTGCCCCAGTCCTCAATGACACGCACATTCCTCATCCAAGGTCGGCCTAATAGTATGTCGTAATCCACTCCCTTCATGACTATGAAGTTTACGGAAAACTGCACACCGGCAATCTTTACTAGCCAATTCTTTAAGACCCCGAATGGTCTTACCTTCATTCCATTTGCTAACGTGACGTTATACCTGGCAGTCTCTACATGAGGGTTTCCCCATGCCTCTAGGACTGCATGGCTTAGTAGACTAACACTTGCACCTGTGTCCACAACTCCTTTTCGTGTCATATCTCCTAAGGCTAGGACGGGTAAAACTGCATGCATTTCAGTGCTATCCCAAAAAGCATTGATGTGCAAAGACTTAGGAGTTGAGTGTAGAGTTAGACTTGGGATTTGTGTAATCGCATCATGATCTTGCGGATCAGCACCCACAAGTCCTGTGTGTCCCTCCATCAAGTCTTTTAACTCCTACCATAAGGAATGATTCTGCCTAAGCAGATCTTCCAAGCTTAGAGTTACTGGAGTAGACAACAAGGTTGTGAGGAGGCTACTGGGCTCTTGTCTTGCCGTGAGGCTAGCATTTCTAGGCCATGCATTCTGTCTTCCCTGGCAAGTTTCCCCCAGGCCTTGCTGCTGAGTTGCCCCCAGTGGTGCAGGTATGCTCGTAGCTTGTGGTCTTGAAGGTAAGACTGGTGTGCTCACACTAGAGAAATCGTTAATAAGATCTTCTAATATGGGTTCAACATCCTTGAGGTGCTTTTGGGTGTCCCTGACCCACTCCTTGACCTTAGCTATAGCCTCGAGCTGCCGTTTGGGATGGGGATATTCCCCTATCTTGGCACTCCCTCGCTAGGCTCTCTTCGGAGCTAAGGTCTCCGATTCTGCGTCTGTGACCTTCTTCCCCATTACTAACATAGTCCCTTCCTCGGTTTTAAGAGTTACCTTTGCATCGGTTCTCTTTTTTCATCTCCTCTGGCTTTTCTTTCCTATTGAGGTTGTGTCAAGGTTACTTGTCCATGTTGGCAAAGAGATGCCTACCTGTTTTGTTTGAGCTTGCGCCATAACATGTAGTGGGATGGGTATATCCTCACTGCCAAAGGTTTCCACTCCAAAGAGCCCCAAAGGCACCAATGGCATGTTGGCAGAGCTGGTTGATGGTTTCCGCCTAGGACAGTCAGGAAACAGATGTGTGATTCCACACTCTGTGCATCGGAGATCCGCTTTGTCCTTGTTAGCTTGTTCCTGTTCTGGGCAGCGTGATGAAATGTGGCCTAGGTGGCCGAAAGTCCAGCATGTGACTCGGTCTTGGCTTGGCTCTCCAAAGCCTTTGCCTCTTCCTCTTCCTAAAGCCATCATCGGCACCGGCCGATAGTACATCAGGACTGGGTTGCCCTCCTCGTCATAGGATATGTATGGGTTGACATATGCTTCTTCATCATTAGGCTCCTCCACAAAGTGAACAGGAGCATCGCTAGAGATGGGTGGGTTACAAAAGGCCCTGGTGGTCTAGGTATACTAGTTGGGTTCATCTCCAGCCTAGGTACGGCAGGTCTTGAGTTAGTCGGTGCTGGGAGAGCTAACTGGGCTCCCCTCCCGAAGAAATTGGGTGGTCTATTACCTAAGTATGGAGGGTTGTACTGCTACGTGTATGGGAAGCTCCTCGGCATTCTACAATGCACTGCATCATGCCTGAATCTACCGTAATTTGAGCACGGCCGAGATCTAGGATCTTGGCACTCAACTGGGAGGTGGTTGCTGCCGCAGTATATACATTGTACATGTGATCTCACAAGCTTCCTTACCAGCTCTTGCAACTGTGCAATCTCCATTCTCATTTCTGCCATCCCCTGGTTGTGGTCTACACTCTTTCCCTTATCCAGCACACTAGCAATTTTCTTTTACCCCGAAGTAGTTGATCTCTCAGGGTCCCTCTGGCTTGCACTCTCTCGGTTGATAGTCCTCATGCTGCATTCCCTGAGTTGATCATCTACACGTATTGCGTCCTTGAAAACTCTAGCTAGCACATCTCGTTTGCAAGGTGGAGTTACTGGCCAAAGCCTTGTAGAGCTCCTCACTCCAAATCTCGTTCATGAACACTGCAGACACTGCCCTCTCGGTAGGTCGCTCATTGGTAGGGATTCTCTTGTAAAGGCTACGCACCTGAGTGATGTAATCCCTAACGTCTTCCTTCTCCCTTTGACTGATATTCATCAACCTAACAATGAGGTTATCTGAATATCTAGCCTCTGAAAACCTCTTGATGAAGAGGCCCTTAAGGCGAACAAAGTTTTTGTACATTCTGCGTCATCTAGACTAGAATACCAGGTCCTCCCTTTATCGCCTTAGCATAGTCCGAAAGCTTGAGCTCGCTGCACAGGGTCACTAAGACCGTTTTCCTCACATACTTGCTGGAACTGCTCCATGAAGCTATACGGGTCACTGCTAGGTTCGTATCTAGTTAGTTGTTTTGCTACGATGGGAATTCTAGCCTGCCCTTTAGCCCCTTGTGTGACTCCCAATCCCGATAGTAGTGCAGTGGCTAGGGTAGTAGCGCTCTGTTCAACGGACGTATTGTCCATGAGTTGCTTTGCTACCAGTTCTCTCAATGCCATGTCAGCCTCTACTGCCCGTTCCCTCTCTACATTTGGTCCGGATTTGGCCGCTCCAACTAGGTCTAGCCTTGTACATATCTACGTCTTGTTGTAGCCTTCTAGCCCTTTGCTCATGGTTGTAGGCAATCACGCCTTCTAGCGCTCTCTTGATCGCTCTTCTCTCTTCTTCTAGGTTTGCTACCACTTTCTCTACAGGTCTGCCCTGGATCATGGTCCTAGTGAGTAGATCGTAGTTGTGGACCAGTTCGTGGACTGAGGTTGGAAATTCTCCTAAGTCTAATTGGTCCTCTCCTCATTCGCCTCTTGATCCCGACATTGTTTCTGCTTCTAGCTCCACGAGGTTGTCAATGAATCCAAGCAGGTCCGCAGCGTCCAATCCTCTATCTTGTTGCTTTTCGTGTCTTCGTGTCTTCTCCAGGTCCTACTAGTAGGGCACTCAGGCACCTGTCTAAGTCTTGGGGTCTTCTCCTACTAGTGGGTTCCTTAAGCGATTTATCTAAGTGACTTCCTTTGATTATTCAATACAAACCTCAATTTATGGTCACTCGGTGAGTGTGTTGTTTCTCATGCACTTGTGCCCAATCAGGCTTTCAGCTTTCTTAAGTGTACTTCAAGTGTGGAAACTCAATGTGAGTGTTGCAAGCAATTCCTCGGCGTCTTACTCACTCTCGCTTGTTTCAGGCCTGATAGGCTTGTAGGTCCATTCTCCGGCCGTTTAGTCAGGGTTTAGGGTTTCCTTATATGTTGCCTTGCTTGCTTCTGGTCAATCAGGTGTTACGGTTCAGCGGCTCACGTCCAAGTCCTTGGGTCCCTCACTGTCTACTGCTAACCGCTAAGCGGCTGCGTACTACAATTTCTCTTGTTACGCGCGCTAGAATCAAGTTCTGAGCACCCAAAGGGTTTCGACAAGTTGCATTAATGCGTATTTGCCGGGTCGGGTCAAATTTCTGACGGATTTGAAAAAAAATTGCACTTGGACCAACTGGTTCGAATTGCAGGGTCTGAGTAGGTCACTTGGATGGGCCGAGGCACGGGGTCGAGGGCCGAATTTCCGGATTTGACTCAAACAATTTTTATTCAGACGGGCCGAATGGCAAGTTCGGACAGGGTAATTCGGACGGGCCGAACGGCGCTTGGCCGAGGGCTGAATCCTGGGTGTGGCGGAGTGCCGAATTTGAGACTCGGAGGGGCCAAATGGCGGATGTGCCGCGTGGCAAAGAGATTTGACTCGGACGGCCGAGTGGGTTGACTCGGACAGTTGCCTCGGACGACCGACTAGGGTTTGGCCCAGTGGGCTGAGTGACAAGGGCAGAGGGCCGATTCTGGGACTCGGCCCAGGAGAGGCCACTCGGACAGGCCGAGTGCGGTGCGCGCGCGAATGCGATTTCGATCGTTTCACCCAATGTAGGCCGGCGCCATGGTCATGCACTTCCAGATCTTATCTAGGGGAGTAGGGGGAGAGGTTTGTATACCTGAACGGGTCGGTAAGTGTGTCAGTGATGCGATCAAATCACACGGGCTGGGGCTCTCTAGCTCTCTCTCTCTCTCTCACACACACACACTAAAATGGCACAAATGAGCTCTCTTTTGGCCTCCTAGCTCTTATATGCCTTCCTAAATGTGGCATCGACGCCCCCAATCCCTCTCTTGTCGATCTTAGGCCTCATTAGCGAGCATTTTGCACATTTTGCATGATTTTTTCCCTATTTTGCCTTGTTTTGAAACAGTAAACCCTACCCTTTTCCGGTTCAATTTCCTAACTCTAACCTACGCTAAATGCAACGAAGATCAAAGGCAAAAAACTAAAATAGATCCTCCATGCTTTCCAATCATCAAACAACCAAAATATCCCAAAATACTTACTTGTTTTGAAGATTAAAAACACCCAACTTCTTACCTATCTCAAGCTCCGTTTTGGGGATGATTACCCTACTTTGATGCTCGATATGAGGCACGCAAGTGCTCAAGCTTGAATCTATTGGTCTCGGCAATGGAACCAAAATGTGGAAACTTTCACTCAACCACCAAGACCCTCGGACCGCTTATTCTTTCAAGCGTTTCAAGGATCTCTAATGGCTATCTCTCACCTAACCAATGTGCTGTCGATCCTACGAGTGTAGTGAGCTTACCTTGATGCATGATTGAGTACCCTCCTCTCTCTTGCACTCTGGTAACTCCATGATTCTTGATGCTAGCTCAAGCATCCTCAAGCCTCCTCCATCTCCAAGCTCCATCCTCCATAGCCGCGCACACAAGAGAAGAGAAGGGAAGAAGAGAAGAGGAGATGGTGAAGAGCTTCACCCTCTTGATCCCTCACTCTCACACATACTCACTCCCTCACACTCTCACACTCCCTCTCTCAAGAGCACACACAAGCAAGAAGGAAAGAAGAAGAGAGGAAGAGGAAGAATCTTTTTGCCACACACCAAAGAATGAGGTTCTCATTCACTTTTCAACTTTATATACAAATCCCTAAATCCTTTTTGGGCGGTCATCCCCTTTTCCCTCTTTTACATGGCCGGCCGTAGCCGATATGCTTTGGAGATATAGAGCAACCGATTAAACCAAATTTTGGTAAAGAAGGTATGAAGAAATTATTGGAGGAATCTCTTTTGCACTCTTCTTATATGATGCGAGAGGTGGCAAGAGAAGCTGTTGCCTATAGTCTTTAGTTGGAGATGTTATCGAAAGATAAATCTCATTTATGGTCCTATGCCCTGCATGTAGAGAACAAGGGAAAAGCTTCATCGTCTGAACTTTCAACCATAGGAGATGCAATCAAAAAAGAAACTAGATGGAATGATCGAGTTGATGCCTTTTCTATCTATGCTTACATCACAAAATCTCAAGGATTTGAAGTGCTTGTTGAAGAGAAGAAAAAAAGAGATAATGATTAGCCTGAAGCATAGAAGAGGGCGACTAGGAGTGATCCAGTTCTTCAACCTTCTTCTTCAAGACTGTGGAGCAGAGTATGGCTGACGTACAACATAAGCCAAAAGTACAAGAAGAGAAGAAAGCCCCAAAGACAAAGGATCCAAAGCCAAAAAAGTAACTTGGATTCAAGTTGCTTTCCAACATTAAGTCAACTACGTACTTGAAAAAGTACTTGAGGATTGGATTATTAATTGCAAAATTGAATTTACTCGTGGAGAGTTCTTGGGGATTTCCAAAAGAAAATTTCATGATGTTATCCTCGACGCCATTAAAAGAAAACGATAGGTTATTGAAGAGCCGACACAGGATATGATCCATCGAGAGGCTTTAGCTCTTGTCGAGGCTATTCTCTATGGGTTACAAATTGAGGAGATTAATTATGATGAGGAGACTATTGAGGAGTTTAGTGATGGAGCTTTATGTATGCAGTCCAAGAAGTCACTTCATCCCTTACTTCAGCCTGTACACTATGATGAAAGTGAAGATGCGCCTAGATTGGTGCCTTATAGCCATTTTTCTCATAGTCACTAGGCTCATGCAACTACAGAGACTGTAGTCAAGCTTGGCGAGATGAAGAGTATTTTGTTGCTCTTTTTGATCATGGCTTCAAGATTAATGTTATATTGCGAGGTTTATATGATACTGGTAGATGGCCAGTTCATGTGGATCATGGTTGGTGCATGCGTGTGGCCAACAACACTGTAGGAGATTTGTATGCTGCTTGTCCGAACTTGAAGATTTCTATTGGAGATGTGGGTGTCTTATCATTTCTTTGTGCAAAAATCTTGTTCTAATCCTATTATTTTGGGGCAGCCATTTATTGTTGAATCTTGGATGGAGACTAAAGTTCTAGATATGATGGGTCTGCCTATGCATGGATTCGAAGCAAGGATGGAAAGAGAGTTGTCCAGTTCATGACCGTTTGTATCAAGCATCAGTGGAATAAGGATTCTTTGATGGATTCCCCTTTTCTAGCAGGAGAGTCACATATTTCTTAGGTACCATTTTCTTGCGAGACGATAGTGGTATGAGATAGGGAAAGATCTCTTCCCTTGGTAGTGGTAGTTTTTCGTCATGTGTTCATGGTGTATCTACTGAAAGTAATTTGTGTTTTCAGTATATTTCTGATATTCCTAGAGCTACCACTGGCAGTATGTAAAAAGAAAAGAAAAATAATTGAAGCTTGCAAGTGTTTTGCAGGAAGAAGATAGTATAGATGGTCTCTTTGATGGCCTTTCATGCTCGAATACTATGGAATATCTTTTAGTATTACTGAAAACTGACAATCAAGAGTTGCCATATGTCTTACAGGTCCATTCTCTGCTGATGTATTGTGAAATTGCTAATTTCATGATTCAAAGGAATTAGAGTGCTGAGGATTCTCAACAAAAAATATTCTTTGCTAACATATTCCAGCAAAAAGAGTTAGATGTTGTTGTTTATACACATCAAAATTTGTGTTTACTAGGGTATTTTCAACAAGGACTAAAATTTGTAGGTTGTATTAATGAAATCAGAGTTTATTAGACAAAATATAAGACAATTGACAAGAACGTTAGACCACTTGCACGACTGCTACCTTTGGAGATTGATGATATTGAGGGCTGAAATGATGAAAGGGTTGCCTCTTACCCATCCAACCTCCAATCCTCACTAAGAGAACTAAAGAGGGGCACCACCTACCCAAAGGGAGGATGGGCTAGGACATCCTTTTTCTCAAAGAGAATCAATAGAACCAAGACACAAATTTACAAGAGAGAATATATGTACTAGACACCATATTAGAATATGAGAGAGTGATGAGAGGAGAGGGAGATAATAGGAGAAGAGATAGAGGAAGCTTGCCATTATGCTACATGGAATGAGAAGATGAGAAGAGAGGGAGATAATAGGAGAAGAGGTAGAGGAAGCTTGCCATTATGCTACATAATTAAAGAACTCACTCATAGCTATTATCTTGATTCTTCTCTCGATTGGCTATTAAAACACGCAAACTGGCCAGTTCCATCTCTATAGGAAGCAAAGCTTCTTGGCCATAGACGAGGTGAAATGGAGTATAGCCAAGTGAGGTTCTAAATGAAGTCCTGTAGGCCCAAAGAGTTGCACTCAATTTTTTATCCAGTGCTTGGGGTGCATGTGTACTTGCTTGGTAATTATCTTACAAATCAACCCATTCACTTTTTCGACCAAACCATTACACTGTGGGTAGTAGGGAGTAGAATGCCTGTGCTTGATTTTTAGCCTTTTCATTAGCTCCCCTACTAGGTTTGACCTAAAACCAGGACCCCGATCAGAGATAATATCCAAAGGTGTGCCAAACCTGCAATAAATATTTTCAAACACAAATTTTCCCGCTTCTTGGGCTGTGATCCTACTAGTTGCTGAAGCCTCTGCCCACCTCGTCATGTAGTCCACACCCATTATGATGTATTCCTTGCCAGATTGAGTTCGTGGGAGTGGCCCTATTGCATCAATCCCCCATTTCTCAAATGGGCCATATGTAGTTATGGGATTTTGTTCCTCATGCACTAGCTTCCTTGATCCGGCCTTTTGGCAATCGTCACAAGTGCGGCACCAATGTTGCACATCTCGATGTAGACTAGGCCACACAAAACCGGCTTGGAGAATCTTCCTGTTGGTTATTTCTTGAGCAAAATGTCTGCCACAAACCCCCTCATGGCAACTCTTAATCATATCCATAATCTCCTTTGTTGTTGGCACCCTTCTAAGCACTGCATCCTTTCCTTTACAATACAACACATCATTTATCAAGCAGTATTTAGTGGCCTTAGTAGTCAGCCACCGTCTCTCACTCTTACTCATATGTGTAGGTGCCTCACCATGCTCAAGAAAATAAAGCACATCTTGTAGTTGAAACTTACCCTGAAACAAGGGAAGCTTTACTGTAATGATGCCCACCATTACCTCTTTCAATTTTTCAGCTGCTAGAGCATTTGCGTCGCCATTTGTGCGCCTTGGCACAAAATAGATTTGGGCTTTCTATAGCTTTCTCATGAGAGTTTTAGCTTCTCTCATTTTCACTGCTAAGTTATCATTTTTACAAGCCCAAATTCCTTTCATTTGCTTAACAATTAGCATAGAATCCCCAAAAACATTAAGTTGAGTGACACCATGTGAAAGACACCACCTCAAACCTAAAAGCAAGGCTTGATATTCTGCCTCATTGTTAGAATGGACATCCTCCAAGCTGACACCTTCTCCATAAAGTTTGTCACCTTGGGACTGAACACCACTATTCCTGTTGCCGCTCTGTCTTTAATACGCTTGTATGCCCCATCGAAGTAGAGGGCATGGGCATTCTCCACCCGTGGCGGCTCCTCAAGAGGAGATGTCTCCTCTTTTACCTTTCCCTTCTCCTTTTCCTTCTTTTGATGGCATTTATGGATCAACAAATCAGCTAGGCAAGCTCGAGTAGAATCCTCCACCTTGAAGGTGTAGTCAAACTCTTGGAGTTGTATCACCCACTTAGCGATTCTGGCTGAAACATCCATGTGCTGTAAGGCATAGGGAAAATGCTCTTCTGTCGTGATCACTGTGAATGGCCTAGGGAGAAGATAAGGACGAAACTTTCTTACAGCAAACATTAGAGACAAAATCATCACCTCAACCATCTTGTACCCTCGTTCTGATGCTATCATTACTCTACTAGAAAAGTAAACCGGTCTCATTAGGCCAGTTTTAGCATCCTTTTGTATTAGTGCTGCCCCTAGAGCATATTCCCCAAAACTCGGGTTGACAAAAAACTCTTGATCCCAACAAGGCTGTAAAATTATAGGAAGGATGCTAAGAGCCTTCTTCACCTCGTGAAAGCACATTTCGCTTTCGTCACTCCACAGGAGATCCTCAGAGTGGGTTAACTGTTGCAGTAGAATTATTAATTGGGAGAGCAGATGAATGAACCGCCCCATATATCGCACCTTTTGAATGAAAGAGGTTAGTTGCTTCACAGAAGATGGTGATGGCACCACCAATAGGGCCTTAACTTTGTTTGGATCTGCTTCAATGCCCCTCTCACTTACGACATGCCCTAACAAAGTTACACTGCTTTCGCCAATGCGACACTTCTCATGGTTTAACTGCCCCCCCATTTGTGCGCAGGGGTTGAAAGCTTCATCCACCTTCCCTAGATGTAGAGCCTTAGAACTATAAATACAAAAATCATCAATAAAGACCCTGATGTATTTCCCAAAATATGGCTGGAAGACATAATTCATGAATTGTTGGAAGGTAGTTGGGGCATTTGTTAATCCAAATGGCATTACTTTGTAAGCAAAACAACCCCAAGGTGTAATGAAGGTGGTCTTCTGTTGATCCTCCTCAACTATTCGGATCTGAAAATAACCTGAATACCCATCACAAATAGTGTATCTCTCATGCACGGCCACCTCGTTGAGTATTTCATCCTGAAAGGGAAGAGAAAAGAGATCTCTCTTTGTTGCAGCATTTAGCGGCTTGTAGTCCACACAAATCCTCCATTTTCCATTCTTCTTGGGTATCACCACCACAGGTGAAACCCACTCTGAGTCCCCTATTGGATAGATGAAGCTTGCCTTCAAAAGTCATTGCACCTCAGTGAGTAGAGCATTTTGTTGAACTACTCCCAACTGTCGTAGTGACTGCACCACCGGCCTTGCTCCCTCTTTTAGATTAATGTGATGTTGTACTGCTGTCACATCTGTGATGTGTTCATAATCAGAAATAAAAAGTGGAGAGTGTTTTATCACCACTTCCATGTAGGCTGCCTTCTCCTCAACTGATAGATCCTTAGCTAACATTTTTTCTAGCCCCTCCTTCTCGACCTTTGGAAGTTGCTGCGGAATTTCACTACTAGAAGGCCCTTTTGATGTAATCCCCATCACTTCTAGAGAGCTTTCTTCATCCTCATTAGAAGGCTCTCCCTCTGTCATAGATGACCAACCCTCGCTGGAACTCCATTCATCAGCGGTGGTCTCTAACACAAGATCCTCCTGTCGGCCCTCCTTCATGTTGTAGGTAGTGCTCTTCCATTTTTTATGCAGCCCCTTTTGTGGCCTTACCTCTAAAGCCCCTATCTCCCAATCTTGTCATGCTTTCATTCCCATTAGCCATGGTCGCCCGAGAATGAGTGGATAGCCGTCCCCCTTCACTGGCATCACATACATGTCAAGCTCCAATTGCACTCCACACACCTTTACCTTGACTTTTTTTATAACTCCCAAACAATTTACTACTACATTGTTAGCCATTTTGGCCCCAAATTTAGTAGTTTCATTTACCTCTAATCCCAAACAATGCATCAACTTTTCCGTAATGACACAAATCTCTGCACCTCCATCCACATATGTCTTTGACACTCTCTGCCCATTGATTTCGGCTTCCACTAAAGGCACAATATCTTTTATCTTTCTAGTCTGGATTGTATTCACATGTCTATTCTTCATGGATCTAATGCTTACCATCTTTGACCATTGTCATCGCACTGTTGGAGATAGATGTAGTAATTGTGGCCATGAAATTTTTGGCCCTTGATTCCTCACATCAGCAAAGCAAATCATAAGCTCTAGTACTTTTACCCAGGGAAAAATCATCTGGCTCAATGTGTCAGCGTGAGCGAACCCTCCTCTTTTTATTGTTGCGTGTCTTTGCAGTCATTGATGACTCTGCCTCCTCTTCCATATTTTCAACCTCCTTTGGTGGTGTAGGCTCCATTCTCTCAATTCTACGGGCTTTCTTTATCGGCATTGCTTCAACCTCTACTACTTTGGCCTTCCCTTTGACATCACTCTCATCTAAACTAATTATCCTGACATCATGATTCTCTGGCGGCTGGACAGGCAAGGACGGCACCTCTACAAGTGGTCGAGGATGCTGGAGAACTTGAACTGGTGGTGGAGGCCCTGGATTCGATGGAACAAACCTTTCCCTAGGTGGTGTCACTTGTTGTCCCCTCCTTCTTGGTTGGAACCCATTTTCTTGAAAACGCCTAAGATGAGGGAAAAAGTACATACCATGGCCAGTCTCCCCACAATTATAGCAAACATACTCTCTTTCTTGTCTCCTTGGACCTCGATTGCCTTCATTGATGAGGGGAGGGGTCCGTACTCCTTGCACCAAATTTAATGAAAGGCTTTCAAGTTGATTAGTAATGCATTATAGGAGCTCTTGTTGTGGCATCTCTGGTTCAGGTGGGGCCTCTGCTATTTCTCTAGGCCTTGGCATGGTTGGTAAAACCTGCATGGGCTCAACTCCCCCCTTCAACTGGGCTTGATACTTCAATTTTCTATCTTTCTCCCTCGCATAAGTGACTGATTCTTCATAGGATGTGGGAAACTTTCCTTTGACCTTCTCCCTTAGTAGAGGATGGAGTCCGGCTAGAAAACAATCTTTCTTAAGGCAATCAGGTACTCTTTCTCCCTCGGCTAAGGAGGTTGTCCATTTATCCCACAATTTTATAAACATGCCTTTATAGGCTTGGTACTCCCCTGCTACGGTTTGGCGAAGATCTAAGAGCTGTCTCCAAATATCTTCAGGTGGCTCTATATCTTGGTACTTGTGCATGAATGCGGTCTTGAGATCCTCCCAATTACCCCTTGTAGCCTCCGAGAGAGCTTGATACCACACTCGAGCATCACCCTTTAGAACTAAAGAGAAGGCCCGTACTTTGGTTGCTTCATCATCCCGGCCTGTGACTAGGAAGGCCATTTCTAAGTCATCCAAAAATTCTAGAGCTTTCTCCCCTTTGTGCCCAAAAAAACTTGGAAATGCCATGTTGCCTTAGTAGAGTACGAAGATGAACATGTCTAGACTTAAGTTGTATTTTATGAGGGGAAGGATGAATGGGTTCACAGATGCATTGATTTCAGCAAGACGTCTAGGCCCCAGTATGCTTCTAATAATGCCTTGGAATCTAAGCTTTGTGCTAGCTACAATATGCACAGTTTGCATAGCAAGTGGACGGATAGGTCCATACAACTCGTGGTGATTCATGAGAAACTATTATATTAAGATAAAGACATGTACATTGAAGGATGCATTGTAGTCTAGCATTGGGAAGTTTATAGGTTCTGGTGATACAAGAATCTCCCTTAATCTTTCAGCCCCAAAGTACATGACAAGATGCTGCTGGAAGAAAATCTTCCTACTGATGCATACATTAACTCGGATGTTTTGTACAGAGTGGAAGGTGTAGAAATTTGGGCCATTATTATTATTCATGAGTGGAGACTACTTAAGGGAGTAGAGGGAATGCACTTTCTTGAATTATGAAGTTTTTTCCCCATAGTGTTTCTTTCTAGAACCCACCAACTTTGTTATACAGAGAATTTGCTCACCAGTGATTGTTCTTGCCTTAGTGTGTCCATCCTCAGCAACATATATTTCATAAGGTGTGATGGCCAACTTTTCAACCACACCCAACCTTCGAGCTAACAATAGTTGAAGGTAATCTTCATACTTTGCACTTCTACAAAACTCCACTCCGTTCATGCATAGTTGTCCTCCTTTGATGTGGATTAGGCCAGAGAGAGAGAGGGATTTGATGATTTGGAGACGAGGACCTCTCGGAAAGGCCTTCACTTTGTTTGCAAAACACTCACCACAATTATGAGAACCTAGCAATTGATGGCAACATGATTTTTTCCGTTGTGAGAGAATGGAATTTCTAAGGTGAACACCTTTTACCTGCATATGTGCCGTCATCCGATAGGCATACTTCATTTCTTGGGCTTCCTTGGGATACCATTGTGGGAGTCGTGGACTTTGACCAGCTTTAAAAACAGTTGGTGAAGGCGTTGAGGAAGAGCCACTTGGGGAACTTGTTGTAGAGGATGCACCACCATGTGTTGTATCGTCCCACATAAGGAGGTAGAGAATTCATATTGAGAATGTCCTCAGTGGGGGCACAAAAAATTAGGGCTGAAATGATGAACGGGTTGCCTCTTACCCATCCAACCTCCAATCCTCACTAAGAGAACTAAAGAGGGGCACCACCTACCCAAAGGGAGGATGGGCTAGGACATCCTTTTTCTCAAAGAGAATCAATAGAACCAAGACACAAATTTACAAGAGAGAATATATGTACTAGACACCATATTAGAATATGAGAGAGAGATGAGAGGAGAGGGAGATAATAGGAGAAGAGATAGAGGAAGCTTGCCATTATGCTACATGGAATGAGAAGATGAGAAGAGAGGGAGATAATAGGAGAAGAGGTAGAGGAAGCTTGCCATTATGCTACATAATTAAAGAACTCAGTCATAGCTCACCTCAAAGAGATGAGGGTATTCTAGAGTGCTCTCATGGGCTTGTCATTGTCCTCCTTCTTCCTCTTCATTCTCCATGGGCTCTTTATATAGCCTCCATGAGGGTTTAGATTAAGCTAATCTTCTTGATTAACATAATCCTAGATGATGTATGGCATCTTTGAAAATATGGAGAATAGTGGATGGGACAAGTCCCCACCTTGGTCATCATGCAAGAAGCCAAGGGTGGTGGTAGAAAAAATAGAGAAAGGGAGCTAGATTACAAGAGGTGGGTGCCTAAAGCACTTTATTATAATGTATTTACAAGAAGGATAGAGTGAAAGTTGGTGTGGTGAAAGAGAAACAAATTGCATGTAGCCAGCAGTCTGCGCCTTCGTAACTTCAAATCCGTGAAGAATCTGAAAAAAGTTTCTTCTGCAACTTTGTAGACCAGGTCGAAACCAATGGGGACATGCAAGAATTTTCTTGAAATTCACTTTTTCTTGGGGGTTATTGAGATTATAAAAAACGGCTTCCAAAAGCTGCTTTGACATTAGTCCCCCATATATATATAAATACATATAAGCATGTGACAGAAGGGGTCCAAGCTTGTAAGTTTTTATGCAAGATCCAAGTGACACCATGATGTGGATATTGACTTGTGTGCTAGGGTGAGGTGTCCTCTAATGATGTTGATAGATTCCAAATCTTAGTGATGCAGACGGAGCCCATGTGTAGTTGGAGGTTAGTCCTTTGAAAAATTTATGCACTCACTCAACTCCTCGGTGTAATCCATTTTCATCTTCACTAAGATAACCATCCCTTTTACGCTTTACATTGACATGCCTCCTAAGAACTTGTTCCCCCCATTTGCTAGAGTTATCATAATCGAGAAGCAATGTAGCATACCTAGTGCTTGAAGAGTAAACCCAAAGTGATATGGTAAGCTCTTGATAGGGGATTTGGCCAAATTTTGTGGTAATAAACCGGGTTGTAAAAAACCCGTATCAATATGATTAAGAGAGCTTCTATGCAATCTCCTTTACGAGAACTTGCAAGTATCAGATATAAGTTTTCAGGGGAGACATTGAAAGAGATGAAGATTGGAACTAAAGATTTTCTGCTTCCAGAAGAGGTAAGATATTTTGAAGATATGTTGTGCAGACATGGGAAAGATTGTTCTTTTTTTCCACATGAGATTGGATGTGTTGATCCTAGGATTGTGATGCCTATGGTTATGTTTACCATTCCTATACCTAGGGCTCACATGCCCGAATTGGTAGAGCTTTTGAATGAATTGATTAGGATGGGGATTCTAGAGCCATCTTTAGCTCCGAATTCCAACGGATGGTTCATAGTTCCTAAAAAGAATGGGACACTCACATTCAGACAGAACTTACAACCAGTAAACAAGTTCAGTATTCTAAATGTTGGTGGAGGACCTATTGTGGATGAGTTTGCCAAAGCTTTTGCTAGACGTGTTATCTATTCACTCGGCGATCTTTATTCCAGATATGATAAGTTCCAACTTGCCCTTGAGAGCAAAGATTTGACTACAATGAAGACACATTTAGGACTCGTCATCTGAATGTGTACGCTTTCGCAATGAGCTATTAATTCGGTTGCCCATATGATGAAGGGGATGAACAAGGTTCTATGAGATTTTATCCCTGAGCTTACCATGCTTTTCATTGATGACTTACCTATCAAAGAAAGCTTGAAGAAAGAGAATGATGATTCTTTAGCATGGATGCAAGTTCTTTGTGGCTTCACATATTAGAGATGTTGAGAGGATTCTTTGCAAGCTAGAGGAAGTAAATTTAAACTTGTCAAGGTTGAAGTCTATTTTTGGAGCTAGAGAAGTTTTGATTGTTTGGCATATGTATGGATATTATGGCAAGAAGCCTTCTCTTGTGAAGGTGGATGCCATAGAGAAGATTGCACAGACATGCTCTTCTACTTCAGAGGTTCACAGGTTTCTTGGAGCTCTTGTGTTTAATCTTATTTGGATTCTTCATTTTGCTCATATTGTGGATGATCTCTACCAGCTCTTGAGGAAAGGGCAACATTTTTATTGGGAGATGAGACATGCTAAAGCTATGTAGAAAACTGAAGAAATTATTAAGAGCTTCTTTGACTCTTCGAAAGGCAGATTATGAGTGTGGGAGACCCATTTTTCTTACTATTGACACTAGTCCTATCGGCATGGATGGGCTATTGGCCAAGATGATGCAGATGGGAATAGGTATGCTATTTGGTTTGGGGCAAAAGTCCTAAACGAGCAGCAACATAGATATTCTCATATTAAGAGGGAGCTCTTGGGAGTTGTCATGGCTCTCAAGAATGATAAATAGTACTTCATTGGTGGTGTTGTGGTGGTCAAGACTAATTGTTTTCCTCTTCAAGGTATGATCACAAGTTGTTCTACTCCAAATACTACCATGCTTGGGTGGATTGGGTACACAAAAAATCCATGAATCCTGAGTTCACGAGCATAGCAAGTAAAGACAACCCAGTAGTAGCTGATATGCTTTCACGAGTGAGGTATGATGATATGGTTTTTTCTTGCATTGATGATGCTGATGATGGGGCTGATCTTTTAGCTATGCATGCTGATCATATTTGTCATGTGTATGTTTTGGAAAGCTTTGATGAGTCTTTGTATACAAGAGAGTATTTACAGATTGGTCGTTCTTTGAGTACCATGTCTAGATAGGATGGATGGATTGATGCAGACTTCAAGAAGATCAAGAGAAAAGATTATGGTTTCTTCTTGCAAAGTGTGCTACTTTGGAAGCATCCATGAAAGCAAGGAGGACAACCATTTAGAGTTGTCGGTGATAGGGCTTCATAGGTGCAAATCATGAAAGAATTTCATTAAATTTATTGGGCTGGACATTGAGCTGTTTGGGCAACCTATGAGAAGATCAAAGAGTGCTATTGGTGGAGAGACATGCCCTGATTGTCCATTGTTCTCTTTAGTGAGGCATAGAGATGAGCTTCATCCTACCTGTGCCCACTATACACTGATTATAAGTGGGTTCTTGATTTGATTACTATGCATGTTGGTTTATGGCAGATGCACTACATTATTTTGGCACGAAAAGATCTCACAAAACAAGTGGAAGGAAGAGCATTACAGATGAAGTCTACTTCAGTGGTTTGTAAGTTTCTGTTGGAAGATGTTATTTGCAGGTATGGATGTATTGGAAAGGTTATTACATATAGAGATGATTTGGATGTTGATGAGGCTAGGGAGTTTTTCTCTCGCCTTGGAATTAAAATTGCTTTGACTTTGGCATATAATCCAAAAGGCAATGGGAAGAGTGAAAGAGGCCATCCACCGATTGTGAAAGCCTTGGCCAAAGCATACAGTGGACGGGTTAGGGAGTGGTCTAGGTTGTTGCCTTATGCCTTATGGGCTAATCGCACTACTCACATTGTGACTGCATGTTATATGCCAGCTGAGTTGATGTATGGGCAGAAGCCATTCATGCCTATAGAGACTTTCACACTTACTTGAAGTGCTTTACTATGGTAGCAAGAAGAGATGGCTAAAGAAGATATTTTAGCTCTTCATATTCATGAAATGGAGAGGAGACCTGAAGATATTGAGAGAGCAATTCAAAAGCTCAAAGAGGCCACGATTCGCAACAAGGACCATTTTTATAGCAGACAGATTGAGACCTAAAGAGATTAAGGAAGGAGATTGGGTATTGTTCTATGACAACAATCTAGACAACCAATATAGTGCTATCCGCAAGGTTTCGAGATGATGGTTTGGGCCCTATTTAGTGCAACATATCCATGACAATTCTACATATGCCTTGGCAGAGCTTGATGGTACTGCCTTGCCGATTTCAATTATTGTAGGAAAGAGAATTAAACTATTAAAGACAAGAGATGATGCAGCCTATACAGTTGAGGAGTTAGACGATGTGATTTATGATGGACTTGAGCTAAGAGATAATGAAGATGAAGATGTGGACATTGCAGATACTTTTATAGAAGATGAAGAGATTGCATTGACTGCCGAGCTTGGAAGTGATGAGCATGGGTACCTGTGGCCCACCATTCGGAGGATGTGTAAGTTTCTAAGGGGGCGGATGTCATGATGCTCCATGTCCACCACTGTGAACTTGAGGGCAAAGTTTTTTCACCAAGGATTTGAACACATTAGTCATCATCATTAGGATTTTGTTTCCCAATTTTGTGTATCTTTTGTGTTTGTATTTGCATGACACACGAGCACCTATAGTTAGGCTAGGCACAATTTTTTCAATGCATTCATAATTTTTTGTAAACATCACTTGATTGATAGCATGGATTCTAATTTGCAAACTGCATGAGTGATTGGGCATGGTGTTCTTTTTCAAAACATATTCTTGAAAGGGCACATTGCATGGAAAAATAGGTGACTGTTTTAAAGGCTCAAGGATCTAAGAAAAAGATTAGCTTGGTTTTGGACTGTCCTCGTGCAACAATGCTTTGGAGAGGCTGAACTCATTGATTAATAACTTTGGTTCTTAAAGAGCTTGCAAGATATTTTGATTGGCTTCACCACTAGTAAAATACTTTCTAGAAGAACACAAACAACAAGCTTTGAAGATGGAAGTCATGCATTTGAGGCAATTGGTTTACTCCTTGAAATGGAGGACCTGCCATCCAAAGGATAAGCAAGCAGAGTTCCTGTCAGCCATTTTGGTGCCACTGTGTAGCCAAGTGGATTCACTACTAGTCAACCCTACACTGAGGGAGGATCCCTCTGTTGAGCCTCCTGGTACTATAGCAACTTTGCAGCAAGTTATTGTAGCAATCAACACTTTGAGCAAGGGATTTGGTGAACAACTT
Organism: Lygodium microphyllum; assembly: GCF_053477565.2. Lineage (NCBI taxonomy): Eukaryota > Viridiplantae > Streptophyta > Polypodiopsida > Schizaeales > Lygodiaceae > Lygodium > Lygodium microphyllum. The sequence goes on from NC_141152.1 coordinate 73,009,311, forward strand.
GCCAGTGCTACTCGTCCAAGAATTGGTCTTTTATTCAAGTAGGCATTGGGTGTTCTTCTTTGATTATTGAATGTGTTCCCAAAGAAGAAGGCCTTAAGAAGCAAGGTGATGTCTTTTCTTCATCAAATGGTTGAAACACTTGGTAGTGCGGTGTTTCCATTTTTTTTGGTTACTTTTCAACAACTCCTGATTGAGAGTGAGCTAAGGGAGATGGTGGATGTCCTAGTTCTTATTAATCAACTCATGAGCAAGTTCAAAGTCAGCATCAAGGAACTTGTACAAGAGCTTTTCCTTTCATTGTTGGACAAATTTACTATGTATTACCTAAAGAGATCTTGTCCTCGGGTCCATATTGAGAAAGTGCAGGCATTACAAGAACTTCAACATAAATGTGAATGACCTCTCATGAGTCCTCCTATCATCCAAAGGGATCCCCTTTTAAATGACATTATCAAGTCTGTTTTGGTTGCATCATGTGGGCACAAAGATAAGTTTGCATTCAGATTTTTGTCTCTCTTATCAAAGATTTGTGTGGAACTTGTAAAGAGGAGGCTGACGTAAACAATGATGGAGGTTGGCGACAGAGAAGAATAGAAAAAACTATAAAGGCCTTAAGATTTTTGAGGAAATATCTTTGTATTTTTGGGGGGCTGTCGAGCTTAAAAAGGGGAGGTGACAATGAGGAGAGAGAGGGGGTAGCTTAGAAGACGAAGTTGAAGGGAGAGACAATGCAAAAGGTGACCTGCAGACAAAGACATAGGACGCAATAGAAAAAGCAGCTGCAGACGAAGATGAAGGACAACGAGGAAGAAGCAGCAAAAGAAGCAATAGCTATAGATGAATAGGAAAGGACAACCAAGCTGTAGAAGAGCCAGAAGGTGAAGAAAAAGAGGCCAGGAATGAGATGAAGAGAGAAGGCAGAAGATGAAGCTGAAGGGAGAGAAGATGCAGAAGGCAGAAGAGAAAGCCAAACAGAGAGACAATGCAGAAGGTGACAAAGACGAATGAAGCAGGTGACAAAGACGAATGAAGCAGAAGACAAAGACAAAGCGATGATGAACGAAAAAGAAGAAGATGTTGCTGTGATGATGGAGAAAGACGTTGCTGTGATGGAGGAAGTCCGAAAGGTGGCGATGGAGACGGACCAAAAGGTGCCAAACTATAGCTTCGATATCATCAATCGCATTATTAGTGGTCAAATAATGCAGGCAATTGGATGCCAGCCTACCACTTATACACTATAATCCAGGTGCTGGTGTAGTGGTCCATGGGATTATAGGCATGCCCATGCTCAGACTTTCTAGCATCCTGTTCCAACCACAATGACTCAAAAAACCATCAACCATGATGTGCGGCAATATTCGCTGTTGTGGGTCCACACGATGACTTTCCCCAACCCTAGTTGCTCCAACTCATGCATCATCACCTGATACTTCTGCCTATCTACAGCATCGTCATCGTCATCATGCTCGTGTGTTTCTTGTTCATGTAAAAGATAAAGAAGAGCTTGATGCTAGTCTTACTGGTAGGAAGATCATCATTGATACCTAAGGTGGTGAAAAATCTTAATACGAAGAACGTTATCTTCTTGAAACTGATGCTTCCTAGCATACTACCAAGAAGATAATATAATGGCTCTTCTTCTGTATTTCTCTCTATCAACGTGCCTTACCATGGCTTCTATGTTAAACCTTCAGCCTGGAAGTAGATGTTCAGATGGCCATTACCTGCTTGTCTCCAAGAAGATGTGAATAGGAGGAACAAGATTAATATCTTTGAAAGCTCATACCATAATTTTTTCATACGCACACATAGAGTGGATCTCCTTTGTCAAAATTTTTTATCTTTGCTTTGCTATTAAAGTCTGAGAAGCAACTACCGAAAGAACTGATAAAGAATATGACTCTTCATCATCTTATGGATCTCATTACTATGTCAGCTACATCTTGAACTTTGTTGTGTTGAGGCAACTAAGAAGTACAAACCTCCTTTGTAGTAATATTGCATGGAAGAAGATGATACTAAAGCAAAGCGAGAGAAGAAGGGTATTCTTGATGATGTAGCCTTGATCAAATATATGAAGCTTTCTTGTCCAAGCTTATGCTTAATGAACCTTTTCAAAAACTTGGGCCGCGAAAGAAACATAAATATAATTGAGAATTCTTATTGTATCTAAATTTCTTCTTCTCTACAAATATTTTTTGAGTTAAGTACTCTCATCATCCTTTCTCTCATCTCAAAGAGTACCCCTATGCATATTATTCCATACGACAACGACTCAGCCTAAACAACTTTTCCAAACTCTGTAATGGTTTGATCCTTCTAAATTTATGGAAGAAGTTGTCAATTTGGTGAGTAGTAAAACAGGTCTCCAATTTCAATACAACATGTCTCATAATAAAAGGATGAATGTATCTCATGTTCCACTCCATGTTGCCATACAGAACACTTTAGCTACCACATGGACATTGAGTTTTACTTTCTCCTAGAGCTAGTTCTGTTTCAGTTGCTAGGCATGTAGTAATGGAATCAAACTATCTTTCTCCAGTCATTGTTGCCAAGCTATGTTCTTTCTTATTTGGGGCATGCTCCATGAGTTTCCTTGGTTACTTTAGCATTGCTTTCTATTCTGTCTAGTTTTTGTGTAGTTTATGGGCTTGCCTTAATGATAAGAAGCAACAACTTCATGTCATGTTCTCAATGGGTAGAAGTGGCATTGTTACCATTTCCATGGATGGTGGTTTCCTAGAGTAGAGAATCACTTCTAGTGTAGTCTTCTCAATGGCAAAACCCATGTTCCTCAATGTCTTTGAGCCTTCAAAATTGATATCTTCTTTCCATGCATTGTGTCCAAAAACAAAAATATGCTTTTGAAAGAGAATTTCGTGCCCAATCATTCATGCAGTTTGCAAATTAAAAACCATATAATGCAAGCATTCAAACGATGCTTCCACCCAAAAATTAGGACTGCATTGAATAAAATTGTGCCTAGCCTAACTACTTGTGCCAATGCGTCATGCAAACAAAAAGACACACAAAACGGTGGAAAATAAATTCTAATGATGCTGACTAATGTGTTCAAATTCTTGGCAAAAAACTCCGCCCTCAGGTTTGTAGTGGTGGATGCCTAGCGTCACGGCAATGTATACATAATTTATATGCAACTTCAATAACTTATCAGTGCAAAAATTGACATTCTCAATCTTAATTGAAAATATAGCTTTCCAATTCTCGTCAAGATATGACCTATTTAATAGTTCCTTTCTATTACAAGCTAGTGATCCTCCCTTCCACACAACATTATTTATGATCTAAAAAGAATTATTTGTTTTCATGAAAAATAGACAAGGCAATGATGTTGATGTCTTAGTGTCACAATTGAACATACACTTTAGAGTCTTAAGATTGCCGCCCAAGTACCAATTAATGTGTAATTTCCCAAATCCTTCCACATGTAGAGCTTCTCCCCACTAGTTTGCTTGGAAATTATATCTGGATATGGATTACCTTGAAAGATCCAAGAGAGAACATTATGGGTCTCCTTGGGCACTTTGACTATTGCTAGCCACCAAATTTCCTTTTGTGACTATACATCAAATGGTTGGACAAGCATGATATATTCTGCATAGGCCATGGTGTAATTCATCAAGTAAGACATACCCTCTCCAACTTATGTCCCTTTATGATTTGGCATTCCTCAAGCTTGATAACAAACTTCAATGTTGAAACAAAAGCTGGCAATCATAGTTACTACAAACTTAGGAGAAACAAGTATACTATATTAAATTGATAATGTTAGATTAGGACAAGTCAATACCTTCCGAGCATTGCACCTTGTAGAAACAAGCCATTGAACATTGTAACATAACCAGGTCAACAAAAATATTGTTGAAGTTATCATAGTCATAAGAAATCTTTCTAACTTTAATTCCCTCCACTTCCATTTTGTTGTTGATAAAAATTTACTTTCCTATTGAGTCAGCAATGGACATATTTCATTCTTGTCTTCTTACAGCTCTCAGCCAAAATGGATGAGGCAAAATCATGTGCTTTATTTTTCTATAAACCAATGCAATTGCTATCATACCATATATGGCCTCATAGCCTTGTCGATTAACCTTGGCTATATCACATGCTATTTGAACTTCTTCTACAAATAAACTATTAAGAATATCTATAAGAACCTCATTCAAAGCAGTAAATTGGAGGGCTCGATATTGAGGATATCTCAAAATTTGAATCAAATGCTTGCATTTTAAAAATGTCCCTCACCTTGGCCTCTAGCATCATCAAAAATTTTCCTAACAAAAAATAAACATTTTTAGAGAATAAAGTAGATTCAGATTGTCCCTCAATGGAAAATGACAAACTTTAATGCTTGCACACGTCTTTTCTGCACTCCATCATTCAAGGATAGTGATAGCATTGGAAATAGTTTTCTTTTCTTATAACCCATGGCCGGAGTTTGCTTGTACCTTTGCAACTTTGCTTCTACAATTTTCTTATCCTTCTTCATTTTCTCCAAAAGTGATTTTAATGAAGCATTCTCCACCTCCAAGGTTGAATTTCTTTGCATGTCCATTGCCATGTCTTGTCCCTTATCTTTATATCGCTTCAATTTTTCTTTAAGATCATGCACTTCAATTTGTTGATCTTGTAACACTTTTTATAACACATCTAAAGAACCCTGGGATTGTAACAAAGATTGATGAGTGCTATATAACATTAATTGATAATATTGATACATATGGATATTTCCATCTAAGCATTTGCAATAACTTAGTATACCATTTTCACCATCCCCAACAAATGTAAGAAAGTGGAATTGAAAGGTGGATTTAGCCTAATGCTACGATCATTAGGATACAACAAACCATCTACCTGAATATCAATATTATGCTTTCCCTTTAAATGATATTGGGAGGTAGTTGTTGCATCTAGCCCACACTTGCCATAAGGGGACTCTGCAAATGCATACTTTTCATCTACACAAACATGCAAATCCACCTTCCTCTTATGATTGCTTATGTCCTTGAGTGGTTCCATTAGAGCAGGAGAGGGAATGGAGTATGTTAAGTTTTCATGGGATAATACTGATTTAGAAGGGCAAGAGGCTAGATGAAAGCATCAAAAATGCTTTAATACACATATAATATGGTTAGGCACCACTAGAGATGGAAAATACCATATTTTGAGAAGGGAGAGAAAAAGTTACTTTTTGGGATTAAAATTAGTCCATCTTGTTGATGTGGCAATTAGGAATAGTAGTGGAGTATAAAGTAGTTATGTAACTATCTTTGTAGGGTCCCAGGTATCATGTGTGTGGCTATTAAAAAATATGAGTTGTTTTTTAGGACTTTCAATGCAAAAAAGTGTATAAAAATGAGTATTTTTAACTTGCAATATAATTGGGTGCCTTTTGAGAAAAAGAAATCTATTTTTTGTGAAAATTTAAAAAAATATTTCAAGATAAAAATAAATCAGAGTTGCTAATGTGGAAATTTTGGAAGAGTGGTGGTCCCTTCTTGGAGAATGAGCTGATGTGGAGGGCCTTTAATGCAAAACAATATAGAGAAAATGAGTATTTTAACTTGCAATATTATTGGGTACCTTTTAAGGAAGAGTGGTGATCCCAACTCAGAGGATGAAAAGGGCTAATTACTAGGGTGAAATGAATGGGAGACCCCCCCTCCTTTCTAGGTAGGGTCCACCACAAAAAGTGGGTGGAGCCTAGGAATGTAGGGGGCCTGGGGACAAAAAGGCATACAATGAAGACCATTTAAGAGGAACTAATCTAAGATTAAAGATTCTTAATCAATTTTTCACGAGACCCTTTTGAGTCAATATTCCCTCTAATTTCCATACACTAAAATTTGGATGCATTGAAATATTTGTGGCTAGCCTGATTATTTTTCTTACTCTTTTTTTCAACAAGAATATAATTCAAGGAAATATTTCCTTTCTCTTATTTTCTTGGCTTCGGTGCTTGAGATATGTATGATATTTAATTTTATACCACAATCGTTTTTTTGTTTGGAAGATTTTGAGGTAAATGATACATATCTTCCCCTACTCTAGGTGGATACATACAATTTGTGCTTATGTGACCTATCTCCCCCTATAGGAATAACAAACCAATGGTTTTTTGAAATATCAGCTTCCATTTCCTCCTCTCATATTTTCTTGATTAGTCAGTCTCATCAATCCCCCATTACCAGATTTCTAAAGGCTTGCCTCTCAAAGCTCCTAACCTCATGTTTTGCATTTTCCCAAACAATTGAGCCTCTACCTCTAGAGCTAATTGAGCATTTTGTCTCACTAATATTTGATACTTTTGCATGTCCTCTTGCCATTTTAGATCTCTATTCTTGATATTTGGTGTTCTAATTGGTTCTTTCTTTTTTTCGCCCCTTAACTTTTTCTTCTTTTTCAATTGCAATCATCATTACTTCCTCAAAGGTACTTGGTTTCTTAATGTCTAATTTAGTTCTCACTTCTCCCTATAAAATTTTCACAAAATATTTTACTTTTAACATTTGAGGTGCTCTCTCTCTTGTGCCTAGAGATGTGTTTCAACGGTCCCAAACCTGGGTCTATTCTAGGGTGAAAAATTCTATGGTGTAGTCTTCTTTAATTTGGTAAAGTTCTATCTTTTGCCAAAGGTCTTCTGAAGTGTCAATCTCTTTAGGTCTATCAAGGAATGCATGTTTAGTAACTTCATATTCTAGAGGAACAAGAGGATTTCTCAATCTAACACTTTTTTCATAATGCTCAAACCAATTTCTTTCTTCATCTAATGATTGAATTTTTAGAATTTCAAGTTTCAAGGTCAAGTTAGTGATTCGATGGATAATGCATCCAAGCTCAAGTTTTTTGAGGAATCACTGAGGATCCTCTCCTTTTTCATCATGAAATTTTGGGAAAAAATTGGCCATTGAAAAAAAATGTTCTCAAGCAAACAATTCACAAATAACAAACAAAGTCAAATCGGCACTCCTCAAAGGTGGGGGCACCAAAAAAGATATGTCACGAGCGGTCATCGTGACAATCCCTAGTCACAACCCAAAAACATGCAAGAAAAAGGAGTACCAAAATTTTAAATGACTTTGTGAAAGAATGGAAATCAACAAGAATAATGTTTCAAACCATGAATAAACCACCACACTTAATCCTCTTATAGCCGTAGAATATAAACACACAAAGCAAAAAATGTTGTCCAAGTGATAAAGATCATACCTCAATGTGTCAAAACTCATGAATCCACCAATTTTTTTACTTCCTCAATGTTTGAAACTTTGAATAGACCAAGTTTTGCATCCGCTTATACGGACCCTCCTCTCCTCTCATCAACCAAATTCAATCTCAAGAGAAGGGGCCTCTCCTTCTAAAGTTTCCCTCCCCTTATATAGTTCTTTCTCTTCATACATGATATGTGCTACTTAAAGCTTTAACATTTTAGCTTATTGGAAAGCTTTAAAGCTAGTAGAGAATTTGTGACATTTGATGCATATTCTAGCATCTTTAAGTGTTTCCATGATTACAAAGCCAAAACCCTTGGACTTAGAAGTGCGAGGATTCACCACTAGCTCAGCATTATGCTAGGTTTAAAAATTCACCCCCAAATTTGCACTATTTTCTTGACAAACATGCAAGTTAGTAGGCATTGAATGGAATATCTTCCTATTAACATGCTACAATTGCATAAAGAAGCTTCCATACTTAGCCAACTCCTTTGAAAGGTACCCCCATATTAGCAAAGTACACCATTCAAAAACCCATCATGAATTTCAAGCTACCCTTACACTCATTAACTTCATCGTCACCTTGGTCAATGCACCTTCTTTGAGACTTCTGAGTAGAAAAAACATCAATACTAACCATCACCTCCTTCTCCACAATCAAAATCTCTATGCTCACGAAAAAAAAGCATCGTCACCAACTTAGATTGAGGGCAGTGCCATGCTTCTCTCCAATCAACTACCATGAAAAATACTTTGATGTTGTACTCTTATACCTAAAATCAGTTCCTTAGCCTCAGTAAAAAAGACCCCAAATGTAGATTACAAGAAGAGAAGCATGATTTATTGCATTATCACTTAGGCCTTGTTCATGATAGTCTCTCCTCACTGATATCACCATCCTCTTCATCATAATCTACTTTAACCCAATCTGAACTTCTCTCTCATCATTTATCTCAACTTTTAGATATACAGTGGATAAAAAGTCCCAAACATGCAAGGTAAGTTAGGATAAGGATAGATATTGCACAAATTCTAAAGTTGTCACTTTACAATTCTCCCTATGAATTCTTTATTCAAAACCTCTATGAATTTTGTAACAACAATAAGCTTGCAATGGGCCCATGTTGCTTCAGCCAACTCCTAAGACATCTTAACAAATTTTGTTTCTTGCTTTGGCTACTCTACCAATTTGACTTCCACAAAAGAGAGTGAGTCTTGCAGACTTGGCTTCAAAAGAATGCTACATGACCCTAGTATCCAACAATTCCTTTTTTAACTTGACAATTCTCTTGCATAAGATCACCTACATTTCCCAAATATATTACAATTCTAGATAGTTCTTTTCTAGTGCATATTTGTGAGATGCATTTCATCAAAATAACTTTGCTACTTGTAGCAATAAAATGATGTCATTTCCTTTAGAAGTACAAGCATGGAAGTAGCACACAACTCAAGAAGTCCACTTGCACATAAATAACAATAGCCTCTAGAAAGCTTCCTTGTCCACCTTATACTCACCAACCCCAACTGAAGATTTCTCATATGTCTTCAATAAGAAATGACATTTTTGGTATACCTACTTTGTCTCAATGCAAAATGTCCTATCAAAAAAACATGCTTCTGAAGATGAACTCTATGCTCAATCACACATGATTTAAGAAGGGGTGCCAATTCAAAACTTGCCATTCAATCATGCAAACAATGCCACACACTAAAATATCTATGTATTGGAAGGATTCGTGCCCAACTTGATCTATGAGTGCCCATGTGTCATGCAAGACGCAAACATACTTCTTTGATTACATTTTGATCCTTAACCTCACCTCTCATCTCTCAGGGGAAGAAAGAAATATTGCACTCTACTCCACCCACCCAAATCTCACAATCTCTCAAGAAAAGCGTCGTTCTCATGCTGTTGACTAGATGAACAACCCATCTCATGATTAAAAACATCCTTCACGACCTTCAAACTCACCCGACTACATTTCCTCTCATCCCGAGATTCTTAATTTGGTGATGAAAATCCCAACTCTCGTGCATGCAAAGAACTACGTGTGTTCAATGAAGGTGCTCTCTCAAGTGCATGTGTATATAAGGTTGATTGTATATAGCTATAGCAAGCATCATGTCGTGTAGTGCTCAATGATGGTGCAAGTGTGCATTAGCCTAACTCATGGCATATAAATCATTGAAAAAATCAAGAGATGACCCTTGAGTGTAGTGCATTTGACAAATGCAATGTGACATGCTTGTGAACCCATAATCCCTGTGTTGTGCAAAGATATTGACAAGAAATATACTTGATTCATGATGTCCAACAACTACAATATTCAAAATCCAACTACAACCTCTCCAACAATTTGCCAATCTTGACCAAGGCAATTAAGTTGTCAAGCTCTACAAATCAAATACAAAGACAAAAACTAATCCTACTCTAGACAAATATAAATAATTCAACGAAAGAACAACAAGTCAACCAATCATGTAAATGACTAAATGCAAAAGAAAAAATCCTAGCTACTTGATGTTTTTCTAGGGGTTTATAGATCATGCAGAAATGCTTGACACAATAAGATTACTTATTCTCAAATGCATCCTAGATGCCTCTTCTATTTATATGGAGATGGAGAGAATTGAAAAGTTCCATAGAGATTTTCTCTAGAAATCCACAAACACTCGTGGTTGGCACTCTATATCATGGCATATGGGTAGGACTCCTTACACATAGGAGGGAGGCCTTGGTCTCACGAGCCTCAAGGGTAAGGCCATAGCATTAAGCCTCTCATTTTTTAAAAGAGTTTTGGGAAATCATCCATGGATGCTAATTATGAGATCATGGATCAATATGACCCTTATGAGACACGGAGGATGACAAGGGCTGGCTTGGGAAGACTCTCTCTTCTACCCATACATTTCCCTCTCAATCCTATAGCCTTTAGTAGCCCAAGCACTCATAAAAGGTTCGAGATTGATCATTCAAGAGCTCCATTGGATTGAAGTAGAAGGACAGAAAGGCTACTTGTCCTTGATATGTAATATCTAGATATTGTGGGAGTATGCAATAGAAAGAGGAAAGTGAACATAGAAAGGAGACAAAGAGAGACTGCATGAGATAGAAGGAACAATATGATTGCAATGGTTGAAGGTACAATGCTACAATAATCAACCCCAAGATGTAGCTCTATGCATTAGCATTGGTGCTAAACATAACAAGGGGATGAGAGAATAAGAAGGCTAGCTAATCATGAAGGATCAATGATGGATAATGGATCATGAAAGTTGGAGGACAAGCTACCTATATATAGACAAAAACAAGAAGAAAACCTAAATGTGGTCATACCCCTAAAAAATAGATAAAAGTGCACAAAAAGCCATTTGAAAGGCCCAAAGTGTTGCCACCACAATCACAAGTGTGGTGAGAACATTGATTAGAATTTTCTTTATGGATTTACTTGGCTATTGGCTTGTGAAATGTAAGGAGAATACTTCCTATAGATGAGCATGAATGTGGATGGAAGATGTTTGATCACTTCATTGAGGAACTAGGTTTCTTGGTCACGTGCAAATTCTATTGGGTAGCCAAAATTTGGATATGGCATTGTTCTTATGCATGCATCATTCTTTTTAGTGACTCTTTTCTCAACCCATTTTGTTACAATAATCAGTAGTGGCTATGATATATCTAGCTTACCAATATTGAGCTACAAGGCTTATAAGTCCAATGAAGTCAATCCTCACTTTTCAAAGGATTAATGGGCTACAATTAGTGACAAATCCACTTTATCATTTCAAATTAGCACTATTTTTTTCTTTTAACATGCATCACAACTTATGAACCAAGTTGTGTATTTGAATAGATTAGGCCACCACAAGTGTAGTTGAAGACCCCCTATGTGCCATCATGTCACTATTGAAGTCTCCTCTTACTATGCATCTATGCATTACTGGGAGCACATCCAAATTTTGTGCTCACACACGTATCTTCTAAACATTAGTCTAGCTTGCCCTGATTGGTATAAATTTCTAGCAATGAATTGGTAAGATTGGACTTTGAGAGGAGACTACAAGTGAGCCATGCCTTCTCCAGTGGGTGGTTAGGTAGTCCATATTCAAGTATGGACAATATCCTAAGTCCAACATGGAGTGAGATCCACTCTGAAAAACACAATTCTTGTTCTATTTGGAACAAATGGGTGCCTATAGTATATCATCCATTTTTTTAATCTAGATATAACTTAGCTTGATAATCAACAAAGAAAGTTAATAGAGTAGCTAAAAGATAGTGTCACAACTTCCTCATGACATAAAATATTTCCAATCCTTCCCTTTATATCATTGAATAATCCATTTCTACATCAATGAATTGCTTGCTTGCAAAACTCACAAGGAAATCCATAATTATGTTTTCCAAGCGGGTACAATACTGCTCCAATTACTATTTTGGATACATCACTATGAATGGAATGTTACTAATGTGTCCTCCATCTAAAGTGTCTAAAACACATAGAATCATAGATAAATACAATGTAAACACTCCTAATGTCCTCATTTGACTCAAGTTGAGGCTCAGATGCAAGAGATGACCACACAAGACACACATGATTGCTAACATCCTCTCCTAGGTGCTAGATGTGGTGGAAGGCCAAAGGAGATGTGGGTCTAAGGGTGGCAAGAAGAGCGCCAATGCCGATGTAGTTTGTCAATGAAGAAAGCAAGCCAAGGAGCAAGAATCCCCTCCATATAAACATGTGAGCAAATGGAAGACCACCAAAGGGCAAGAGGAACAGATAAGCCTTGAACGAATCACTCCAAAAAGTCTAGTCAAGGATGGGTGAGCCAGGTCTCTAACCCAATTCAGAGATGATAGTGAGGAGCTATTGAAGATGCGATTAGCTACATAGAAACACCAGCAATGAGGGGCCAAGCGATAGGGAATGGTGGCTTGATGATGAAAAAAAGGGGTAGTCACATAAAATAATGGCCCAAAGTAGATTGGAAACCCAAAGTAGATTGAAGAACGACAAGAAAATGGGTGTGGCATTAGAAAACTACCTCAAAGGGACCTGTACAAAGGAAGGAAAAGGGAGTATAGATAATCCCCCTCTCCTAGCTATCTCAAAAAAGTGGCTCTTGTAGAGGAATCCTGAACAAAGATAGCAAAGTCGATGAAGACAATATGGGTCTCGAGACTAGGAAGGCCATGAACTAAGAAGAGGAGAGGGAAGCCCAAATCAAGAACATGTCGAGCTTCAAAAATTGAGCTCAATGTGGATGGTCAAACAATAGAGTCAAGGTACCAACACCAATAATAGGCACCAAATAAACGTCACTAGTAGTTATAGTACCCTTTGATGGGTGGAGATCCTACAAAAAAACACCTTGGGAAATCATAGGACTTAGCGCACCACTATCAAAGAGCCAAGGCTCCCCCCAAGAAGAGACAATCAAAGAAGGCTCCTCCACTTGATAAATGTGTAGAAACACTGACTAAGTGAAAATAGTGGGTGATGAGGTAGAGGTAGACTCAAAGCTCTGGCATAGATCCACCCTTCACTCCCAAACAAAGGGGAGTGTATATCCTCCAACACTTCTTCTCGAGGCGTGATGTCTTTCCACAATGAGAATACATGGGATATTCTCTATGCTTTCCCAAAAAAGTTGTATGAGAGTCAGAAGATGACTCCAAATTTTTCCTCTTCCCTTTTTTCTGCTTGGCTTGTCTTATAGATGTAGATAAAGTCACATAAGCATGGCCATGTGCATGGGCTTTGCAAGGAGTTGGCTCATTGTCATGCACATCCTACTCAAGTACCAATGGGACTAGCTCCTCCCAAAGAGAGTCTATGGCTAGGAGAAGTGAGAATATTGGTGTAGAACACATCATATCACCATGTCAAAAGATGTGAGTGGTATCATAGCTAGGTCCTCCAAATAAATGTTTGTACCAAGGAATGAAAGCTCATATTGAATCTCCTTCATCCTATGGATGTGATCCCTCATTGTAGAGGAATCTCCTTTAACCTATGGATGTGATTCCTCATTGTAGGGGAGCCTCTAACAAAGAGAACTCAAGAGATAAGTGACACCCAAATGTCTAAATCTAGAAGAGAGATATCAATCTCCTTCAAGTTTCTACAATAGTGCAAGGATGTCTAAGATTCATGAGCACAGAATTTGTGTGACTCAAAAGGAGAGAAGAAGAGGCTCTGGTATTTAACTGGGATCCCATAGCTCTGCCAAATCCATGGTCACACCATAATGAGAATCTAGAGTATCTCAAGGTATAAGGATTGTAATAAAATCCCAAAGGTCACAATCGTCGAGGAGGCACTCCAAGCGGCACGACCATAGAGAGTAGTTTGGACCATCTAGCTTGTTAGATGTAGAGAGAGTGTAGGATTACCACCTACTCTAGAAATGCCATCAATGCCAATTGGACTAGAGGCCTTGAAAAAATATAATATAAAAGAGTAATAAGATGGTAGCTGGTTTGAAAGACCCTGAATCACATGATCCCCAATAGCATACACATCGACCATAGATGTCCTTCAATAAATTATCTACAAGAAAACAAAGAAGATGTTGCCACTAGAATAAAGGTAACCAATAAGAGGTATCCTCGGGATAATCGGGGTTTCTTGGGCCATGGTATAGAAGAAGACTGATTGGGGCAAGGTAGAAAAGGAGTACCAAATGCCAAAAGGAATACACCATGCGAGGCATAGAGAAGGAGTGGTAAATGTAGAGGAAAACATGGCTTCAACCTAGAAAAATAGTCTAGTAAAGGACCATGAGTGCCTGGAAATTAAGTGTCTGCAATATTTAATGTAGATCTGCCCTAATGTAGGCTTGCAATGAAGGTCGGACAACACCACAAAGAGATCACTCTAGTAAGCAAAGACTAGCTAGTATGAGAAAACAACAATGAAAGAAATTTGTTTGCTTGTAAACAAGCTACCCACCACATGCCAACTACCTTACAAATGTGCCGCCTAGGAGGACCAATGACCTCCTTGTACAAAACATAGAGATATAAGGTTGCCTATACAAAAACGAAAGTAATGTGGGGCTTTCTTCTATAGCATGTGTGTGGAGGGTTACTCATACAAAATATAGGTTTGTTTTGGTATCGCCTAGCCAATAGAATGACCATTTAGACTATTTGACGCTACTATGTGAGTATAGTAATGGTGCTGCCCGCCTCGTAGAGGCCACCGAGGAGCAAACACAAATTTATCATGATAAACACATCCTAGAAAAGGGCTTGAAATAGGCTGCCTTGCCTTGTTGGATATCAAATGCATAGACTACAACACGTGTGGATGACACCCAGTTGGTTCTATCATGAACAACACGCTTCTCTTTGAGATCTTTGGGTCCTACACGTGGCTCTAGTACCATGTGAGAGTGTGCAACGGAAAGAGGAAAGTGAATATGGAGAGAAGAAGGAGACAAAGAGAGAGCACATGAAAAGACAAAGAGAGAGCACATGAGAAAGAAGGAATAATGTGACTACAATGGTTGAAGCTACAAGGTTACAATAGTCTACCCCCCAAAAGTAGTTGTATGTATCCATGTGGGTGCTAGGCCATAGTAGGGGGATGTGACAATGAGGAGGAGTACCTAATCATGAAGGATGAATGATGGATAATGGATAATGAAAGTGGGAGGGCAAGCCATCTATATATAGGCAAAAAAGAAAAAATAAATAAATGTGGTCAAATCTCTGAAAAATAGTTAAAAGTGCATCAAAATGCACTAATGTGCCCTCCATCTAAAGTTTCTCAAACACATAAAATGATAGAAAAATACAATATCAGAGCTCCTAATGTCCTCATCTGACTCAAATTGAGGCTCATAGGCAAGAGATGACCACACAAGATAGACATTATTGCTAAGAGATATACCCTTACACATATGGCCAACCCTTTCTTCTAGCAATGGAGGACCTAAACTCTCCAAAGGCATACATGCCAAAGGTTTGTCTAGATGGGAAGATGCTTGAGATACTATCAACAATAAGTTGTGTAGTGTAGATACATTGCAAAGAAGATTCAAGTTGAACTCGAAGGAAACTAAGTGGTTGCACACTATTCTTATGGAGAAAAAGAACACTTGGCTTACTAATACTATTATTGCAGGAGACACATGCTTTCCTTCTTGACTACTAGTAATCAGGGTCTAAGAATTGTTGGCAAGGTTTCTTTGTGTGGGCTCACAAGCTCTACGGTAAGAATTGCCTCCTCAATAGAAGCTGAAAATTGGATGAAATTATTTTTCCACATATAGTTCTAGACGTGGAAGAGTAGCCTTAAAAGGATACCAAGTCAACGCAGCTCAACTTTATGTTGTGGTGCATCTTAACATGCAAGCCTTTAACTAAGCTATCTAGTGTATTTTAGGTCTCACCTATGTGTTGCATGTGCTCAAGAAACAAGGAGAGAGTTATCATCTATTTTGGGAATGCCCCAAGGTCCAATCAATTTAGTCTATGGTTTAAAAATGGCTTGCAAAAGCCAAGCTAAATAGTGCTATTACAACCAGAGTTTCTCTCTTGGAGATAGAGGATGTTTTTTTTAAGGAAGCGTTAAAATATATTAAAAAGAAGAGTGAATTTTACAATTGCCAGTGAAGAGGAGCTTCAATACAGGGAAGCTACCTTATGCAACCAGCCTTAGATTACAGCATGAATCAACTTATATCACATTTAGAGGATGTTTTGATGAGGAGACCATTAGAATAGTCCAAGTCTTTAGGGCCCTAGTTTTGAAGATAATATGGCGACACATGAATGCCCTAGTCTTCCAATGAGTGAGATCCTATAAGCCAACTAATCTAGTCCCAAGTCTAAACAATGATGCCATGACTCTTTTCGGTAAGATGAAACGTTAAGGTCACATCTTCAACATCATTTATAAGAAGTCTTCTAAACTCTAGGCTTTGGCTTCGGCCTGAAGCATCATTGTATGCATCTTCTTACTTTGATATTTCAATATGATCACATTATAAAATAGCAATCATTAGCAGATGCAAATGTATAGATAAATTGTCCGGACCTATCTGAAACCCTTTATTAGCCATAGATGATAAGCCAGAACATCCTTTAAAGACAAAATAGTCATTGTCAAGCAAAATATGGATATGAAGGTAATATTCCTCCATGAGTAACTTCATGCACAAGCGTTGAACGAAGGACGAAGGAAGGCATCTCTCTCTCTCTCTCTCTCTCTCTCTCTCTCTCTCTCTCTCTCTCTCTCTCTCTCTCTCTCTCTCTCTCTCTCTCTCTCTCCGTGTGTGTGAGCGAACATATGGTCTTAACTTCAGGGATTGTAACAGGACTACCAAAGAAGGCCTCGTAGGAAAGAAAAGCACCTGATAATTTGCACAATTACTACTAGCATTATGTGCACTCTTCACACGCGCAGAACGCTAGGTCGCTTCACACACAAAGCTACTGCAAAGCGACATGCGAAGTTGCTATGCGATAGCACGACAACTTCATTCAATAATCCATTTCTCCTCTTTCTCCCTCCTATTTTCCCTCTCCATTTCTAGGATGTTTTATTTCTCCTCTTTCTCCCTTCTATTTCCCCTCTCCATTTCTAGGATGTTTTATCTCTCTCTCTCTCTCTCTCTCTCTCTCTCTCTCTCTCTCTCTCTCTCTCTCTCTCTCTCTCTCTCTCTCTCTCTCTCTCCCCAAATTTTCTCTAAGCACCCTCTCTCTCTGTCTCTCTCTCTCTCTCACACACACACACAAAACTTAAAACTAAAAGTAGTTTATAAAATTTGTAACATAGAATTCCAGACATAGAAACAATCTCTTCCATGCACCATGCTTACAAACTTTCCTCTCGACATCAATGTAAGGAATTTCTATAAGAGACCCAGTTAAAATGAAGCCACAAAGGCCAAGTATAAGGAACCCGAGTGTTTCCAAGCACCATAGGCAAATGGCCGATGCCAACAAAAAAAGGCAATGTATCCAGGATGCCTAATAGAAAGAAAGCGTCCTCTTCTTTGAGAAATCATCAACAAAATTTTCCTCCCTAAGCAAAACATGCAAAGGCAAAGTAGGGAATGATCCTAGAGTTTCCATTAGTAATCTCATGGTGGGCGATGCAATAGTCCTACCTCTCTCTTTACCACCTACATTGGAACAAAAATCACAATATAATTACATGGAATAACTAACAAATATCATTTCATCCCAACAATAATAATACCTGGTCGAACATTTGTGAACCATTCCGTAGGTACTGACAAACATTGATGCAGTGTCACAAAACAAACCAAATCCTTGAACCCATAATTGAACCAATGCCTTGGTATCTTATCAGTATGAGAGTGTTGAAATCTCTTCTTACGGTCAACCTCATACATATGCACCCAAAAACATTGTGTGTATCCATAATGTAAAACTTTAATAAAAACTGAGAGCTTGATGTCAATATTAACATAATTATATAAACGCTCGATGACCCTTGCAAGTGTCCTTCTTATGATATCATCACTCATTACTGTGTGCAACGTGCATTATAGCTCATTTTGATAGTGAGAAGCTAGGTAATAGTGCCACTCTAGGGTAGGCATCTGGAAAAGTTAAATAAATAGAAAAATAATTTATTTCCAAGAGAGTATATGCCAATCAAACAGGGCATAGAGAGAAATTCACATATATGCAAAACCAGTGTCCCTACATGGTCGTTAATAACTATATCTCCACAAAGAAAGCAATGCACATTAGTACACCTTTCGAAGAACATCCTTGTATACAATGTTTGTGGTCATATCCCCATCCTTTTCACCCAATAGGATTTTCACACCATGTAAATATTTCAACCTTGAAAATGCAACATACAGCTAACCATGTGTAAATACTGGTGCCTTTAGATAAAGCCCAACAATGGACAAAGTCTACCCTTCTGACTTGTTGATTGTCATAGGGAATGCCAACCGGATGGGAAACTCTCTCCATTCCATAGTAAATGGCAATTGTGTAGCATTCAAAATGAAAGTAATCTAAGGAATAAAAACTTGTTTGCCCACATTTGCCCCTGTTATTATCTCAGTATCTATCACTTTCCTATTGAAAGTTCTACATATCAACCACGTACCATTACATATACCCCTTCTTGGGTTTAGGTTTCTAAGAAGAATAATAGGTGCATTTATCTTTAGCAACAATAAATGAGGAGGAAATACACCTCCAAGGTCCAATGTATTTAAATACACAACAGAGTACCAAAATGAGTTATCAGTCTCTGCCAATCGAATTTACACTATAATAATGTCTCACCTCTCCTAGAAGCATCAGTTGCAATGCACGATCATTCAATGTAGCCATCTCTGTATCCCGTGAGGCAAGTATAGCCCGCTCATTGAAATACGATGTGTAGTCACCCACATTGGATATGTCACTGTAGACACTATCAATCAAGATTTCGATAGACTGCCCTTTTAATACCATGCTAGGTGGAACACATAACTTATCACAACTTTCGGTAATACCCACTCCATCCCCTATTCCTTGAATCCAACAGATGAACCCATTGTTCACTATACTACTAGTTGTTGACACTCGCATATTCCCAGATAGCCTTAGCACCCTTATGTAATGCCACAAATCAGAGTAACACAATGCAGCATTAACAATATCCTCACGTGTTCCCTTTACCACAACCGGCAAGACATGCCTAAAATCCCCTCCCAAAAAAATAACTTTTCCACCATGTGGCGTATCACAACTCATAACATCTCTTAGAGTTCTATCAACTGCTTCAAAGGCATATCAATGGGTCATAAGAGCCTCATCCAACAAAATAAGGCTCGATTGTCTCAATAACCGAGAAAGGTCACTTTGAACAGGAATATTGCAAGTGGATCCATTATTTAATTCTACCGGGATTTTAAATCATGAATGAGTTGTACGATCACCTGGTAAAAGCAAGGCAACAATGCCACATGATGCTATTGCCAATGCTATATGGCCGCCATTATGCACCTTCACAAGTAAACATTTATATAAGAAAGTATTTCCAAATCCACTAGGACCATCCAAAAAGAATACATCCTCAGTATCCGGGTCAACAGCATCCATAATCGCACTAAAGGCAATTCTTTGTCCCTCATTCAACATTCCCTCCATGGATTCAGAAACCCTCCATTGTTTTGATGTGTTGTATGCATATTGATCTTGAAAAAGAGGGTCAGCATGTAGTTTTGAGTTTGTTTGATGAGATTCAAGCAACCCATAAAACTTAGAGAGTCTTCACCCTACATGGCGCAAAAGGTCTTGTAGAATAACAATGCCATGTTAGATGCCTCATGCTGCAGAACATGAAGAGAGGCATGCACATGCTGTAGTTGCAATCTATACATGATATCCTCTACATTGGCACAAAAATCTAATTTTCCATAGATGGCCAAGCTGAGCAGGCTCACAAAAGACCAAAATTGCAACAAACAAAGTATAGATTTGAGCACCAATTTGCACAGAGACAGCTTCTTCTAAGCACACAACATATTCATCATCACTCTCCGACATGCCCCTTGCAATGCAAGCATCCCTAAAAGTATCATAGATCACATTATCAATAGTACGCAAATCTTCAAAACAAGTACATCCCCAATAATCTGTTAAAAGCATCCGAAAATAGTAGAGTTCACCACAGGTAGGCGCCACAAAATACATCCAATCACATGTATTCCCACGCTTCCTCCTAGTCCACATCTTATGTTGTGCATTCCACACCTAATACACTAGAAAGTCTTGATAGCAAATAGTCCTAGCCTCTGGATGAATGCGGTTGCACACAAACCATTTAGTAAGAGTAGTTTTCTAGAGATCTTCATTTTGCACAACATCTCGTATACTATCTATATCTCAAAACACCACATAGTTCTCACTAGGTAAGTGAACCTACAAACGCTCTATATCAGGATTTTCATCGTGTAATGCATAATCATAGATCCACCAACATGCCTAAGAGCTAGAAAGAGATCTGCATCCAAATAACTTTGAATCTCGTCCACTTCGTGAACATCGCCACCATTCCGTGCTGAATAAACCCCAACAAAAAATTTTACGGTTGTAGGGTCATGCCCCTTGTACACATACTTATACAAATACTTAATAGCCGCAACTATCAAGCACACCTCCACATTTATGTGTGCATTGTATTTCTTACTCAAGAAAGGATTATATGGAACAATCCATTGATTATCAATAACATTAACTTTTATGACCCACAGAGTTTCCATCATCTCGTCCTCGATAAATGGGATAGCCAGAACTATCAACCATTGTCATGTCCACTAATTCTTGCGGGTAGTCTTTAGTACATCTACCCTTATCCATACAGGGACTCTTGGGGTTCAATCCTCTGCAAGGGCCATGAATGTTGCACTTTGAAATTGTCTCAAATAAGGCTAGAAACTTAACTCTATTGGGCAACTCAACACAAACCAGTCTATCGTGGTGACATGCTTTAGAAGGTTTGAAAGATGACTCTAAAATTAGCAAAGTATGAGAATGTGGTAAATCCCATCTTTTGGAATTCAATCACAGTAACATAGCGTGCAACCTTTCCAAAGAGATCCTTCTGCAACAACGTGTACATTAAATCAACATGCTTTTTATGAAACACACAAGTAGTCAAATCAAGACAATCATAAGCACTTTGCCTAGGAAATAAAAAATTAGTTATCTCCAACCACTTTGGATTGCATGCCATTGTTAAAAAAAGGTCATGTTTTTCCTTGCATCATACTATAGACATGGCATCCTGATATAATTGATACATGTGCCTTGGCCCAACTATGAATGACGATGGTAAAACTATCCTCTTTCCATTAGAGGCACCAACAATCGGCATTGGCCCATTATCGTTTTCCCCCACCATGTCTACCAAGCCTTTGTAGGCCTCCAATCACAACATTGATTGATTCTGGTGACACCAAGTTAGCCTACATTGCTCTATACTACAATAAGCATCAATAATAAATCATTGCAATAGTCGACCACCACGAAATATGCACACTTCAGTATCTTCATGCAGTTGAAGATGAAGTGCATAAAATTGTATCTGGGTAACACAATTTTTATTGGACAATTAATATATGTTAACAAGAACACTAGCATTACTATAGGGAACCTTTACATGCCAACCATCATCTCCCATAGGAAAAAGGAGAACATATAGCATTGGCATATATGCTCTATGCAAGTTTGAAATAGCAACACATCGACCACTTCGAGTGTAAACATGAATATCCTGACAATCAAGAGTATCGTTGTCACCTTGCTCTAGCATGATAGCTGCAACTTCACTTACTGCATGAGTAGAGTATTGTTTACTGGTTCTTTGAACACCAAAAATACTCATTCTTAGTTCTTTGATGGGATTACTTTGCAGTTGCAAACCCACAAACCTAAAATCTTGTGCATATATGTTGTGCCCATGTATCATACATTGAAGCTCCCCTAGAAAATTTGGTAATAAATCATGCATAACCCCTAGCCTATTAAGAAACTCATGCTCAGTATCATGAACATAGAGTTGTTAAAATCTTGGCATGCAAGGCAATCAAAATTGGGGCTGCAAAGTCCTAGTGGTTAGATGCAGATGACTGGCACCGACCGAGGGAGGAGACTATAGATTCTCCAGGACGTTGGAGTCAGCAGCGCGAGGCGGAAAGGGCACGACTCGAGGCCAAAGTGGTCCATCATCTTGGGAGTGGCGGCCACATGACATATTTGGAGGACTTTGTAGATTTTTCTTTTGTTTTCTTATTTATTTTTTTTAAATATTCTTTGTACTGACAATCATGTTTCTAACAGTTAGCATTTTGTTTTATTTGCAGCACTCCATTGCAAATGACAATCCGACTGGCCTTGAGACTCGATATGCAGAGAGGCACGGTCTCACTGCATTGATCGACCCATTATATAGACGCAGTGGCCCTATAAGTCACTCATGTTTCTTGTCTGTAGTTACCATGAGATATTTGAATGCATTATTGTATGGTGGACTGATGTGTTGTTTATTTTTTTGCAGAGTCCTTTCGATGCTCCTTTGCAGCAGGACGAGCTTTCGGGGGATGAGGATACCTAGCTCGCCCTTGGATCCTTGGAGCTCACACACCTTTATTTTTGAGTCGCCTGATCTATGTAGACATGTTCTATGTATTAGTGATATCCTGTCATGATTGTACCAATCACTTTTTATACAATCATGTATTTATTTCATGTATCAATTTTATGATTTCACTATACAATGTTTTTGTTTGCAAGCGCATTGTACATAGTAGTGCAGAAACTATTTTGTATGGCTCTCATAAAGCACACAGTGCTATATATGGCAGGGCAGCTTATTGCCCTGCCACAAAAATTTCTTTTTCCCTGTTACCGTCGCTATTAGCGTCGTAAATTTTACTGCCCGCGTCGCTATTGGCGTCGCTATGCACGTCGCAAACCGTTGCTATCAGCATCGATATTGGCGTTGCTACTGCAAACCGTCGCTATCAGCGTCGGTATTGACGTCGCTACAGCGACGCCGATAGCGGTGCCAATACCAACACTGATAGCGACAGTTTGCAACGTGCATAGCGACGCCAATAGTGACGTTGATAGCGACACCAATACCAACTGTTCTATGGCGTCGTTAATAACGACGCTTTTTGCGATGACGGGGGCAAATTTTGTTGTTTGTATTTTTGTCGCCTTAAACGTCAGTATAAGGCCTATATCTTGTAGTGATTGGCTCTCCTCTTCTTCTTCTTCTTCTTCTTCTTGCTTCCTTGAGCTTATGCTTGAGAGAGGGAGTGTGAGAGTATGAGGGAGTGAGTGTGTGAGGGTGAGGGACCAGGGAGGAGAAGCTCTTCATCTTCTCCTCTCTTCTTCTCTTCTCTTCTATTCTCTTCTCTTCTCTTGCTCGCGGCTATGGAGCTTGGAGCATGGAGCTTGAGGATGGAGCTTGCTTGAAGCTTGCACTTGGATCGTGGAGCTACCGGAGTGCGCGAGAGAGGAGGTAACTCGATCGACATGGAGGTAAGCTCACTACACCCGTAGATATGCATGGCGCGTCGGCTATGTGAGAGGTAGCCATTAGTGCTCGGCTTGGAATGCTTGAAACAAAAAGCAGTCCGTGGGTCTTAGCGGTTGAGCGAAAGCTCCCACATTTTGGTTCCGTTGCCGGGACCAACGGATTCAAGCCTTGAGTGCTTGCGCGCTTCGAATCGAGCATTGAAGTAGGGTTTTTCCCAAACCGGTGCTTGAGATGGGTAGAAAGTGAGGGGGTTGAAGATGGTATTCGATCTCCTTGGCAAGTAGGTTTTTTGCTTTTTTGAGATTTATGTTGTGAGTTGGAGTAGTGTAGGTATTTACTTTGTGATTTGGGTGCATTAGGGTAGGAAAAAACAAAGAAAAAGAAGAAAAACAAGTATCAGGGTTTCTGCTATCATAACAGGGCATGAGGGTTTGATTCGTTTGCCAATTTGCATTTTGGAGTTTATTGGCTATTCCAGGTATATACAACTCTTCCCCTCCATCCATAGCTTTGATCTGGAGGTGTGTATGATAGGCCGTGACCTGAATCGTGTGATTCGGGCGATTTATCATTGCGCCGGTAAAAAACGCATTGTGCTCAATGTGTCCGAGTGACCGTGATTTCGGGCCGAGTCCCAGAATCGGCCGTCGGCCCAAAACCTCATTTGGCCCGTCCGATCGATCCATTCGGCCTAGACAACTCGGTTGTAACATCGACTCGGCCCGTCCGAGCGATCCACTCAGCTCGACTGACTCGGCCCATTTGTCCCACTCGGCCCACTTGGCCCTCGGCCCACACCCCTTCGGCCCTCAGCCCGACCCACTCAGCCCTCGGACATCCAGACTGGGACTGGCCAAATTTGACATTGGAACCAATTACATTCGGCCTCTTCTACTCGGCCCTCAGACGGTCCAAATCGAGCATTCGGCCCTTGTAATTCGGACCTGTTGGGCCGAATTTAGATTTTCTCAAATTTTAACCTAAAGATAGTGAAATTGACCGAGAGAGCATATAGAGCCGAAACCATATCATAGATCGATCACTGGGCTAAAAATTAGAGAAAGTAGTTCAAAATTTGACTATAAACGGTCTTTCAAACCACATATGGCCTTTACCGTAATGGCCCTGTGGATCGGGGGGGACTACCCCTCGAACCCCCATAGAGGGGGCTCTACCCCCTCTACACCTCCCCCGAGTAGGTTGGAGAGAAAACGCATGCTGTGACAGGTCCTCCAAATTGGACCCTAGTGTAGCAATGGCTCTACACGAGCATGGATTCTCACTTGCAAAAGAGCAACCAAAAGCCCGTACCCGAATAGAGACAAACAGAGACCCTAGAACCTCAATGGGCCCATCTAGCCAACAAGGGCTGGAAAAAAGGCCACACTACAAAAACACATATGTTTTGCATTCAGACTGCATCTAGTCAAAGTGTAAAGCAACAACATCAAGCTACAATAGCGAGAATGACTAGATATGACAGCCCTGACGATAGATGCTCCTTGAATAGCACTACACTAACGATCCAAGGCACCACTGGAGAATCCACATCTAGTCGTGCAGTTGGGGACTCAAGGGCATTTTTCAGAAGGCTTAAATTTACAAGCCAAGACCTGAAGATGAAGACATAGTACCACCTGCTTATCTTAGGGTCAAACTCACGCCAAAAAGAGAGCATACTATTGATGCTCTGATTGATGAAGGGGCAGATTTTAATGTCTTGACCTATGAAGCATGGACCCTACTAGGCCAACTAGAGCTCACACTGACTAATGCAACTCTTAGCCCTTACAAGGGACACCCACAAGCACTCATAAGGAAGTGCAAAATCCTTGCGACAATTGAAACTGGAAGCTTGCCTATCCTATTTCGTGTTCCTCCAAATAGTGCTAATTACGGGAAGGAAACCCTCCTAGGAAGATCTTTCAAAAGGGCGACCAAGTGTGAGGCCGACTATGTAGCACAAAGGATACACCTAACACTACCGGGTGTGAGGATAGTCACAACCTTTAGCAAGAGTGACCTCATCAAACCTCAAGGGAAAGGCAAGGAAGGTGCTGACATAACAGTCAAGCCCACTAACGCGGACAAGGACTTGTTTGAAGAGTTGATGCAAGCACATGTCGAACAAAGAGAACCAGTGAGTGAGGCCATGACTGAAACAAGAAGGTCAGGAGACAATGCCAAGGACGGTCTATGGACTTACAAATATCATAGAAGACCCCAAAAGAAACCCAAGCTTTATAGACGAAGGCATCGATGGAGGGTCAGCACAACGCCGCGATGGATATCCAAAGCGTTGCTATGTGCTCAAGGGTATTACGCAGGAAACCGATGGATTTGGGTGCCAAAACCCCCTGCTAAACCTCCTCTATCGATTGAAGGCCAGTTCATATTAAGAGCAAAGAAGCGTAGGAGGAGACCTAAACGAAAGACCAAGTCTCAAGTCAAAAAAATTGGAGTGACGGTGCCCCTCACGATCGAAGTCAAAAAACCAAACAAGACTAATCAGAGGGTAGATCCTCAGCCTAGCATGCTTGACAAGCAGATATCAGATATAATCGCTGAGGATACATGAAAGCTACTAGTGCCCAGGGAGCCTTTGATTCCCCAAGAGGATAAGGAGCACCAGAGGCACCACGCTACTTATGAGATGGCTAATTTCTCAACAAAACAAATGGCACAATCGTCTAATAGCCTTGAGCAAATCATTCAGCCAGTGCCAAGTCCACCTAAGAGTCCTAGATCTCCTACACCCTCTTTTGCCAAACGAACACACGAAGCACAACAGCAGTCGTCAAGGGCGACTGCTCAATCCCAATCTCCATATCCATCTAAGCTTCCAAATGTCCAAAAGGTAGGACATGACACCATCTATAGCTCTCGGCCCAAGGATATGCCTATGCAACCTAAGGTGACTAGATCAACTCATGCTCTATCTACACAAGTGAATGTTCAAATGGAAACAAAAGACACAACCACTTTTGATTGCCCTAGGGACTTGACACCACAATCCACCAAAAGTAGCCATCCCACTGGATTAGCCACTACTACTTCCAATCAGGGATCACAGCAGTCACAGCCCTTGGCCATGACAATGCCCCTTGCGGAACATGCCCTTAGCAGTTCACCTGAGGAGGAGGTGCCGCAACCAGTGTCCTTGATAACTCTAGCACTTTCAAAGCACCTAAAGCCTGGGCTTGACGAGAAATCTCTCAAAGATGTGGCCAAGGAGATGGTGCATCTGACCAATCAACCTAGCAAGGCTGTCCAGCAGGTCGGAGCTACGTCCCATGAGAACACACTAGAGAAGGGGAAAGCTGAGGCCCAACTAAGCACATCAACGACTGACCTAGTTCAGGGTCTTGAGTCATTAAGTTATGAACCTTCACTAACCAAGAAAAAGAGGAGAAAACAGCGCAAACAACAACAGCTATAGGTGGTCGTGGGCCCCAAGAGTATTGAGACCAAGAGGGCTAGAGAGCTGGGGAATGAATCATCAAGTCCATCCACCAATGAATCCATTGATGTCTCTCCTAATAGTGGTGAAACCTCAAACATATCCATGTGCTCTGAAAAATCAAAGTAGCCATTGCCATCAACAGTTGCTTTCAACACTCAATCCACTGATAATAGGACTCGCATCGACCAATCAAGAGTGGAGACAACGCTGTCACACCAGGGTGAAAAATTTATACCAGCCACATCCAAGGAGAACCATGACACAATAACAAAGCCTCAAGAGAAACATGGAAACCTCGAGAGCATAAGCAATCCTAGCATTGAAAGCCTAAGCAAACTCTTAGAACCTTGCATGAGATAGCAACCGAGCAAGCCCTCATTGAACATAGAAGTGTCGCAGAATGCTTAACTGAGTTGGATGCTAAGCTCAAGGTGTTCGCACGTGTCTACATCCTTGCGAACATGGGTGCATTCCCTAAGGAGCAGCTTGGAGAATACTTGCCATTTTCCCTATCCTGGGAAGAGCAAGAACATCTTAACAAGCACTATGATAGGCTCCTGCATGAACGCATGTGACTCATCTCTGACGAGGAAGCCGATGAACTACCCTTAACTGTAACATTCAATGATGTGCTCTACCAACCAAATCTCTTAGAGATAGAGCAACTAAAGTGACAATCGAAGGGTCAAAGTCAATTTGAGAAACGTTGGTTTGAAAACTGTGTTGCAATGGCCAAACTAGGAGCCCAAATCATGAGAGTCTCAGAAGAGCGATTGGCCAAATGGCGGTCTCAAAGAGATCCAACCTATGGGGCGCCAACTTCCTTTCGAGTGCTAACTACCATTCAGGGTATGAACTTAGCTGAAACTAGGCAAGAGAACTCTTTGGCTGATAAGGTTCTCACTGAGGAGGAGCTACATGTTGCTAGTAGACTCAGACAAGGTTCCATGCTACTCGATGTTGCAAAATATCTATCAGTATTGAGTAAGCTGCCACGAGTACTAGATGCATGTGCCACACTTCAGTACAATCCAAAATTCTACAATTGGCTTTTATCCTCATGAAGTGACATGGATTCGTAAATACGTATATAAATAAACAATGATTTTTGTGTGACTCTGTATAGACAATATCAACATACACAAGCAATGATAGTCAAGCGCAAGGAGAAAAGTTGGGTTTGACAGGCTAAGCTCCTCAGGTCCTCCTCTCATCACACATTTAAAAGTCATGTGACCATCCCCACCTCCAAGTGAAGGGCATGCAACCCTCATTACCGCCATAGGAAGCCTTGACCAACAACTTGATGGTGTAGATGGGGTACTGCCCCTTTCTATACACCTTTCCCCCTTTCTGGTCTATCCTTCCGAGGATGAGCCCTGCCCCACTCCATGACTAGTCCACACAACTTAGCATAAGCCAAGATCTGCTAATGGCTGGAGGCAAAACGAACATCATCATGGGGGCCATCTCTCTACAACAAACACTGCATGCCTCACCTCTCCCTCCTCATCATATGCGCTTAATAACCCACTATATAATCCCTTCCATGCAAATAGTTTTATCCTGCCTCGAGGCCTAATCCTTGGTCCACATTTTTTGGTCCCCTTACAATAGCCGACATGGAGCACCCAGTGCAGTTGTCTTGCAAGGACGCTATCCACCGTCGAAGGGAGCATGTAGCAAAAGTGCCTCCGTTGGAATGCTATGTACCTACCCTTAAAAGGTATGCAAGAAACAAAGCAACACCGGCCTGGACGTAGGCCAGAAGATCCCTAGACGAGGGGAATAGAAGCTCAAGGGAGCACACAGGGCGTGACAACACCAGTTGATGTGCAAGCTCCTACCAAACGCTCGAGCATCAAGTTCTCGAAAGAGGAGAGGGTAGCTCGAGACAAGCAAGAATTTGATGCATTGTTCAAAAGCATTCTGGAAACAGTTGCGGCCACGAACTACACCATCTGGGTCCCAGCCGACATTTTCCCCTCCCAGCCTCACAGGAGCCCCTCACTAGCACAGCCTCAATCACCGGACCACCCAGACTTGCCCCGCCTCATACAAATAGATTAGCCCCATGTTGTATAAAAGGCTTAACAAATGCTACTTGGCCATGACTTTTTGTCTTTAAATGGTTAAGTGTTGACATGTTCCCCAGTTGTACAAACATTTTATATCTACGTTTAATTTATTTCATGTCTTTAGAAAAAGAAAAAAGCTAATCAGACGCAGGTAATAAGTATCTAAGTCAACATCCTTGAATTCAGATAAGTGATGTCTCCTTGAGTTGCACTGGTTTATTATAGTTGCGGCATATACCATGCATGTACTCTCATCATGAAGTGACAAGTGAATGCAAGATGATACAGGTCTTTGTGCGAAAGTGTTCAATGCCCGATCACCACAAGACCATCAACCCCACAAAGAGCTGCGACAAAGCCACGCTGCCAAAAGAAAAAATCACCCTTGCCGACCACCCACATCGCATGGCCCAAAGCATATTCATGGGCTACGCTCTGTTTCTAGGTCAAGATCTATAGTTGGCTCACGGCATTTGTTACCTCAATTGTACCAACATCGCGTGCCGCAAAGAGGTTTGCAAAATCTCAAGTGTATCTCTTCATCTCAACAACAGTTCCTCTAGCATCAAGGCTGGTGACACAATCATCTCTATAATATCCATTCTTCATTAGCCTTGGATCCCAACATTTCTCAATCCAAATGAAAGGCTAACAACCTCAATGTATGGCATTGATTGTATTCATTTTTTCCACCAAAAAAAAAAGAGAAAGAAAGAAAGAAACAAAAAGAAAAGAAAAGGAAAAAAAAGAAAAAAAGAGAAGAAGAACAAAAAACAAAACCACACACAATCACAGCACCGCACCTAAGGATCCTCAAATTAGGTACGTCCCGTGACCTTGGTCGGCTAGCTCCGTCCCTAATCCCCTAGCCCTTTGTACATCCCCCACAATTGTTCAGGGCACATCAAGGGCAGGACATACTTAGGGAGCTCGCCTCGCCTATGGTTAGACCTGTCACCCTGTACCACTTGCACAATTCTTTTGCACTCCATCTCAATGCCATTACAATCAACAGTGGTAAGCAAGGCATGAAAGACAATGGAAAAGTACACCATACTTTTCAAGCACTACAAGTACCCACTAGCTACCAAAAGCTAAGACATCAAGGAGCTCAATTATGCTACATTGCCTTGACAAGACCATAATGATGTCTCAAGCAATCTTCGAGTGTACTTCCCATCTTCATTGAAAAAATTTTCCATCAACTTAGCCCCTTACTTCACTGACCCATTGCTATACAAGGAATTAGGCCGACAGTCTTCTAACTAAGTAATACCTAAATATGCACGTGTACTCACTTAATATTCAAACAATAACCTATACACGGTTTGGGTCCTCAAGTGCAGGACAATACTTCAGGCTTGCTTAGAGTTCACTTGTCTCCCAAACTAATCAAAATATGTCTTGTGCACGATAAGAAGACTAGCACTACCCCTTAGGGAGAGACCACATGAGAGGTTTTTCAATTGCAAGTATTGAAAACTCCAATGAAAGTGTCATTCGCTCTTCATCGACACCCAACTCTGAACTCTTATCCTTTATCATCGTGCAAGCCCGCCAAGAATCGTCATGTGCAGAATCCCCAAAAAACCAACACTTGTGTTGGCCATCAATGCAATCCCCAACAAAGAACAGCCCTACCACCAACTCCAACAACCCTACAACCAGCCACCTAGGCCACCAACATGCCCCCAACGACCTTCCTCCCCACCACTACCAACAGTCTGCCATGGCAACCATGAACGTCCTTGCCACCCACGTCTTCGGTGCATGCTAGCGCCTGCTACCTACGACGATGAGTGCCATGGGACTGGCACTCATCTAGGAGGGGGGCAATGTTAATCCCAACACGAAGAAAGCAAAATGAAATAAAAAAGACACAGGGCAAAGGCAGAAAAAAGGTAGCCCGATTGAAGAAAGAAGAGAAAAAAAGGCCAAAAGCGCAAGGGAAACCTTAAAAAGTCCAAGGCAAATGCAAAAGGGGAAAGGTGCATTTTAAAATACAAAGGCGCACCCTGAAATCTTGTAAAAGAGTGCCACGCGGTGGAAAATCCGGAAAGCTAAAATAGAAGACAAAGACAAAGTCCAAGGCAAAGAGAAACAGAAGACAAAGGCGCACAAGGAAAAGCGCAAGTCAAAATTTTTGTAAAAGAGCGCAAGTGCATCATGGTTTAATTCAAGGAGCGTCGAGCTCTCACACGCAGGCTCTCACCCGTGCAATTTGTAAATGTAGACGGGCAGTAGAAAGGAAGCTAGGAAGATAGAAGGACAATGGGAAAAAGGGCCTAGGCTACAGCCGGCCATGTAAAAAAGGGGAAAAGGGGATGACTGCCCAAAAGGGATTTAGGGTTTTGTATATAAAGTTGAAAAGTGAATGAGAAGCTCATTCTTGTGTGTGGCCAAAAGTAGCTCTCCTGTTCTTCTTCATCTTCTTCTTCTTGCTTGCTTGAGCTTGTGCTTGAGAGAGGGAGTGTGAGAGTGTGAGGAAGTGAGTGTGTGAGGGTGAGGGACCGGGGAGGAGAAGCTCTCCATCTTCTCCTCTCTTCTTCTCTTCTCTTCTCTTCTCTTCTCTTCTCTTCTCTTCTCTTCTCTTCTCTTCTCTTCTCTTCTCTTCTCTTCTCTTCTCGTGGCTATGGAGCTTGGAGCGTGGAGCTTGAGGATGGAGCTTGCTTGAAGCTTGCACTTGGATCGTGGAGCTACCGGAGTGCGCGGGAGAGGAGGTAACTCGATCGGCATGGAGGTAAGCTCACTACACCCGTAGATATGGATGGCGCATCGGCTATGTGAGAGGTAGCCATTAGTACTTAGCTTGGAACGCTTGAAACAATAAGCAGTCCGTGGGTTGGCGGTTGAGCGAAAGCTCCCACAAATGCCGTCTTTGGAATATCTTCATCCTTGATCCTTATCTGATAGTAACCAGACCTGAGATCAATCTTGGAGACAATCTTTGCACCCTGAAGACGATCAAGAAACTCATCTATTCTAGGAATAGGATACTTGTTCTTGACAGTTGATGGATTCAACCCTCTGTAATCAATACACAGTCGAAGCATTCCATCTTTCTTTTTCTGGAGCAGTACTGGAGCTCCCCATGGTGAATTGCTTGGATGGATGTAGCCCTGATCTAGCAGTTGCTTGAGTTGTTCCTTCAGCTCAATTACTTCGAGGATGGACATTCTATAATGTCTCTTTGCAATTGGCGTAGCTCCTGGCACTAGCTTGATCTCATGATCCACTTCTCTTTGAGATGGGAGTTCTGTTAACTCTTTAGGAAATACGTCCGCGTATTCCTTTAGCCATGAAGGTCCTTCACTACACTCCTGCTTCTGATCTAACTTATTGAGCTTAATCAAGTAGACAGGTAGTCCCTTTCTAACTCCCTTTATAATCCGAGATGCTTTGGCCAATTGAATTTTTGGCTTTCCTGCCTCACCTTGAGTTGTGACCAATTCCCCTTCAGAGTTCCGAAAGGAAATTTGGCCTTTTCCACAATGAATGTGGGCATCATTAGGTTTAAGCCAATCCATTCTGAGTAGACACTCATGGATGCCTAAGTTCATGACTCTGAATTTGACCGAAGTCGTCTTTCCTCCCAGAAAGAATTCCACCTTAGCAGTTTGCCTGGTACAAGTGACTTCACAACCATTTGCTAGTTCCACAAGCAAGGTAGGTTCTTCTACTGTGGCTATTCCTAACCTTTTTGCACAAGCTAGTGAGATAAAGGAATGTGTACTGCCACAATCAATCAAGGTCTTGAAACCTTTACCTTGATAGTCCGACGGTGTTTGAATCACCGAGAATTGGAAATTCGGGCCTTTCTTCTATAGAGCGGCATGGACTGTCGCCCTTTCAAACTCTGCTTCCATGGTCGGATCTTCTTCTTCGCACATTTCCCTGTTGGCAACGCAGGCAGTTCTTCCTGTGCCTCGGGTAGCGGCTCCCTGACCACGGCCAGTTTCTTGGAAAGGTGCTTGGCGATGTCCTCCTCCAAGCTTGGGACATTGCCTCTTGAAATGACCTGGCTCATTGCAGTGGAAACAACGGAGGTTTCGACCATTGCTTTGGGTAGGGACAAAGTTGTTGACATTATTAGTCTTGGCCTTCTTTCTTTGTCCCTGATTCTGACCTTAAACTCTCTTCATTTGCAGCCTACATGCTCCTCTGTTCGGGTCATTATAAGACCAAGTTTTGTTACCTCTTGGCCTAGCTTGCACCTCCTGAATTATAGGCGCAGTTCGAATAAGAGCGTCCTGAAGATCTCATGGGTGCATAGATTTGAGACGGGTATTCATTGGTGGGTTTAAACTAGCACAAAATTTTGACACCTGTTGTGTCATGTCCATCTGTGGCACATACTTAAGAAGTGAGACGAATTTAGAGTAGTATGCATCAAGAGTGGGTCCCAGCTGTTTCAGCTCGTAGAACTCATTCATTTTCTGCGTGCGATACGTAGGTGGTAAGTAACTTCCCTGCATGACTTTCTTCAGCTTCTCGCAGGTAACAGATCCTTCCGCAATCCCTTGATCTCTACACCATTGCTTCCACCAAAGCTTGGCTTCGCCGGTGAGCTTTAGCTTGGCGAGCATAGCCTGGTTGGCGGGTGCAGTACTGACTGCTTCAAAGTAATTCAGCATCCACTTGGACAGACCTGCCTTTCTCGTCAAATTCAGGCGGCTTAATCTGCTTGAGAAGAAACTTCTTCTCCTGGATTACGGTAATACTTGATGTAGGAGGCGAACTGGGAATCTGTACCTGGGGTTGTGCCTGGATAAAGGTTTCTTAACGTTATTACTCATTAATTATTATGATTTATATTACATACACAAATTCAGCTATCAACCAAGAATCCTAGCCACTTAACTTTTTATCAATTCTCATGGACAAGACAGTCATTGATAAAAAGTTTTATTGAATTCATATGGGCATAGCCCTTTCGGAGTATAGTATTTCCTGAGATGATAGGGCAACTGTTTACATTTAGTTTGGGAAGAATAATGTTGTATTACATTTATCTACGGGAACTAGACAATAGTGTGGTTTTGGGTCATGGATCTTCAAGAATCGGTAAGTCATCGAAAGCTTAGGGTATCCTTTCCTTTGGAACCCATTCTTCTCATAGAGCCCCAACACCTTGATCCTGTTGGTGGGGATTACACAGGTCACCTCCTCATATACATATGAGTTCAGCTCAACCCTCCGACCTCAAATATGTAAAGTTGAGTTTACGTGAGCCTCCACAAAAATGAACTACTTCACGATCTTCACATCTTCCAACCCCTTGATCCTCTTTAGGTTGGTTTAAAGGTATGCAAACCGGTGGGCAGCTATATAGTAGATTCCTGAGTCACCCGCCCATCTTCATTCCACGTACAAAGGCGATGGATTATAAATACAATCTAGGATGTTCATCATCTCAACCCTTTTTCCATAATCCAGGGAACGCATCCCAGTCATAAACATGACTCGGAACACTAAGAACATGTTCCATGCTTCATAATTCTGCAAGACAGCATCAAAAGTAAGGAAATGTTTAGAACAACAACATTTGCTTTACTTCTTATTAAGATTTCTTAAAAACAAATCCTTTGTTGGTTCTCTCTAATACCAACTGTAATGTGTCCACATATTCTCTTCAGGACACGTCTTAGGAGTCCATCGAAAAGGATGTCTAGAAAGCTCCGCCCGGCACTCCCATGGAATATCACGGGTTTACGATCTAGGACTTTCCGCGTCTACTATATAGCGGAAGTATTCTGGCCGTTCCCACTTAGGATTGACCTGAATCAGGGTTTTTCCTAATGGTCATTTCCTAAACGGCAACTAGTGTGAACTACTTTACGCAGAAACGCCAAGGCCGAAGCGGATTTACGCTGCACTTGGTTCAAGGAGAATGGGAAACAAGAGGGATGCAAGGCTCGACCTCTCTACCATAAGGCATAGTCCCATTCCATTCCCCTAAAACAATCGGGTTTATTGTAACTTAGACTCTTGGTTAGCACCCTTGCTGTTCGTGTCCTTTGGAACGATCTTCTTGCTGTCCATCATGATTGAGAAAAGTTCCCGGCCAACTGGGACCACCCATCCATAGGACGGAACCATGGCCACATCCACTGCACTTTCCTCAATTGTTTTAGTTATCTAATTACCTACCATATTTAGTTGGACATGCTGTCAAGATTGTGGGAGAGAAGGAAGGAGTCTCACTTGTAGCTTTCTTGCTTGCACAATGGGGGAATACACACAAAGGTGGAGGCTGAAAACAGTTTTCCTCTTCTTAGTTGTATAAGCCAAAAGAACTCTAGTACAAAGAAATAGAAGAACCCTATATATGGGTCTCAAACCAAACTCAACTAACTAAGGTGGCATACTGATTGAGCCACGAACTAGAGTAGATAAGGATAGCTTTCATCTAGCTATTATTCATGGACGGTGTACCAACCGCATTTGCAGCTAACAAGTTGGTAACATAAATGCACAATGATCACCCTGGCATATCACGAGTGGAGCGTGATACCTCAACACTCTCCCTCGAGCTCAATCCGAATTCTTGCACACCAAGTAGGTCTCTGAAGTTGCGCAGCTTCTCTTTGCCCAATGCCTTCGTGAATATGTCAACTACCTGATTCTCTGTGCTGACATAAACTAGATCAATAAGACCTAGTAAAACCCTCTCCCGCACATAATGATAATGCACCTCAATGTGCTTTGTTCTAGCATGATAGATTGGGTTATTTGCCAAGTGTATGCTGCTCATGTTTTCACAATAAATGACAACTGGCCCATCTGTAGGCTGATGCATATCATAAAGTAGCTTATGTAACCAAGCTACTTCGCATGCAGCCATTGCTACACCCCTGTACTTAGCCTCCATGCTCGACAAGGCAACTGTAGGCTGTTTCTTACTGCTCCAAGTGACTGCAGCACTCCCAAAAGAGAACACATATCCACTGGTAGATCGTCTATCAAAAATACTACCAGCCCAATCAGCATCAATGTATCCATGCAACTGTATCTGAACCCCAGTCTCATAAAATAGTCCATACTACAATGTGGACTTCACATACCTGAGTATGCGTCTAGCCGCATCCAAATGCTGTTTCCTTGGAGCCTGCATAAACTGACTTACCAATCCAATAGCATAGCTCAAATCTAGCCTAGTGATAGTCATATAAATAAAACTTCCTACTATGCGTCCGTACATAGTAGGGTCTTCAAGAAGCTCACCTGCATCTGCGCTCAGCTTCACATTTTTCTCCAAAGGAAATGAAATAGGCTTACAGCCTGTCATCCCATATTTGGACAGCATGTCCAATCCATATTGCCTCTGTAAGAGCCGTATCCCAATTGGTGATCTAATCACCTCAATGCCCAAGAAATAACGTAGCTCTCCCAAATCCTTCATCTCAAACTTTTGCTTCAATAGCATTTTAACATGAAGGATATCTTCATCACTATCACCTGTGATAATCAAATCATCAACATAAATGACAAGCAGCATAATACCTTTCTTTGTTTTTCTCACATAAAGTGAGAAATCTACCTTGGAAATCTGAAAGCCAATAGTGACAAGATACTGTCCTATCTTGTCAGACCATACTCTAGGTGCTTGCTTCAAGCCATACAAGGCTTTCTTCAACCTGCAAACAAACTCAGGCTGAATAGTATGCACATAACCAGGTGGCTACTCCATATTGACCTCTTCTTGCAAATCACCATGCAAGAAGGCATTCTTTACATCCATCTGATGTAAAGACCATCCCTTTGATGCAGCCATAACAATGACTGCTCTTACAGTTGCCATCCTTGCAACTAGATTGAATGTTTCTTCATAATCAATGCCATATGTTTGTGCATACCCCTTGACTACTAATCTTGCCTTATATCTATTCATAGAACCATCTGCATTGTGTTTCACCTTATAAACCCACTTACAACCAATTGCATTCTTATCTTTAGGAAAAGGTACCAATTCCCATGTAGCATTTGCTTCCAAGGCATCCATTTCTTCATCCATGGATTTCTCCCATTTTTCTTTTCCAATGGCTTGCTCAAAAGAATTGGGTTCTTGTTCTTGTATCACTTTGACCATATAGGCATAGTGAATGGCTATACATCCATCATATTTCAGCCTATCCACAGGATACCTAGCTCTGCTAGACCTGCGTAAAGTAGGTTCACTCCCAGGTGCTCTCAAAACATCCCTGGTCTTCCTTACTCCAGGTGTAACAATAGAAGGAATACCCAACTCATCATCAATGTTCTGTTTTGAGCCACTAGATTCACCATCCACATAAGAGTGACCTGCATTCACATCAAACATGGGCTAATCTACCTTCTCTTTTCCTTTTCATGATATCTGCATACCATTATCTGCATTGCTTTGTGAAGTTTCTCCAGATCTCAATCTACATGTCCATGGTGAAGAATGGGAACCACTGCTAGAGGACACTCCAGGTCCACTAATATCTTGTGACTACTGCTGTGAATTCTGTGCAGCATTACCATTTTGTACATCTACATTATCAATCACATTTACTGGTTTACACCAGCTACTCATCTCATTAAAAAAAACATCTCTGCTCACTGTAAACTTATGAGTAGAAGGGTTATAGCATCTATACCCTTTTTGCTGCAAAGAGTAACCAATAAAGGTGCACTTCTCAGCTTTTGGATCCAACTTGGATCTCAACTCATCTGGCACATGAACGTAGGCAATGCAACCAAAAAATTTCAAATGAGAAATATCTGGTTTCCTACTAGTATACCTCTCCTCTGGAGTCATCCCATGTATTGCTGCAGTGGGAGTCCTGTTCATTATGTAGACTGTTGTAGCAGCTGCTTCAGCCCAGTAAAAATCTGGCAAGTCTTTTTTGTTGAGCATGGCACGAGATACCTCTCCAATATGCATGTTTTTCCTTTCTGCAATTCCATTTTGTTGTGGGGTATGACTGCATGAATATTGCTGCTTTATGCCATGCTCCTATAAGAACCTTGCAAACTCATTTGAGAGGTACTCTCCCCCTCCATCTGACCTTAGGCATTTTATTTGCAGGCCTCTTTTTTTTTCAACCATAGCTTTAAGAGTTTTGAAATGCCCAAATACTTCACTTTTCTTTTTCATAAAATACACCCAAACTTTTTTGCTATAGTCATCAATAAAAGTGACAAAATAATGATAGTCTCCAATAGATGCAGCTTTAGTAGACCACACATCAGAGTGGATTAATTCCAATGGCTTCTTACTCTCTTGAACATGTCTAGGAAATGGTTTCCTTGCCTGTTTTCCAAATTGACAGGCTTCACATACCTTATGCATTTTTGCAACCTTGAATTTAGGCAATCATGCAACAATATTTTGGGCTTGCATTGCTTTAAGTCGCTATACATTAACATGACCAATGCGTTTATGCCAAATATCAATATCTGCAACTACACCGGTCCCATGTGCAAACATTGCTGCACTCAATTCAGGCATGTCTGCATCCAACGTAAACATTCTGCCCTTCTTTTTTCCTTTTGATATCAAGCGATCTTTATTTTTCATATCCTTAACAAATCATCCATGATAATTAAATCTGACCTGCAAGCCCTGCTCAACCATTTGACCAATAGAAACTAGGTTCTTGGTGATATTCGAGACATGAAATACATCCGACAGGTATTTCTTTTTCCCATCCTGCATAGACAAAGAAATTTTTCCAATTTGCATAATAGGATGTGCAGTATC
The DNA here is from genome assembly GCF_053477565.2 of Lygodium microphyllum. Classification (NCBI taxonomy): domain Eukaryota; kingdom Viridiplantae; phylum Streptophyta; class Polypodiopsida; order Schizaeales; family Lygodiaceae; genus Lygodium; species Lygodium microphyllum. The sequence continues at coordinate 73,047,866 of NC_141152.1, forward strand.
ATCACCAGTCTCCACAAATCTTGGTTTTTCCATTTTCCTTACATTCTGCATCCATTCTACATGGCTTGTCATGTGGTTTGATGCACCTGAGTCAACATACCACACATCGTTGCTTTCTTCTGCACTTGTCATAGAATTGGTCATGTGCTGCACCATAAACAAATGCTCATTTCTGTCATCACCCTGTCTACTAGAAGATGCATAATTACCTTGTTGCAGTTTTCCATTCATGATGTCATTCTGCCTTTTATAGCACTCTTTAGCCATATGACCCATTTTACCACAGTAGTAGCATTCAATATTGTTGTTTGCATTTTGGCCTCTTTGCCATCCACCATGAACTCTTTGGCTCCCCCTGCCTCTAGAGTTACCATGTCCTCCTCCATAGGACTGGTTTTCTTGAGTTTGCTGCATATTCTAATTTCTACCATGGCCTCCAGATCGGCCTCCTCTACCTCTGCCTCTTCCTCTTTCAGCATTTGAGTAGAAGACAACTTCTTTTGAAATTCCTCCTGAAGAAGATGCACCACCATTTCTCTGCTCCTCAGAAATTAGAAGAGCAATCAACTCCTCAAAATCAGGAAATCTTTCACGGACGGAAATGGATATTTGAAACTGTGCATAATCCTTTCCTAGACCATTCAAGGTCACAGAAACTAAATCATCATCTTCCACTGGTGACCCAATGGAAGCAAGTGCATCTGCAATCTTCTTCAACTTCATGTGGTAGTCATTGATGCTCATACTTTCTCTTTGCACATTGTGCAACTCTTGCTTGAGTTGCATTTTCCTGGCTTGTGTATTTGTGCTATACATTTTTGACAGAGTATCCCATGCCTCCTTTGGCGTACTTGCATCCTGAATATGCACAATCATAGAGTCTGAAATACTGATAGACAGCCAGTACATAAATTTTCTGGCTCTCTCATGCCATCCTTTAAATGGTTGCATTTGCTGTTGATTGGGAACATCAGGAAGAACTGGTTCTTCTTCATTTCCTGCAACAAATTCTCAATATCCTTTTCCCATAAGGAAATTCGTCATTCTAAACTTCCATGCTTGGAAGTTGTTCTTGTCAAGCTTTTCAGTGACAATCTGTGAAAGAGAATCAAATGCTATTACAGAACACTGCAAAAAATTTTGTCACTGCAAAAACCACAGCTTCAGTCTCACAAGGGCAAATCTGCAAAACTGACGAAAGTGGTATTTGACCACACAGTCCTCTTACCAAAAAACCGCGAACTTGGTTTGCTTTCTTGAGCTCCTTACCACAAACCAGGCTCTGATACCATGTCAAGATTGTGGGAGAGAAGGAGGGAGTCTCACTTGTAGCTTTCTTGCTTGCACAATGGGGGAATACACACAAAGGTAGAGGCTGAAAATAGTTTTCCTCTTCTTAGTTGTGTAAGCCAAAAGAACGCTAGTACAAAGAAATAGAAGAACCCTATATATAGATCTCAAACCAAACTCAACTAACTAAGGTTGCATACTAACTGATCCACGAACTAGAGTAGATAAGAATAGCTTTCATCTAGCTATTATTCATGGGTGATGTACCAACCGCATCTGCAGCTAACAAGTCGGTGACATAAACGCACAACGGTCACCCTGGCATATCACGAGTGGAGCTGGATATCTCAACACATGCATCAAACAGCTTCCTTAATTAGTTCGTTAGGCATCGGTTCTTTCACGTAATCATAGCACTTAACATAGAAAAGCAGTGCCAAACAAGTTCCTTTTCAATAGGTTATCATATTTATCTTTGAAATACATTTATAAAGTCTAGCCAGTAGGCTTATCCATAATCCGCTCGAAGGCTATCCAGCAATCCACAGGGATTACTAATCCAAGATTCCACCCGTAGACTAGTATGCGAGTCTCAAGATCCAATCTCGAGTCACGTTGGCCTCATGTGCAGGGCCCGGAAGGCAAGGGATTTACGGCCAGAGCCCCCCTAGCACCCAAGCGTCCTCCTGCTCTAAGTAGTGCTCAACGGAGAGACCTCTCGCGACAGGTTCGGTCCACCTCCCCGACACGGTTAACAACCCCCTTGGTTAGGGTCAAGCAGGCAGTCAGGGGTAATTGAGGCTGCCTCTTCCTTCAAGCCTTCAACCTGAAGCATTAGATATCTTAAGGTTTTTTTTGATAACCCGTATGTCCTTAGGTTAGGGCTGTACCTTATTAACCCAACTTAACCAATACCCTAAGTTTTATTAACAGAAAGTATGTTGCTCCAATTTATTGATTGGTCCTTTGCTTCCAAGAAAATATCTAATTCCCTTATCTTGGTCACTTTTTCCAAGAAAGGTACTATATCAGGATGATTATTCATTCTCTTGCAAGATAAACTTGCACAAGAATCTACCAATCTCATTCCGAGAAATTTGGCCATTCCCTTGTGATCAAATCACAAGGTCATGCGACTCTGCAGCATGTTGCACAAGTGTCACATCTAATCCATGGGACTATTTTACCCATCAAACGGCGTCTTCTAATCACGGAATCATGATTAGATAGAAAATAGGGTTAGGGTGTCTTCATACAATCCGTTCCTGATTGCATTAGGCCAACATTGTCGGTCCTAGGGTTCCAAATTCAAACCGAGTTTTATCTTTTTAGCGAGCGATCCTTAGGGTGGAAGCCCTAGATCGTTTCTCACAAATATGTCCTATTGTCCCTACATTCTGTGAATGTGGGCAGGTCTTTAGGGATACGAGAGTATCATCTTGGAAATAAGTGTGACTAGCTTACGTCCTCAACGTGCTAAACCCTAGTGAGCACTTTGGGATATGTTACATCAATTTAACCCTTCCTAAGCGATTCCTTTGCAGTTTTTGATGTTTAGGGTAAACCAATTTATTTGTCTATTCGTGAAGATATTGTCTTGATCAAATAGGGAAAAACTAGTTGCATTACGATACCATTTTCATAAGCACACAACTTATTGCCTACGTATAATTATGTACAATCCGTAACTTTTTTGGTTAAGATCAAAGCGTATGTTAAGTTATGGCATAATTCCTATTGATCCTTCTATAACATGCAATCAAGATTCATGCTACTAAGCTTTAGGGTTTTATGTTTAAAACGAACCATGCAACCTTTTTCTACTTTCATCTCTGAATGAATTATTCGTATGCTGAACTTACACAACCTTTCGTAACTATTTACGTAATTGTTTTGAGTTTTATGCCAATTTCCTAGAGATTAATCTACTTCATGCAGTCCTAGAATAATTTCCATGCCTTGGAATTTCATACAGTTTGTTAGCAATCTTCTTCAATGAATCCTTGCGAAGAAAGAGATGTCTAATAATGCAACATGTGATTTTATCTTTTCATGCATAGTCAAAGTGTACTACAATAATTTCGACTTGTAAAGATGGTCATTAGTTGATCTAAATTCATTACTTTGCAATGTATAAAAAACCCCTTGCTAAGAATGCATATAGATCTTATGCTCTTTTTTCATTCATTTATTTGAAAAATACCAATGACCGAATTTTTCAATTGTGAGCTATTAGCCAAAGTATTTCAATTTGAAAAAAAATGCATCCTATTTCCTTAAGTGATCCATGCACAATCGAAGTATTACGTCGTAAATCAAAATTAGGAAGAAAACCTGGACTTGTGGATTCGGTGAAATGTCCACATGAATGCTAGGAGATGATCCTCCTACGGTTGCGCCTTGTGCCTTCTTAGGAGCCATCGCGAATTCGACCTTCTTGCCTTGGCCCACACACTTATGGTCTTGGCCCGTCTCCCTCGCACGCACAATCCCTTTTGAGATTCGGCTTTCTTGACCAATTTCACCTTCTTTTGGAACCGAGATTTAGAAGACGTTATAGGCTTATGGGAGTTGCAATAGGAAAGATGGTTTTTGAATCCAATGGTTAGAGTGAACTTGAGGAGAACCAACGAAAAAAGGTTTTAAAACTTGCTAATACGACTTGAGTGGGAATGTCATGGGAGCCTTTAAAAAAACTTGTGTGGGGGGGAATCCATGAAAGGGGTTAAAAATGGCTTTGTGGAATTGCTAAAGGGAAGTACTCAATTTTCGAGGATGCAAGGTGAAAGGGTGCTTAAGTCCCCGGTTGTAAAAACCACTTTGTAGGGGCAAAGGAAAAGGGTCCACGAGAAGGGGGTTTAAAACCTGGGCTAATGTGAGGTTATGGGAGATGTAAGGGGAGGAAAATCCACGGAAGGGGGTTTAGATTGACCTAGGTGGAAACCCTACGGGAAGGGGGTTCTTAAATCCTGGGGCGGGGGGGCTATAAAAACCCTCTTTAGAAGGGCCTTATAAAAGCCACAGGAAGGGGAGGCTATCCCCTAGAAGCTTCCTAGAAGCTTTCAAGAAGCTTCCAAGAAGCTTCTGGGGGAAATGTGGCGAGATGGAGACCTATAGGCGGCGGCCAAACGAACCAGGCATGTTGAGGGCAGACCTTTGAGAATGAAGACCACTAGTGCAGTGTGTAAGTTCTTATTGGAAGAAATTTTCTGTAAGTATGGCTGTGTGGGTAAGATCACTACGGATCGTGGTGAATTGGATGCAGATGAAGCTAGGGAGTTTTTCTCTCAACTAGGAATCAAGTTGTCTCTAACCACAACATACAATCCAGAGGGAAATGGGAAGAGTGAAAGAGGACATCCGCCGATAGTGAAAGCCTTAGCCAAAGCATGCGGAGAATGGATTGGAGAATGGCCGAGACTTCTACCATTTGCTTTGTGGGCTGATCGTACAACTCACAGTGTTACCACAAGATATATGCCCGCAGAGTTGATGTATGGTCAGAAACCGGTTATGCCGACTGAGACTTGCGCTTTGACTTGGTCAGTTTTACCTTGGTAGGAGGATTTGATGAGAGAGGAGCTCTTAGCTCTTCGGATTCGACAGTTGGAGAGAAGACTAGAGGATATTCAGCTAGTTGTTGACAGGTTGAAGGTTGCTAGACTAAGAAATAAGGAGAGGTTTGATAGCAGGCATCGCTTGCGGCCTAGAGCAATAGAAGAGGGAGACTGGGTATTAGTCTTTGATAGCAGCCTTGAAAATCACTATACTGCACTTCGGAAGATGGTGAAAAGATGGTTTGGGCCATACATAGCTAGACATGTCTTTGACAATGCAACATATGAGTTGACAAAATTGGATGGGACAGTGCTTAGAGTGCCTATTGCAGGAAAAAGAATCAAGATTTTCAAGAAAAGAGATGATGAGGATTATGCATTGGAAGAATTTGCAAGAGAAGAGCAACAAGAAGAAACTCCAATAGAAGAGACAGATGATATGACGGATAATCTTGTTGATATACCGGAAATACACAATGAAGAGATTGATTTGTTCGTGGATCTTGATGATAATGATCATGGGTAGTTGGCCCATCCGGAGGATGCGCAGGATTAGAGGGGGTGGATGTCGTACTGCTACGCATCCGAGATGTGAAATCCACCAAAAAGTTGTGTGTGTGACATTTATTACTTTGTATATACTTAGGTTTTGTGCTTTGCCACTCTATAACTGGTGAAAGAAACACAGATGCCACAGAGAGCTTGAAGACTATTGTAGGCAAGCATGAGGAAAGTTTTGATGATGGTTTTGACATTAAACCAATATCAGAGTTAAATCTATCAGTACAGGACTCTTGCCTTGTTTCAGATGCAAGTACTCATGAAGACGCTATTTCCATTGCACAATTTGATGGGTGTTTGGAATGTAAGCTAATCTTTCTTTTGTGATGCTGTACCTGATGGCTCTATAGAAGGTTGTGTTGAGCATATGCACAAACAACATGGTTTCTTCATTCCAGATTCAAAATTTCTCAAAGATCCTCGTGGAATGCTGCATTATCTTGGCTTGAAGGTGACAAGGGGTATTGTTTGCTTGTATTGTGATTATCAAGGAAAAGAATTCCAAAGTTTGGAGGCAGTTCGAAAGCATATGATATGAAAGAGCCATTGTAAGCTATGATATGAAGATGAGGGCTTGTATGCTTTTCTAAGGGCCGCTTTTCTAGAACCTATTATGGAAGGAGCTTTTTCAAATGGGTTTTTGGGGGGAAAAAGGGTCGAAAAATAGGACAAAAGCACAGAAAGTGAGAGAGATAAAAGAGGGGAATGGCACAGTCTGAAAAAGACTGCATAGTGTGTTCAAATTAGCAAAAGCAAACTACATATCTTCAGATGCAGAGAACAAGCGCAAAAAAATTATAATCTACCAGGGAATAAAAAGCAAAGTCTCTGTGATGAAATGCCACGTAAATCAGGCGGAGACAGAGAAGATGCACAATCAAGAGAATTATTTAGCCATGTTGAGCTATAAGAAATGGGGGGGGAAGATTGGAGGGAGCGCTACTGAGGAAGGGAGAAGGGATTTTTTTCGCCAATCAGAAGGAGATCTACGAAAGAGAAAGGAGATGAATTGAAATCAAAGGGGCTCTGCAACTTCGACATTTTTGGAAAAAAAGACCAGACAAGAGGGACTGAATTGACTGGAGCAGGGCATATTCAAGTTTGGACACAATAGGAAGAAAGGATGAGTAGCAACTGGTCTCAGCTTTGTAATTCCTGTAACGAAGTAGGAGATGGAAGTATGCATCAATTCATAGTGACAGAAATTGATCTCAGTGACCCAGGAAGAGAAGAGGCGATTGCTGCATACCGAGGATGATCTACTACCATGGCGTCTACAATTCCATTCCCTTCCTCCTGATGCTGATCGGCACCATCATCCTTTGCTGCTTGCTATTCCAGCGCAGGCGCGCCACTTCATACTAAGGCCTCAGTTCTAGGATTTGAGCAAGGCATATACAACCTACAGTTGTGGAAATTTCTCATGATGCATCTATTGTGCAAGAAGAACTTTTTGGACCTGTCCTGTATGTGATCAAATTCCAGACTTTGGAAGAGGCAACAGCAATGAATAACTCTGTACCACAAGGCTTGAGCTGTTCAATTTTCGCCCGTAATCATGAGGCCATATTCAGATGGATGGGGCCAACTGGTAGTGATTGTGGAATTGTGAATGCCAATATTCCAACAAGTGGAGCAGAAATTGGTGATGCATTTGGGGGAGAGAAAGCAACAGGTGGTGGTTCCTCGATGCTATCATGTATGAAATGCTGATTGGCTATCTGCCCTTCTATTCAAACGAATCAATGGCAACCTGTAGAAAGATAGTGAATTGGAGGAGCCATCATGATGTATTGAGAATCGTCACTAATGGCTATTAGTCACTCTGCTATTAGATTCTTTGGTTATCTGGAAAAACAAGCTTCAGAAAAGTGGCAAGGAGAAAAAGGCAGCTGGCTATTGTTTAAAGGCTCTAAGCCCCTACTGTAATTGCAGTGTACTATTCAGAAGGCCACATGTTAAGAAGTTATGTCGCATGCTTGCAAGTAGTTTATGGAAACAGGACTTTACCATGGCTCCTTGATGCATCTCTTTAAACTAGATGTGAACATCCCATTAGTTCCCTTCACCATCTTCAACCAGTTGTGCAGCATGGCCAGCTATAACAATTATAATCAGAAGCTTGATTATGTTTACAAAGTCGTCATTTTCAAGAGTCAAATTGTCATGATTTGAAGAGCTATTCTCAGTTTCATACTGCTCATGAGAAGGTGGCATAGATTTGTCAACTGTTGCAATCACATATAGATGATGCAAAGCAGGCAGAAACTGTTGTCAGTTGTGTGCATTTGAAATCTTGCTTCTCATAAGCTTGGACTCTAATAAGAGCTTGTATACATGGCATGGGTCAATTGCATAGATCACATGTGGTTTGTTATGATGTTTCTCTATACTCAGAGATAACTTGGCAGTAATAAAATTGTTACTTGGCATCATATTTGTCTTGATTATTTGCTTCGATTGATCTTCTGTCTTGGAATTTCTCAAGAACCTCTGTGGTTGCGACTTTGCTTTCGGAAATCCTTTGACAGCGCAGTTGAAGCAAACTGCTCTCTTAATTTTCCCACCAATTTTGCTTTAACTGACTCCATTGTCAAATCCATTATGCCTTTGATTATGTCATCAAGAGAGGAAGGAACCAAACGAGCGGATGATTTTGGAGCAGAGTAGGAGCCGACATCGGTCTTGGAACAGGAGGAACAGGAGGATTAGAAACAGTAGGCACTAGCATAGGCCAAGTAACTAGCTGAGGAAGAGAAGAAATGACAGGGGTAGAAAGAGACATAGGAGCAGAAGACGGTGTCAGTGTCATAGATCTATTCTGTAGGTGGGTCTTCCATATCTGCCTCTTGGTCAAAGTCGAGACCGCATCCTGGGCATCTTGCCAGTCTGTTTTAAGACCCATAGGCTTCGTGCGATGTCGTATTGCTGTGCATTCGAGGTGTGAAAACCACCCAAAAGTTGTGCGTGATATTTGTTACTCTGTACATACTTAGACGTAGACGTTGTGCTTTGGTTTGCTTGAACATTTTGCTTTCAGTTGGTTCATGTTCAATTTTACAGAAGAGACAAGCGCTGTTTGGGATTGAATCTGATATTTGGTATAAAAAAATTAGAAGGAGAATGGATTCTAGATCTGCAATGAGTATGGTTTTTCCGAGCTTCCCAAGTTGTTTGCTTATGCTGAAGATACAAATGGTATTGACAAGGGAGTTTAAGAAGACCAGTAAATTTTCAGATGAACATGAGGCTCATGTGCAGCTTGCCCTTGAGCATGGAACCACTGCTTGCCAAAATCCATCAGCACTATTGCTCGTGTACTTAGCTGAGCGGACTTTACAGATCAGAAAAGTTTGTAAACTCTTAAAGCTAACCTTTGGCATGCATTCAATATGCTTACACACACAGACTTCTGTTCTGCATCAAATTGAAGGGTTAAGCTCATGTAATGCTGAAATTGTGATTGCAACACCTGAACGACTAGATTTGAAGGCAGTTTCGATTTCAAATGTCTCTTTCATGGTCATGGGATGTTTTCTTCCGAGTGGGAACATTTTCGATTGAGGTTCTTTGGCATTACAGCCGTGGCTACTTTCGGGCTACTTTTCCTTGGAGGGGTGCTTTTCTGGTTCTGGGAGGGAAGCTAATTTGAGGAGAAATGGAAGGGAAAAAGAAAACACGGAAGGAGGAGGCTAATGAGGGATTTTAAAAAAGCTAAAGAGGGAGGGAAAAGCAAAAAGGAGAGCCCGAAAAGGAGACGATGACTGAAACAGAAGAGAAAAATAGAGGGTACTCTGCTGCTCAACAGGGGAAAATTAGGCTGATGATGGCGGAATTTTTGAGAATTGGGGAAAATTTGGGGAATGGACGAAAAATATGAAGCATCGAAAGCGACTGAAGGTGACGGGGTGGAAAAACAAAGACGACAAAGCTAATCGAAGGAGCCTTATGCCAGGGGAAGGACGAAGATAGTAGAAGAGGAAGGAGACGCAGGAAAGCTCGGGTGAAGGAGGCGGACCGTGTTGCAGTTACGATTGAAGGAGGGGAAAGACGATTGAAGGTGTAGAAGAGAGCCAAAGATGAGCTTAGACGTTGGAGGGAAAAATCAAATTCTACGAAGGGGAAAGCATATATGGAGGAAAATTTCCTGATGAGAACTTCATCCACAGTCACTCTGAGCGAGGGGTTTTATCAATGGCAAATGCCGGCCGTAATACAAATGGCTCTCAGACTTTTGGACCTGCTCCACATTTGGATGGGCCAGCAAGACACATTTCTTACATGTCTTCACACATGATCTAAGTAATAGGGGACTGGTTCTCTGGGCGACTTCGAGGAGTAGTGGCTTTACGGAGTGTGAGGAAGGGGAGGATGATTGTCTGGTCTGGAAGGGTGCTTTGGGGCAAAGACCTTTCAGAATTCATATTGAAGGAAATTCAATAGCCACAGAAGCTGCTAGGCGTGCTCCGAGCTTCATCAGGGAGAATTTTTCTGAACTGGAGCCAAAATTTAGGCCGTCGACAGTCTGAAGGGAAAATCAACCTGTGTAGTTGTTACGACCTCCCACTTACCTACTTTGACAAAACAATTTTGATTGACAGCGCAATACTTTGGAGGAAGTTTGTTTTGATGATCATCAATCACGATAGGGAAAGCGTAGATCAATGTTGCTACAGCTGCTGCCCTCCCTGGTTCAATTGATATGCCCGTCTCCATTAATGACACAGAGCCTTCTTTTAGTGATGACCATGGCAATCCAATTGCGGGTTCCCTCAATAAGATCATTTCTGCAAACTCTTTGCTGCTACCAGCAATGCTGTCCTGTGGGGTGAATTCTCTAAGGCCTATCTGAGAGGCACATGTAAACAAAAAAATAATTGGGAACATCGACTTACTGCTTTGTCTTCCTTGCGGATACTTGCAAGAATCTAAAAGCGACCAGCATTTACTGTTATGATTTTCTCTGTGCTACTTGATGCATATTCATGGAACTGTTATTCTATTCTCTACAACCAGCAGTAGCAGAATTTACCCATACAATTTTTGACAGAGGACTGGAGTTGCAGAAGACAGAACCAGCACAAATTTCTACACCTCTTTCTGACATAAAATTTCTCTCTTGTGAATGACATCATGACAAGAAAAAAATGAGAGATTTTTATTGATGATTATTGCTCAGAAACAGTCCAGACTTTCTATCAAGTGCTCTCTGTATCTTCTCTTTAAGCTCATCAAGAGTGCCATTGAAGAATTAATATCAAAAACAATACTTTGAGACTTCAGTTCTTGTATAAACAGAGGCTACTGATTTCAGTCACATTAAAAGACGATTCTTAAAAGGATCTGAATGTATTGAAACAAACAAATGCTACAACATGGATAATATATTTATCTGAACATGTCTGCAAGGTTGTAAATGACATACTTGATTAATCTTTTTTCCTGAAATTTATCAAGGACTTCTGAAGTTGCGACATTGCTTTCAAAACCCCTTCGACATCTTTGGTGAACCCGACGTGAAAGCATCGCAGAAATTTGAGGATGGGAGATACTTCAGCCTCTATTTCAGCTTCTTCTACAACTCCAGCTGCGTCTACTTCAGCTCCATCAATGACTGTTGCGTCAAGTACTTCAACGGAGGATCTAAAGAAGATTTTGCAGAATATGTCCATGTATATGCAGCTCCAAAATCAGCAAACACAATTGTGTATGCAGCAGCAACAACAATTGCATCAACAACAGTTGTCTCAGCAAAGGCAACTCTATTCGGAGCAGGAGAATGCAAACAGCGCGACTAAGGCTATTGAAGTAGTTGAGAATGAGAAGAAGCTATTTGACGGCCGCAATGTTTCAGCATATTTGAAGACATATGAAATCAAGATGGGGTTTTTTGGAGTTCCTGCTAGACTTATGGGTAAGTACTTTCTTCGTCTTGTCACACCCGCTTTGAGGACAAAAGTGACTGATCTTTTTATTCAAAATACACATTGGCAAGATTTTAAGAAGGCCTTGAAAGAAGAATACTTCCTTGAGGACTTTGGTATGGCTACTCGGCGGTCATTCCGAGAGTGGGTCTACATGCCAAACAAAGGTCTTGCTGCTTCGGAGTTGATTCAAGAATTTGAAGAGAGGTATAGTCAGCTTGATGCCATTGAACAAAGAGCATTGGATGTTGAAAAAGTTGAGCTTTTCTTGCAAGCTGTAGATCCTTCTCTTCAAGAAGAATTGGGTGAGCTTCTTGAAGATCGCACGAAGCCTATGGGTCTTAAAACGGATTGGCAGGATGCTCAGGATGCAGTCTCAACTTTGACCAAGAGAAGGATATGGAAGACTCGCCTACAGAATGGTTCCATGACACCTACACCATCATCTGCTCCTATGCCTACTTCTATCCCTGTTATTTCTTCTCCTCCTCAGCCAGTTTCTTGGCCTATGCCAGTGCCTACTGTTTCCACTCCACCTATTCCTCCTGTTCCACGACCGATGCCTACACCTTCTGCTCCAAAACCATCCGCTCCATCGATACCTACTTCTCTTGATGACATAATCAAAGGCATCACAGATTTGACACTGGAGTCAGTCAAAGCGGAGTTGGTGGGAAAGTTGAAGCAGCAGTTTGCTTCGACTGCACCTACTGCTTCTTCTAGGGCTCCTACTGCACCTAGGAGTGCTCCTAGTGCACCTAGGAGAGATCGGAGATGTATTTGGTGTGATAGTACGGAGCATCAGCATTGCAGGGATTGTGAGTCTTTTCAGGATGCAAGGAGGAAGAATTTGGTATATTGGGGGCAAGATGGTAAGATTTGGTTGACTGAGACAGGAGCTCCACTTTCTACCAACTTTGGTAAAGGTGGAATGAAGAAGTTAGTGGAGGACATGGCTGCGCATACTTCTTATGTGACAACTAGAGGTGATGCTTCTACATATGGAGTACAGATTGAGAAGGGATCAGAGACTCAGTCCGCACTATGGACTTATGCTATGGAGACTGCAAACAAGGGGAAAATTTAGCAAACTGTTTTGACTAGTGCAGGCTCTAGCATCAGATCAGAGATAGGTTGGGACTCGCCTGTTGACAGGTACTCTATTTATGCTTATTTGGCTAAGTCTCATGGTGCAGATGTACTTGTTGAGGAGAAGCGTAAGAGGGATGAAGAAAATCCAAGTGCAGCTAAGAAGACTAGAGGGGGTGAATTTGTTACTCCACCTACTGCAGGACCGTCTTCAAGACCAAGACCAGATCGACAGATGGAAGATGCTCAAAAGAGAGAAAAGAGGCAAGAGCCTAGAGAGAGAAAGCAGCCAGGATTCAGATTGATGTCCGATATTGAGACATCTATAGACATGAAGAAAATCTTTAATGATAAGATACTTGGCAGTGAGGTGACTTTCACTATTTCTGAGATTTTGGGCATCTCAAAAAGAGAGTTTCAGGATCAGTTTCAGGAGGTCCTGAAGAGGAAAAGGCATGCATTGTCTACCACTGATACGCAGGGAGTTTTGATTGGGGAGTTGGATGAGGATGAGGATGAAGTTATGGTTGATAATGCTTCTGTTTTTCCGCAGGTAGAGAAGAGGGTTCAGCCTATGCATTATGCTGAAATTGATGAGCCTGTCATGATACCGCGTAGTCACTTTTCGCGGAGCCATTGGGCTAGGGCAACTACAGAGACGATGGTAAAGATTGGAGAGAAAAAAGTGCCTTATGTTGCATTGGTTGATCATGGTTCAGAGATTAACCTCATAGTTCGTGGAGTTTATGAGAGTAACAGATGGCCTATGGATGTAGAGCATGGGTGGCATATGAGAGCTGCCAATAATACTGCAGGTGATTTGTATGCTGCCTGTCCTAGTGTCAGGGTTTCTATTGGTGATGTAGAGGAGGATTTTCATTTCTTTGTGCAGGATTCATGCTCTTATCCCATAGTTCTTGGTCAGCCATTCATTACAGAAATGCGCATGGAAACAAAGGTCATGGATGATGGATCTGCTTATGCATGGATTCGCAGTAAAGATGGTATGAGAGCAGTTGAGTTTATGACTGTATGTGTGAACCATGTTAGAAACAGAGACACTCTCAGAGATGCACCTTTGCCCACTGTGAGGGATTCAGGTTTTCATTAGGTACCGCCGTTTCGCGAGAGGACGGTGGTACAGAGCAGAGGAGATTGGAGTTCTCGCCTCCTGGCAGCAGTGTTTTCTCCTCTGGTTTTGTTGGCATTTCAGCAAACAGTTCGATGAGTTATCAGAAGACTTCTAGGTTGCCTAGAGCTGCCAGGCAGTATATATGCAGGAAGGAGAAAATTTTGAAAAATGTAGGTATTTTGGAGGATGATGAGCACATAGATGGGATGTATGACAGTGTGATTTGTGCAGATACGATGACAAAGATGGGAGATATGCTGAAAACTGATATGCTGAATTGTCACAGTAATGTATTAGTGCAGTCCCTGGACATGTTTCATGAAATTGCAGATTTTATGTCACAGATTGAGTCAGAGGCTGAGGTAACTCAGCAAAGAGTGTTGAGTGCTGAAGAAATTCAGCAAACAGAGTTTCCAGCTGGTTATGATCAGCTTTCAGAGAGACAGAGGGCTGAAAATTTTCAGCCAACAGAGTTTACTGCTGAAATATTTCAGCATTCAAAGTTTGGGGCTATTTCTATGCAGTCCATAGAGCAGAGGGCTGAGAATATTCAGCCATTGGAGTGCAGAATTGCTGATTTACAGCAAGGTTTATGTAATGCCGAAGAGCATAATGAAGCCAGGGTTGACACGAAATACAAAACTGTGGATAAGAAGGTGAAGCCGGTTGCTGTACCGCTTCCACTTGACAGTGATCAGCAAATAGAGAGGGCTGCTAAACAGCAAATTTTGAGGAATCCATAGCATATTGGTCATAAATTTTCAGCAGAGACTCTTGCTGAATTGAAAATTGGAAATGGTGATTTCTTGCTACCCATAGAGAAGCAATGCTTTCAGGATATGCTTGAGCGTCATGGAAGGGGATTTGCTTTTTTTCCACATGAGATTGGATGTGTGAATCCTGATATTGTTGCTCCTATGGTCATTTTTACTATTCCTCATATTCCATGGAATCTCCGACCTATTCCGGTGCCTAAAGCACACTTGCCAAAGCTGATTGATTTATTGAATGAGAAAATCAGGATGGGAATCCTTGAGCCTTCATCTGCACCATACTCAAACAGGTGGTTTACAGTTCCAAAGAAGAATGGTACTCTTCGATTTATTCAGGACATGCAGCAAGTGAATAGAGTTACTATCAGGAATGTTGGTATAGGTCCAGTTGTGGATGAGTTTGCAGAGGCATTTGCTGGACGTGCCATCTATTCTTTAGGTGATTTGTATTCAGGGTATGATCAGTTTCAGCTGGCTTTGGAAAGCAGGGACATAACCACCATGAGAACTCCTATTGGGCTTGTCAGGATGTGTACCTTGCCTCAAGGTGCCACTAATTCTGTTGCGCATATGATGAATGCCATGCATAAGGTCCTTCGTGATTACATACCTCAGCTTACTATGCCTTTCTTGGATGATGTGCCCATTAAGGGGTGTGCAGAAGAAGAGAAGAATGAGAGTCTAAGTGAGCAGGGATGCAGATACTTTGTGGCTGATCATATTTCAGCATGTGAGAAGATTTTGGCCAGGTTAGAAGAAGTGAACTTGACACTTTCAGGGCAAAAATCTGTTTTTGGAGTGAATGAGGTTGTCATTGTTGGGCATATGTGTGGATATTATGGCAGGAAACCCTCACCTAATAAGGTGAATGCTATAGGCAAGATTGCAGAGTATTGTTCTACCACTTCGGAGGTACGGAGATTCATTGGTGCTTGTGTGTTTTATATGATTTGGATACCTCATTTTGCACACATAGTAGATTGTTTGTATCAGCTGCTTCGAAAGGGGCAGAAATTTTATTGGGATGAGAGTCACACTAGAGCCATGCGGAAATTGAAGAAGTTATTGCAGAATGCTCCTACACTTAGGAAAGCGGATTATAATTGTGAAAGGCCTATTGTATTGACAGTTGACACTAGTCCAATTGGCATAGGTTGGGCTGTGGGTCAAGATGATGCAGATGGAAATAGGTATGCTATTCGATTTGGGGCGAAAGTCCTAAACGAGAGACAGAGGAGATATCCACAAATCAAGAGGGAGTTATTGGGGATTGTCACGGCTCTCAAATGTGACAAGGAGTACTTTATTGGAGCTTCAGTTGTGGTAGAGACAGATTGCTTGCCATTGATTGGTATGATTACGAGTTGCTCTACTCCGGATATAGCCATGTTGAGATGGATTGCATACATCAAGTCATTAAATCCGGAATTTAAACACATAGCAAGGAAGGATAATCCAGTGGCAGATATGTTGTCTAGAGCCAGATATGATGATGAGGAGACTCTACTTGCAGAAGAGGATGATGCAAAAATTTCAGCCACTATGGTTGATCATGTTTGTCATGTCTATGATATTGTGGCTTTCACAGAAGAACTCTATGTTGGAGATTGGTTGCAGATTGGTAGGTATCTTAGTACACTAAGCAAAAGAGATGAATGGACAGATGAAGAGTTTAAGAAGATCAGAAGGAAAGCCTATGGTTATTTTCTCAAGGACGGATTTCTTTGGAAGCATCCGAAGAAAAGAGGCGGATTACCTTTGCGGGTTGTCTGCGATAGAGAGACACAGTTACAGGTGATGAGGGAGTTTCATGAGAGTCCTTGGGCTGGTCATAGAGGAGTATGGGCTACTTATGAGAAAATCAAGGAGAAATATTGGTGGAAAGGCATGTACAGAGATGTTTCTCACTTTGTTGAGACTTACAGAGATTGCCAGATGTATTCAGTAGTGCGTCATCGAGATGAGCTTCATCCAACCTATCCGCTATGCATTCATTATAAGTGGGTAGTTGATTTGGTTACCATGCCTATGGGTCTATGGCAGATGAGATACATTGTTTTGGCTAGAGAGGATCTTACCAATCATGTTGAGGGCAGATCTTTGAGAATGAAGACCACTAGTGCAGTGTGTAAGTTCTTATTGGAGGAAATTTTCTGCAGGTATGGTTGTGTGGGTAAGATCACTGCAGATTGTGGTGAATTGGATGCAGATGAAGCTAGGGAGTTTTTCTCTCAGCTAGGAATCAAGTTGGCTCTAACAACAGCATACAATCCAGAGGGAAATGGAAAGAGTGAAAGAGGGCATCTGCCGATAGTGAAAGCATTAGCCAAAGCATGTAGAGGACGGATTGGAGAATGGCCGAGACTTCTACCATTTGCTTTGTGGGCTGATCGTACGACTCATAGTGTTACCACAGGATATATGCCTGCAGAGTTGATGTATGGTCAGAAACCGGTTATGCCGAATGAGACTTGTGCTTTGACTTGGTCAGTTTTACCTTGGCAGGAGGATTTGACGAGAGAGGAGCTCTTAGCTCTTCGGATTCGATAGTTGGAGAGAAGACCAGAGGATATTCAGCTAGCTATTGACAGGTTAAAGGTTGCTAGACTAAGGAATAAGGATAGGTTTGACAGCAGGCATCGCTTGCGGCCTAGAGCAATAGAAGAGGGAGATTGGGTATTGGTCTTTGATAGCAGCCTTGAAAATCAGCATACTGCACTTCGGAAGATGGTGAAAAGATGGTTTGGGCCGTACATAGTCAGACATGTCTTTGATAATGCAACATATGAGCTGACAGAATTGGATGGGACAGTACTTAGAGTGCCTATTGATGGAAAAAGAATCAAGATTTTCAAGAAAAGAGATGATGAGGAATATGCATTAAAAGAATTTTCAAGAGAAGAGCAACGAGAAGAAATTCCAATGGAAGAAACAGATGATATGACACCGGAAATGCATAATGAAGAGATTGATTTGTTTGTGGATCTTGATGATAATGATCATGGGTAGTTGGCCCATCCGGAGGATGCGCAGGATTAGAGGGGGTGGATGTCGTATTGCTGCGCATTCGAGGTGTGAAAACCACCCAAAATTTGTGCGTGAGATTTGTTACTTTGTACATACTTAGACGTAGACCTTGTGCTTTGCTTTACTTGAACATTTTTCTTTCAGTTGGTTCATGTTCAATTTTACAGAAGAGACAAGCGCTGTTTGGGATTGAATCTGATATTTGGTATAAACAAATTAGAAGGAGAATGGGTTCTAGATCTGCAATGAGTATGGTTTTTCCGAGCTTCCCAAGTTGTTTTCTTATGTTGAAGATACAAATGGTATTGACAAGGGAGTTTAAGAAGACCAGTAAATTTTTAGATGAACATGAGGCTCATGTGCAACTTGCCCTTGAGCATGGAACCACTGCTTGCCAAAATCCATCAGCACTATTGCTCATGTACTCAGCTGAGTGAACTTTACAGATCAGAAAATTTTGTAAACTCTTAAAGCTAACCTTTGGCATGCATTCAATATGCTTACACACACAGACTTCTGTTCTGCATCAAATTGAAGGGTTAAGCTCATGTAATGCTGAAATTGTGATTGCAACACCTGAACGACTAGATTTGAAGGCAGTTTCGATTTCAAATGTCTCTTTCATGGTCATGGGATGTTTTCTTCCGAGTGGGAACATTTTCGATTGAGGTTCTTTGGCATTACAGCCGTGGCTACTTTCGGGCTACTTTTCCTTGGAGGGGTGCTTTTCTGGTTCTGGGAGGGAAGCTAATTTGAGGAGAAATGGAAGGGAAAAAGAAAACACGGAAGGAGGAGGCTAATGAGGGATTTTAAAAAAGCTAAAGAGGGAGGGAAAAGCAATGTGATTGCAACACCTGAACGACTAGATTTGAAGGCAGTTTCGATTTCAAATGTCTCTTTCATGGTCATGGGATGTTTTCTTCCGAGTGGGAACATTTTCGATTGAGGTTCTTTGGCATTACAGCCGTGGCTACTTTCGGGCTACTTTTCCTTGGAGGGGTGCTTTTCTGGTTCTGGGAGGGAAGCTAATTTGAGGAGAAATGGAAGGGAAAAAGTAAACACGGAAGGAGGAGGCTAATGAGGGATTTTAAAAAAGCTAAAGAGGGAGGGAAAAGCAAAAAGGAGAGCCCGAAAAGGAGACGATGACTGAAACAGAAGAGAAAAATAGAGGGTACTCTGCTGCTCGACAGGGGAAAATTAGGCTGGTGATGGCGGAATTTTTGAGAATTGGGAAAAATTTGGGGAATGGACGAAAAATATGAAGCATCGAAAGCGACTGAAGGTGACGGGGTGGAAAAACAAAGACGAAAAAGCTGATCGAAGGAGCCTTATGCCAGGGGAAGGACGAAGATAGTAGAAGAGGAAGGAGACGCAGGAAAGCTCGGGTGAAGGAGGCGGACCGTGTTGCAGTTACAATTGAAGGAGGGGAAAGACGATTGAAGGTGTAGAAGAGAGCCGAAGATGAGCTCAGACGTTGGAGGGAAAAATCAAATTCTACGAAGGGGAAAGCATATATGGAGGAAAATTTCCTGATGAGAACTTCATCCACAGTCACTCTGAGCGAGGGGTTTTATCAATGGCAAATGCCAGCTGTAATACAAACGGCTCTCAGACTTTTGGACCTGCTCCACATTTGGATGGGCGAGCAAGACACATTTCTTACATGTCGTCACACATGATCTAAGTAATAGGGGACTGGTTCTCTGGGCGACTTCGAGGAGTAGTGGCTTTACGGAGTGTGAGGAAGGGGAGGATGATCGTCTGGTCTGGAAGGGTGCTTTGGGGCAAAGACCTTTCAGAATTCATATTGAAGGAAATTCAATAGCCACAGAAGCTGCTAGGCGTGCTCCGAGCTTCATCAGGGAGAATTTTTCTGAACTGGAGCCAAAATTTAGGCCGTCGACAGTCTGAAGGGAAAATCAACCTGTGTAGCTGTTACGACCTCCCACTTACCTACTTTGAAAAAACAATTTTGATTGACAGCGCAATACTTTGGAGGAAGTTTGTTTTGATGATCATCAATCACGATAGGGAAAGCGTAGATCAATGTTGCTACAGCTGCTGCCCTCCCTAGTTCAATTGATATGCCCGTCTCCATTAATGACACAGAGCCTTCTTTTAGTGATGACCATGGCAATCCAATTGCGGGTTCCCTCAACAAGATCATTTATGCAAACTCTTTGCTGCTACCAGCAATGCTGTCCTGTGGGGTGAATTCTCTAAGGCCTATCTGAGAGGCACATGTAAACAAAAAAATAATTGGGAACATCGACTTACTGCTTTGTCTTCCTTGCGGATACTTGCAAGAATCTAAAAGCGACCAGCATTTACTGTTATGATTTTCTCTGTGCTACTTGATGCATATTCATGGAACTGTTATTCTATTCTCTACAACTAGCAGTAGCAGAATTTACCCATACAATTTTTGACAGAGGACTGGAGTTGCAGAAGACAGAACCAGCACAAATTTCTACACCTCTTTCTGACATAAAATTTCTCTCTTGTGAATGACATCATGACAAGAAAAAAATGAGAGATTTTTATTGATGATTATTGCTTAGAAACAGTCCAGACTTTCTATCAAGTGCTCTCTGTATCTTCTCTTTAAGCTCATCAAGAGTGCCATTGAAGAATTAATATAAAAAACAATACTTTGAGACTTCAGTTCTTGTGTAAACAGAGGCTACTGATTTCAGTCACATTAAAAGACGATTCTTAAAAGGATCTGAATGTATTGAAACAAACAAATGCTACAACATGGATAATATATTTATCTGAACATGTCTGCAAGGTTGTAAATGACATACTTGATTAATCTTTTTTCCTGAAATTTATCAAGGACTTCTGAAGTTGCGACATTGCTTTCAAAACCCCTTCGACAGCGATCCTCAAGAAGCTCTCCTAATTCTTCTTGAAGAGCACGATTTGCAGCTTGCAAGAAAAGCTCAACTTTCTCAATATCCAATGCTCTTTATTCAATGGCATCAAGCTGACTATACCTCTCTTCAAATTCTCGTATCAATTCTGAAGCAGCTAGACCTTTGTTCATGTAGACCCACTCTCGAAATGACTGTCGTGTAGCCATCCCAAAGTCCACAAGAAAATACTCCTCTTTTAGGGCCTTCTTAAAATCTTTCCAATGCGAAATTTGAAGGAAAAGATCAGTCACTTTTACCCTCAAGGCGGGTGTAACAAGGCAAAAAAAATATTTACTCATAAGTCATGTCCATACTCCAAAAAATCCCATCTTAATCTCATACGTCTTCAAATAAGCCGATACATTACAGCCATCAAATAGCTTGTTTTCATTTTCAACTGCTTCAATCGCCTTAATCGCGTTGAGTGCATTCTCTTGCTCTGAATATAGTTGCCTTTGTTGAGACAACTCTTGTTGATGTAGCTGTTTTTGCTGTTGCATATACAATTGTGTCTCTGCTGATTTTGAAGTTGCATATACATAGACATATTCTGCAAAATCTGCTTTAAATCATCCATAGAAGTACTTGAAGCAGAAGTCAATGATGGATTCGAAGTAGAGGACAAAGTAGGAATCATAGAAGTGGCTGAAATTGATGCTAAAGTATCTCCCATCCTGAATTTTTTTAAATGCGACGCTTTCACATCGGGTTCACCAAAGATGTCAAAGGGTTCTCGAAAGCAAAGTCGCGACCACAGAGGTCCTTGAGAAATTCCAAGATAGAAGATCAATCAAGCAAATAAGAAAGATGAGAAAATGATGTCAAGTCTCTGTTTTTATTTCTACCAATAACTAAAGACGAATAGAAAGCCAAATTAGCTTGCAGTGGCAACTTCCACAACACGTTCTCCACTCTATAAAGTTCCCAGATTAAGCTGCGCAATTGAACCTTGTATTGCATGAAACAGATCAACAGCCAAAGCCTAAGGCAATCTTTTGATCTCTATAATAGAATAACAGGTTGCAGACCTGTTATGACTCCAATGACCTGTGAACACACTGTCTAATTTTCTTGTTGTATTTCCAGGATCGATGACAACAACAGATCTGACATTGATGCTGTGCCATAATTTTAATTCTTTAGACCGAGGGCCTTCCGTGTCTTCTCCACAAAAAGGTCTTTATTCTTCAGCAAGCTTGGCAACCAGCCAAGAATGGTTGCATCAAAGGTTAACTGTGCAACAACAACATTCTGAACTTTTTGAAAAAGCAACTCAAGCTCTTCCACTCCAAAAGAGCTCAAAACAGAGCTCATGCAACATCAGCAGGATCCAAAATCCATCCCTCCTGGGTTGCACACTCAAGTTGCACTTTCTCTTTCACATTTGGCGGCTTGGCTTCATGTGCAAATGTCTACAATGGGAGGAAGTACAGATGACTTGAATCCAGCTTGTGGAAAACAAGATGCTTACTGTAGTTGTCCTGCTTAGTCTGTACAGTCTCTAATCATATATCCAAAAAGTTGGTCAAAGAGATTGCTGATGCACCCCGTTGTAAAATAAGAGCTTCCTTCCTAAAACCTTCAACAACTTGAACAATCCAATTGCCGTAGCCTCTCAATATATCAGAGCTAGGCTCCATGCCATTAACATGATCTTTGAAGATGTTGTCTGAAGAAAAACATGCCAAGAAAGCACCATCAATTATTAAGGGTGCTTTTCTATGATGTCTGTTCGAGGAATTAATCATTGGGGACTGTTGGACCTCGAGTAGTACAGGAATGCCCTTGTCCAATTGCTCAGCACCCACCTCAGATCTCACGCGAATTATCTCCTCTGCCAAGACCTGCACAAATAGCTCCTTGGTGACCTTTACAAGCACTGGCTCACCATCTAGCACTGCCTCATACTTGATCCATTGCCAATTCTGAACACGGCTTAGCCGCTTCCTTGTACCGGCCTCTGCAGGTAGACAGAGCTCTGAGATCTGTTGATCACTCGAGAAAGCTGATCGAACTATGTATCCTTTTGATTGGCTAGTATTTCTGAACCATCAAATTCCCTTCTTCCTTCTTCTTTCCTATTTATTCTTTCTCCTCTGTGCCCCTTCCAATGAGGAAGGAGACTAGATTGATGCTTTTCGTATTGCTAGAATCTGGCCTCCCTGTGACGATTATATCATCTGTATCTGATTGGATTGCACAAACTGGTTCTCTATCTTCTCAATTTTTATACTCATTAGCTTCTGATGATGTGTCCTCATGAGACTCTGCTTCATCATTGCCACCAACCTCCATTCAGACGCATCTATTTGTGTCTGTAATGTCTTGCAAAGGTTGATGGATCGTTGGTACCTTGCAAAATTCTAACGACTGCTAAGACACCCCAAACGTCTGCCCCTTGATCGCTCCCTTCCACAGGATCCCAAGGAGGTCGGAAAGCCTCCTCTAGAAATAGCCATCCGTCCCCTTTCTTTCTGCTTTTTCCAAAGTAGTCGGCTAATTTTCTCCTTCCCTCTGCATTCTGTAACACAAAAGCACGCTCCACAAAGATGCATTCTAGCCTCAATTTCTCCTTCTTGAGCCTTCTTTTTACAAATTCTTCACGCTCTTTTCTAGTGTGGTATGTCCATAATGGTATAACTAGCCCACTATGTATGAGGGACCAGGTAAATTGATCATTGTACTCCTCACTTTTGTCATCATGTTTATACTATTTGTAATTCCTTCTGACCCAATGCTGCTATCCCAAAGACCCTGAAAAGGAAAGTGGTCAGGTCTACGAGCAGGGGCAGAATTGATCTGAACTGTTTTAGTATCATACTGCTACGCATCCAAGGTGTGGAAACCACCAAAAAGTTTGTGTGTGTGACATTTGTACTTTGTACATACTTAGACGTTGTGCTTTGCTCTACCTGAACGTTTTGCCTTCAGTTGGTTCATATTCAATTTAACACAAGAGACAAGTGTTGTTTGGGAGTGAATCTGGTATTTGTTACAAACAATTTAGAAGGAGAATGGCCATAAAGTTGTGGTACTACTTCAATGCTAGAAGAAAATGTGGAACCAAATAGGATCACATTTATAAGTACTTTGAAAGCTCTCTGCACTGTTAAGTCAGTTTTCCAGGGCAGGGTGTGCAGAGCATGGTCTTGGCCAGAGAGCTGTTGAACTTTTGCAGGAGATGCAACATGGAGGAGTTGAACCTGATGAAATCACGTACAACTGCCTTTTGATAGCCAACACAGAATCCTTGCTACAAGGTTAGATAATTCATGGTCACATAGTTGAACGTGGGTTTGAATCTAGTGTAATGATTTGCAACAGCCTTATTGACATGTATGGCACATCAAAAAGCCTAGAGGAAGCATGCAGGGTATTTAGCTACATATCAAGAAAAGATGTGGTGACTTGGAATGTCATGATGGAAGGATATGCTATGCATGGATGTGGTGAGGAGACTTTCAACGTGTATAAACAAATGCTACATAATGGTTTATTGCCAGATGAGGCCACATTCCTTTCAGCCTTGAAGGCTTGCTCTACTGTAGCGTTTCTTCAGCGAGACAAGCTGCTTCATATTCAAATAGTGGAGAATGGTTATGCTTCTAACACACGCATTCCAAACAATCAAACTGATTGAGTGATGGGACCTCAAATGGGCCGGCACTAGCTATGGCACTAGCCGGACCTCATGCTCATAACAACAGACAAACACACCCTCACGGCCTCGCAAACCAGGAGCGTCAATCTACTACTAAAGGACAAACTGCCCTAAAGCCTAATCTATGCGTTTATATTTTTATAGTTTTGTAGTCCAATGTTTCCCTTTCCATAAACTCCACACAGGGAGACCCCATACACTTTGGCAATAAATACCATGATAGTCACATACATGGGAGGCAACCTCTGAGTAGAAACACCGCGGCCCCAGTGCAGCTCGCTTACATCGCAGGGATTAGCCCCTTGATGTGCTACTCAACATATAGAACAAATGAACAAACTCCACTCTTCATTTCAAAAGTAATCCAGGAGATGATAACATGTGTCCTCACTAAATGATCCCCCAAGAAACGAACGTCTATCCTATAGCTTAGGATGCCTTTCCACACTCAAGCGTGGGTCATCATAATCGAAAACAGGTGCTATGCATCTAGTTTTTCTTATTTTGACACCATGGTTTACATGCATATGCAGAGTGAATGATCCTAAAGTGCTCAAACATAATTTTCAAATAAAAAATGTGATGTGTACAACCAGGCTTCCAAATGCTTATTCACAACCCATTGCAGTGATGTAAGGATAGCACTGAGACATCACTCATGCTACTATCCTCTTAATTAAAAATACCACGAACTCTATGCCATGATATGCATAAGAAAATCAGCAACAATCAGCACGCAAATCACACCATTCAAACCTCCCAACCCCCTACATTTAGGTATTGCTTTCGTTGCATAGGTGTAGAGGTTCATTTTGTCATGTTTTGATGTATAGAAAGTGATAAATCATAAACTTTGACAAGGAGATAGGGCAAACTGAGGCTAAACCTCATGCTTTGCCACTACCACACATCCACAAACAATCATTATATATTTCCTTATTTTTCCAAGATGTATTTCTATTTTTTCCTTTATTTTTTCCATTTTTTTATTTATTTGGCAATAAAATCTACTATTTTTTGGTTTTTCTTGTTCCAATCACTTTATAATACTAACATTCAATCTATCTTCCATATTCCCTCCATGGGAACACCTTTTACCCACCCGAAACGGAAAAACTACCATTTTGCCACTTAAAAACCGCATTTCGGGATTACGGAAATTAAATAAAGCATGTAAATCATTGCAAAGACAATATTTTCTGATAAACAGCAATTAATCATGATGCAAACAACACACAAACAAATTTTCATCCAATAAGAACACAATTATCATCATAAACTATAAAAAATCCTTCATTTTCTTCATAAAAATGGTCATATCGTGTTTTTACGTAACCCCAGACACCTTGAATGAATGCATAACCAGCAGACGGAGCCTCCATTGCTCTCAATCCAATGCTGCACTTCAATCTTCAGCATCTCCATCAATCTCCATCAATCTCCATCACCATTTCTTCCATTCTCCTTCCCGGATTCTTCCTTCAAGATGGTACACATGAATAGCCCATAGAGAAGAGAGAGAGGGAGGAGAGAGAAAGACTAGAATCTATTCTCTTCATCCACACAGCCATTCCTCGCGCGAAGGGCGGTGATAGCATTAGCCAAGAGGGAGAAGATCAGCCCCAATGTCGATCAGATGGGTTCTTCACAGCCCCCAATCATGAGGGGAGAGAATGATGGCGCAAAAAATGGCCGCCATGTCTGCACGCTTTCTCCATCTCTCTCCACGATTTGTTGATAAAAAATTTGAAGGGGGGGATTAAAATTCCAAAGGGCACCCTCCTTCGGTCCATGTTGTGGCCACCCTTTCAAATCTTGGCCAATTTGTGGCCTTTTCCTCGTCCTGACTCCGTTTCAAGCTCTGAAAAATCCTAAGCATCTGGCTTGACATCCTGCACTGACTGGTAACTCCTAACAACCCACACTGCAATTGGAAAAATTATCAAAAATCCACAAGTGTCCCTGGGGTGCCTTTTAAAAGCTGTCTTTCATTTTGTGCTTAAAATTGTCGTAGCTGCAACCGCCGCCTTCGATGTTAAATATTTTTCCCCTAAATTCTAGATTTTTTGGCAAATTTTAGGCACATCCCGGGCTCAAAACTCTACTCTCATTGGCGACCACAGGATAGGGCAACTCAGCCCGTCGAATCCCACAACAAATCTACACAAAACAACCAAAGGAAGCATCAAGTTGATACAAATACATACATACTAAAACACAGCACAAGGCTCACCCTACCCCCTGACAAAACCCACAAAACAAAGTCATGAAATCCACAAGGAGTGGGCCTAGCATAATCTGATAAAAGGTCCAAAGCTAGTCACTAACCGACTGCTCCAACACGGACAAACTAAAAAGAACTATCAAAGAGGTCACCCTAAGTAGTGGTCTGAACTACCTACCTAACTAAGGACAACACAACCAGGAGCTCCTACTAGGTGAGGAATCCTATAGCGTGATCAAGAAGTATTTTCTTTTTAGCACATTTCGTCTTTTAGGTTTTTTATTTCCCCATACTCGGGCATGTAAAAAGGAGGGAGCTAAGCTAGTGACCCAAGGAGAATACGGCATCAGCCTCAGGTCCTGTCTCGGTACCCAAGAACCTACCAAGCCCTCGCAAGGCGATAATCAACTACTTTTAAATTTTCCCTTCTTTTCTTTTCTATTTTTATAGGGGGTAGAACCCCTTTTTACACACCTTTGTATATATATTTATTGTCTTTTGAGATATTCAAGGTTTTTCCTCTATCATCATCATTTTTCTTTCGGCAGGCTTCTCTAACTGCCTCACAACTAACAAGAACTCCTAGAATGGCTGCCTAGCAGGCTAGCAAAACAAGGTCACTAGGACTGCTTCTGAAACAGGTCTTTTGATGCCTGATAATGTCTTTACAGGAGGCAACGACTACTCAGACCTCCCTCAGACACACCTAACCTAAACCTGGGACTTCATGCCTTGGACGCCGGTTCCCAATAAAGAAAAGAAAATCCCCAACAAGTACACAGACACATATAGCATAAAAACACGGTACTCGTAAAGGAGAGATATCACCTGGATAGGGCCACGAGAAGCCTCCACACGACATAGGCTCCGTCCAAGCTCTTCTTCAAACCTGTCTAGCACAGGACTAAAACAAGAAACCATTAACTGCACCTGTACTAAACAGACGACTGGCCCTCTTGGCCTAACAAAATAAATCAAAATAGCACCTACACATCCCTCCCCGAAATAGTACAGATATACAATAATATGCCCCTTTCCAAGGAGAAAAAATAGGACTCACAGCCCTAAACTAAATGCATAAGATTATGACCCATCCCTCCTGCATATATAGCAAGAGGCGTACGCATAACATGTTTTCTAATCAGCCTATGGGTCCAGGATAACAATGGTAGATTGGTCTCGACTACTCTTTGCATCACCCATATCAACCATCGCCTGCCATATATTGCATGCTCTGATAACATTCCCCACAAGCGACCGGGTCCTGTCTCATTATTGATAGCAATATCCAAACTAGGACCACAATTGAAGAAAAGGTATTCTTCATAAGCAAGATTTGCCAATGAGTCCGCAAACTGATTCCAGTAACGTGGAATTAGCTGAAGAGACACTCTCTCAAACTCCTCAAGTAGGGTCATCGCAGTACGATGATACATACAAAGGATGGGATTCCGCACCGTATATGTCCCATCTAGCTAATTCAAGATCAACTGGGAATCCCCTTTTACTAAGAACAGTCGAATACCACCTTTCTTGGCAATATGCAGTCCCATAATCAAGGCCTTATACTCCGCCATATTGTTAGTGAATCCTACCCCGAGATAAGCAGCTAACTTCATCGTAACTCGACGTCAGGAATCTCGGATTACTACTCCAACACTCCCTTTTTTATTAGGGCCCTTGGACGCTCCGTCAAAATACAATGTGTACGTCCACAATGGGTTTACACAACCTGCCATCACGAACTCCTCTATTCGTAATTGTGATAGTAAAAATTTAACATGTTTAGAGGGTGAACTGACGGCTCCATCCCACCTTCTTCATTGAACTCAGTAGGGATACTTGTCAACATTCGTAAGCAGTGATGGCATAAGACTTTGATCTCCCAGACAAAGGTTCCGTCTTCTTGCTCAATCACTTTGTATCCTTTGCTCCACCAGATAAGTTTCCCCTGATGGTATCTCTGCTCCGGATATGGGTGCTCCAAATAAGGAATTAACCGCCCCATCAACCAGCTTTAAGCTCTTTTGCAGGTCTTAGATCAGCCCTAGCATGGACCTACAATGCATTTCTCCGTGTTAGCATACTTACAAATAATAAGGTTTAATCTTATTAAGATTAATCTTATTATTAAATTCTACTCCCTGCAGATCAGCTAGTAGAACCGTTGACCTATTTTTCCCTATCCTAACAATCTTGTAGGGGCCATCCCATCTAGGTTCCAGCTTCCTTGGAAACAGCTCCCTACGCACATCGTAGTATAGAACTAATTGCCCTTTTTTAAAGGTATACTTCTTTGCCTTAAGGTCGTGCAACCGCTTCATCTGATGTTTAGCTACCTCCTGGTGTAATAAGCTCTGCAATTTCAGTCTACATACAACTTCCTGTCCCAGTCTCGTTTATTCTCAGAGACTATTTTAGACAAGATACCCACAAGCTGCTTATTAGTACTTTCGACTTGCCTGTTTGCTTGCGGATTATAGGGGGTCGTTTTATTGTGCTTGATTTGCCAGGCTTTTGATCACTTTATTCAAAAAGTGGGTTCCACGGTCCGACACTAGTTCCTTTGTGGACCGAAACGACAGATAATCTACTCTAAGAGAAAACTTGCAGTCTCTTTTGCATTGTCCTGCTACCTTGTCGCTCGCGCTTCTGACCATTTTATAAAATAATCAGTTGCTACTATAATGTACCTCTTCTGAGTAGTAGGACGACGGGGTGATAGGACCCACAAAGTCAATGCCCCACTTCTCAAATGGAAGGATAGCCATGATAGACGTAAGTGGACGTTTCCTATTCTCTCTGCTGTCATGTCTTTGACAGGTATCACATCTCTTAACATACTCAAAGGAATCTTGGAAGATGGACGGCCACCAATATCTAGCTCTTGAAGCTTTCTGCGCCGTCAACCGTCCAGCGAAGTGTTCTCCACATGCAGAGTCATGACACTCTTCCAAGATGAAAGGAACCTCGTTAGGCATCACACATCGGCGGTAGATATCATCAACACCCTGCCGATATAGTGTTCCTGCAATCAAGGAAAACTTCAAAGCCTGTTGTCTGATTTTCCTCTTTTCTGACTTTGATAAACCAGCTTCAATCTCTCCCGTTGATAGATAATGCGTGATAGCAGCATAGCAAGATGGGATAGAAGCTGTATCAATTTTAAACATTTCTTCAATATCATTTCCTTTAGCCAAAGTCTCTTTCAGCTCCCCGAAATCCACAAGGCATTCCACAATACCCTGCAACCTTGGTGGCTTACTCTTAATCTCATAATCGAACTCCTGCAAAGTGATTAACCACTTTGCCAGACAATCAGGCACTTGCAGCTTGTTCATAAGCAATCTAAGCCCTTCCGCCTTCGTATAGAATACTACCTTCTCATAGAGGATATAGTGCCTGAATTTTTTAGTCGCAAAGACCATCGCAAGGCACAACTTCTCCATATAGGTGTAGTTAATTTCTGATATGCCCAATTTTAGACTAACAAAAGCTATCGGATGATACCACTTTTCCTCCCAAATTTGGGCTAAACAGCAGTTGATGCTATGCATGGTGTGGCTGCTCAAAATATGTAAAATACCTCACCTCTTTTAGGTGCTTTTAAAACTGGTGCTTTTACGAGCTCCTGTTTCACATCCTTGAGAGCTACCTTATAAGGGTCGCTCCATACAAATAGACAACTAAAGGATAATAAGTTTGTTAATGGCAATGTCCTTTCTGCCAAGGCATTTATAAACCTCCGATAGTACCCTCTCGATGCAGAAAGCTATGTACCTCTTTCGGAGTGCGTGGTGGACTCATAGTGACTATAACCCTGGTGTTTTCAGGGTCAGTTGCAATTCCTACTGAGCTGACCACATGGCCTAGAAATAGCCCATAAGACACTCCAAAGACACACTTTCGTGGGTTAAGAGCAATACAAAATTATATGCAACGCTCAAAATACTTTCTTAAAATAATCAACATCCTTTCCCTTACAGTGGCTGCACCCAGGTCATCGATAAATACTTTCAACTCATCTAAGGAGATGTCACCAAAGGTCTTGTCAACTATTTGTTGCCATAATCCAGGTGCATTGCACAAACCAAAGGCCATCACATGGTACGCAAAAGTACCAAAGACAGTAATAAAAGTTGTTTTCAACTTGTCCTCTTCTGCAATTGCCATCTGGTTGTATCCTGCAAAGCAATCCATAAATGAGTATATTTCCCTACCCGCTAATTGATCCAAAATCTAGTCAATAAATGGCAATGGGTAGTAATCCTTAACCGTCTGCTTATTCATCTCTCTAAAATGTACACATAATCGGGTCTGGTTTTTTTTCTTCTTCCTGATGACAACCGGTGAATACCATTCTATGTGTTGTCCAGGGAATATTAAATAAGCTTTTCGTAACTTCTGTAACTCCTCAAACAGCCCGTCCCTCAATTCAAAAGGCATACGTCTTATCTTCTGATGCACAAGGCGACTGCCTTCTTTTATAGGAATAGTATGAACAACCAAGCTCGAAGGAATGCCTCTCAGCTCGTCATAACTCTAAGCAAAGATGTCCCAGAATTCTTGAATCAAGGACACACAGTCCTCCCTTTCTGTTGAATTGAGCATGGAACCTAATTTAATTGGTTGCGAATCATTCGGCGTGCCAAGGTCCAACTCAGTCACATCTGCATTTCTTTTCCTATCTTGCGGCTCTATCGGCTCATTTATAGTTATCTGATAACTATCCTATGTAGTGGACCCCTCTTTAGATTCATCACTGGATGATGTCTCACTACCAGATGGATCATCTGCTATTTCTACTTCAGTAGAGGATAAATGAGCTCTCTCACTGTGAGGAGACTCAGGGTAAGCATCGACTATTACTCGATTAGCGCCCCTACCTAGAACCACTCGACCGGTGGGTATATCAACTTGATAGTCTGTTCGTAAAATCCAAGGCCTGCCTAGCAAGACTCGATAGCTAGGACGTCCTGCAAATCTTATCACCCTAAAGGCCAAGAAGCATTCTACACTTGCAACTGTAACATGAACTTTAGTAACGCAACCTTCTAGTTGCCTTAGACTATCATCAGCCATTCTAAGAAGGGTGGAGCTATCTTTTTGGATGCCTAGACCCAGCCTCTCCATCAACTCTAAACTCATGATATTGACGGAGGACCCACTGTCTACGATGGCATACTCTACTAATATTCCATCCACTTATGCTGGAACCCTAGGGCAATTCTTTTCAGCATGGTCATACCAATCTTTCCCTACTCGTGCTATGCCCAAAGGTTCTACAATATATCCAATACGCAGGATCTTCTTGAATTCCTTGTGTACTCCTCGAGATAATTTAATCAATTGTAAGAGGTTTACATCTGGTTTGACTTCGCAGAGAGAACTTGCTAAATCAAAATCATGATAGGTAGCCAAATCTCTCTTTTCTCAACATACCATTCTTTCTTTTGGTCTCAGGACTGGCTTTGGTACTTCTTTTTTAACTCTTGCATTCTTTCTTGGCACTTCCTCATTCTTTTTAGGATCAGTTTTTTTGTCAACCGGCATTAGGGGTCCACCTTCCACTCCAGGATTCAGGACTTGCGTCTCCTTATCCCCTTGCTTAGGGTTTCCCTCAACCGGTTTTGCATTATCTCTATCACCCTCTTTAGCCTTTTGGCCTCTTGTCACGGCTCGTAGGTTAGAGGTTTCAGCATCATTGACGCATACAGCCTCGATAAGGCTGACTCCATTGCCTTGTGGCAACTCCTCTACAGTGGTCTTTCCCCTTTGTAGTATTTGTCTTGGTCCATCATTTTGCTGGAGGTTATTACCTTACGCTCTATGATTAACTGGACCTAGCTGTTTACTCCCTTGTTGGAGGGGACTAATCTTACTCCAACAGGTAGAGGCTAAATGGCCCGACTTCCCACAAATATCACATTTAACATTTGGACAGTTTCTAGGGAAATGTTTTCCGCCACACCACTTATAGCTGAATCTTGAGGGACCACCCTCTTTAGGGCGTCGACTCCCTATCAGATTCTGCTGCTTCTTTAGGAAATTGACGTCAACAGCTATTTGCCGATATTGTTCAGAAATCATGTTAGTATAGTGCTTCATCATATTCTTAACTTCGCCAAGGACATTAGAGGCACTCAACTCATAGCCTTGATTGTCTATCCGTCGTTCCATTGGCCTAACAATTTGATTGGATATTGGTTGTTGACTCACAGGAACAACATTAGGGTTCGAAACTTGGCCCCCCACATTTGGTGGAGCCAACTGACTATCCATAGGCCACACTGGGAGGAGCTGGCAGCAAATGTACATTTTGAACCATGCTTTCTCTCCCATTAGGGTTATTCATAGGCATCCCTTGACTTCCATTTATCAATGGTAAATTTCCCCTAGGTACTAGACCCACATTAAGATTTATTTGAGAGGAGTAGGCCGTTTGTAATCGTGACTCTACTCCTTCTGCCCGCGTAATGGCGGTGTCTATATCAGCCAAAGCCACACTACGCAATTGTACCTGAATATTGAAATCCAATCCATGCAAGAAGTATTGCAATTGGTCAGCCAGCAGAATAGGGATGTAAGTTTGTAACTTACGAAACACTTCCTTAAGCTTCTTGGCATAGGCTTTCACATTCTCATGGAGGTCTTGGCGTGTTACATTCAACACACGCAACCAGTATTGGCTACCTCTTTCAAGGGCATATTCTCCTCGAAAAGCTGCATAAAATTGATCAATTGTAGTTATGGTTCCAGTCTCTATGCTATGATACCATAGTGCAGCCCTTCCTTTTAATGTCATGTTAAAGAACACCATAAGATGTCTCTCATTTTGGATACGGTAATTAAACATTAGTCTTTGGAATTCATGAATGTGAAACTCTGCATCTTCTTCAGCTAACCCATTAAAAATGGGCAAAGGAACTCTTAAAGAAGCTGGCAAATCCGGCGTCCCTGCAGGAATTGCAATGGGTTGTGCCATGACGACAATCGGATTTACAATAGGAGTTTGAACTGATAGAATCACACCCTCACTTGAAGTGGATTGACTTGGTCGAAGAGAGGAAGAACTTATGCTTCCTCCTGCACCTAAAGGACTATGTGCAGCAGTTGGGTTACTAAGACCACTGCCTCTTATGCGTATCGGACTACTACTTTGAGGAGAATAGCGACTTACGATCTCCAACCGCCGTCTAGCCCTCTCAGCACATTCGGATTTTTGTATTTCGGCCTGACGGTCCTTGTCAGAGGACATAAACCAACTTTTTGGTCCCTAAAAACCCTAGATTTGAGAACCACCACTTATTGGCAGCTCCTGGCACATACACCACTGATGGGACCTCAAATGGGCCGGCACTAGATATGGCACTAGCCAGACCTCATTCTCATAACAGACAAACACACTCTCACGGCCTTGCGGACCAGGAGCATCCATCTACTGCTAAAGGACAAACTGCCCTAAAGCCTAATCTATGCGTTTATAGTTTTATAGTTTTGTAGTCCAACGTTTCCCTTTCCATAAAATCCACAGAGGGAGAACCCATACACTTTGGCAATAAATACCATGATAGTCACATACATGGGAGGCAACCTCTCGGCAGAAACACTACAGCCCCACTGCAACTCTCCTACATCGCAGGGATTAACCCCTTGATGAGCTGCTCAACATATAGAACAAATGAACAAACTCCACTCTTCATTTCGAAAGTAATCCAGGAGATGATAACATGTGTCCTCACTAAACGATACCCCAAGAAAGAACGTCTATCCTACAGCTTAGGATGCCTTTCCACACTCAAGCGTGGGTCATCATAATCGAAAACAGGTGCTATGCATCCAGTTTTTCTTATTCTGACACCATGGTTTACATGCACATGCAAAGTGAATGATCCTAAAGTGCTCAAACATAATTTTCAAATAAAAAATGTGTTGTGCACAACCAGGTTTCCAAATGCTTATTCACAACCCATTGCGACGATGTAAAGATAGCACCGAGATATCACTGGTGCTACTATCCTCTTAATTAAAAATACCACGAAATCTATGCCATGATATGAATCAGAAAATTAGCAACAATCAACACGCAAATCACACCATTCAAACCTCCCAACCCCCTACATTTAGGTATTGCTTTCATTGCATAGGTGTAGAGGTTTATTTTGTCATGTTTTGATATATAGAAAGCGATAAATCACAAACTTTTACAAGGAGATAGGGCAAACTGAGGCTAAACCTCATGCTTTGCCACTACCACACATCCACAAATAATCATTATATTTTTTCTTATTTTTCCAAGACATATTTCTATTTTTCCCTTTATTTTTCTCATTTTCTTGATTTATTTGGCAATAAAATCTGCTATTTTCTGGTTTTTCTTGTTCCAATCACTTTAGCATACTAACATTCAACTTACCTCCCATATTCCCTCCATGGGAACACCTTTTACCCACCCGAAACAGAAAAACTACCATTTTGCCACTTAAAAACCGCATTTTGGGATTACGGGAATTAAATAAAGCATATAAATAATCGCAAAACCAATATTTTCTGATAAACATCAATTAATCATGATGCAGATAGGACAAAAACAAATTTTCATTCAATAGAATACAATGATCATCATAAACTATAAAAAATCCTTCATTTTCTTCATAAAAATGGTCATATCGTGTTTTTATGTAACCCGAGACGCCTTGAATGAATGCATAACCAGGAGACCGAGCCTCCTCCATTGCTCTCAATCCAATGCCGCACTTCAATCTTTAGCATCTCCATCAATCTCCATTACCATTTCTTCCATTCTCCTTCCTAGATTCTTCCTTCAAGATGGTACACATGAACAGCCCATAGAGAAGAGAGAGAGGGAGGAGAGAGAAAGACTAGAATCTATTCTCTTCATCCACATAGCCGTTCCTCGCGCGAAGGGCAGCGATAGCATCAGCCAAGAGGGAGAAGATCAGCCCCAATGTCGGTCAGATGGGTTCTTCACAGCCCCCAATCATGAGGGGAGAGAATGATGGCGCAAAAAATGGCCGCCATGTGTACATGCTTTCTCCATCTCTCTCCACGATTTTTTGATCAAAAATTTGAAGAGGGGGTTAAAATTCCAAAGGGCACCCCCCCCTTTGGTCCATGTTGTGGCCACCCTTTCAAATCTTGGCCAATTTGTGGCCTTTTCCTCGTCCTGACTCCGTTTCAAGCTCTGAAAAATCCTAGGCATCCGGCTTGACATCCCGCACTGACTGGTAACTCCTGACAACCCGCATTGCACTTGAAAAAATTATCAAAAATTCACAAGTGTCGCTCGGGCGCCTTTTAAAAGTCGCCTTTCACTTGGTGCTTAAAATCATTCTAGCTGCAACCGCCGCCTTCGATATTAAATATTTTTTCCCTAAATTCTCGATTTTTTGGCAAATTTTAGGCACATCCCGGGCAAAAATCCGCTCTCACTGAGTTGAAGGAGCGTGCTTTTGTGTGACGGAATGCAAAGGGAAGGAAAAATTAGCTGGCTATTTTTGAAAAAGCAGGAGAGAACGGCGTGTGGTAGCTGAAAAAAAACATCAAAAGAAAAAGTGTGGTGTATCTAACACGAGGGGAAGGATGAATGTCAAGGAGTAAGAATGCAGAGTTCGGATGCTCTATGTTCCAGGACTACATGGTGTGGGTGTGCGTGTGTTTTCACTGTGTGTAAGCTCAGCTATGGCGATGCCTTGTCGCCTGTTGTAATCTTCTCTGTGTTAGCTGGATTATTGAGAGGCATAGTCAATTTTATCTCTTCACATCGTACTGGTATATTGTATTAGCTGGACTAATGGCTACTCCTTGTACTCATCTATCTTACTCATTAATTGAGTAAGTCTTTTGGTGTTTCGCCTTCATTATTGTCTTCAATTGTATTGTGTGTGTGTGCATCTGGTTAGCAGTTGGTGTGCTCTAGGTCTGCTGGCATAGCCAAGGGCTATATCCAAGGTTGACTTACCCAGGAATACTGTAACGTCCGAGAATTTGAGTGCTTGATAGTTGTCCCATGAAACTTATACAGAGTTGTATAGAAAAGAAAGACCTGCTTATAGTTTGCTAGAAGCACTTTATGTACTTTGGCATATTCAACAGCAAAATGTCTTCACGTGGATTCCATTTTCAACTCATGTGCAACTTGGACGAAAGGAGTAAGCTTTGCGATTGTATTGGCAAATGTATGAGTCTTGTGTGAAAGCAGACAAATATCTGTTTGTGACTGTCCTTAAAGTATGCTCCAACATAGCAGCCTTATCCCATGGGATGTTTATTCATAATCATATTCTTGAAAGAATCTTGGAGTTGGATCTTTTCGTTGGAGGTGCTCTTGTTGACATGTATGCTAGATATGGGAGCCTAGAGAACATAATAGGTTGTCCTGCATAGCATGATCTCGCTTTATTGATATTCTATCTTGGAATTTCTCAAGAACCTCTGTGGTCGCAACTTTGCTTTCGAAAACCCTTTGACCTCTTTCATGAACCCGACGTGAAAGCGTCGCATTTAAATTTCAGGATGGGAGATATTTCAGCATCAGTTTCAATCTCTTCTACGATTCCTACTTTGTCCTCTACTTCAGCTTCATCATCAAGTTCTGCTTCAAGTACTTCTATGGATGATTTAAAGCAGATTTTGCAGAATATGTCTATGTATATGCAGCTTCAAAACCAGCAAACACAATTGTATATGCAGCAGCAGCAACAGTTACATCAACAACAGTTGTCTCAACAAAGGCAACTATATTCGGAGCAAGAGAATGCAATCAACGCAACTAAGGCGATCAGAGCAGTTGAGAATGAAAAGAAGTTGTTTGATGGTCGTAATGTATCGGCTTATTTGAAGACATATGACATTAAGATGGGATTTTTTGGAGTACCGATAGGACTTATGAGTAAATATTTCCTTCGCCTTGTCACACCTGCCTTGAGGGTAAAAGTGACTGGTCTTTTTCTTCAAAATTCGCATTGGCAAGATTTTAAGAAGGCCCTGAAAGAGGAGTACTTTCTTGAGGACTTTGGGATGGCTACACGGCGGTCATTCCGAGAGTGGGTCTACATGCCAAACAAAGGTTCAAGATGCAAGGAGGAATAATTTGGTATTTTGGGGACAAGATGGCAAGATCTGGTTGACTGAAACAGGAGCTCCACTTGCTACCAATTTTGGAAAAGGTGGAATGAAGAAATTAGTAGATGATATGGTTGCGCGTACTTCTTATGTGGTAGCTAGAGGAGATGCTTCTGCATATGGAGTCCAGATTGAGAAAGGTTTAGAGAGTCAGTCAGCATTATGGACCTATGCTATGGAGACGGCAAACAAAGGGAAAATTCAGCAAACTGTTTTGACTAGCGCAGGGTCTAGCATCAGATCTGAGACAGGTTGGGATTCGCCTGTTCATAGGTACACTATTTATGCCTACTTGGCTAAGTCTCAGGGAGCAGATATACTTGTTGAGGAGAAGCGTAAGAGAGAGAATCCAAATGCAGCTAAAAAGACTAGAGAGGGTGAGCTTGTTACTCCACCTACTGCAGGGCCGTCTTTGAGACTAGAGCTAGAATGACAAATGGAAGATGCTCAAAACAAAGAAAAGAGGCAAGAGCCTAGATAGAGAAAGCAGCCAGGGTTCAGATTGATGTCCAATATTGAGACATCTACGGACATGAAGAAAATCTTTAATGACAAGATACTTGGTAGTGAGGTGACTTTTACTATTTCTAAGGTTTTGGGCATCTCAAAAAGAGCGTTTCAAGATCAGTTCCAAGAAGTCCTGAAGAGAAAAAGACATACATTGCCTACTACTAATACATAGGGATTTTTCATTGGGGAGTTGGATGAGGATGAGGATGAGTTTATGGTTGAGAATGCTTCTATTTTTCCGCTGACAGAGAAGAGGGTTCAGCCTATGCATTATGTTGAAATTGGAGCCTATCTTGGTACCGCATAGTCATTTTTCGCGGAGTCATTGGGCTAGGGCAACTACAGAAACAATGGTAAAAATTTGATGGGACCTAGAACGGGCCGGCACTAGCTCGTGCACTAGCCGGACCTCTATCTCATGCACTCAACAACCCCACGGCCTCGCGGCCAGGAGCGTTGATGACACATATATTGCCTTCCCAAACATCTTGCGTTTGTATCACGTCATTTGTAGTCCACTTTTCTCTCACCCACTACTCCTCAAAGGGAGTCCCTTACACATTGCCTAATGGCATGAAGCACAGACATAGGGGGTCCTCCAACGGCTGAGTGCCGCCACCCCTGTGCGACTCTCCTACACCTTGGGGATTGGCCCCTCGGTGCGTCGCTCAACATATAAACATTTCGTACAAAATTCACTCAAGGTACCAATTGATCATATATAGGAATGTACCATTGTCCTTACTTCTCTTTCCCCTAGATCCCATGACTAGCCTATGGCTTAGCGTGTCCTCTCTCTCACTCAACGTGGGTCAAGGTCCTAATGAAAGCAATTGCTGTGCATCCAGGATTTCTGATACCTTTAAATATTTCCATGATTTATGCATATTGTGGATCCTAAGTGCTCAAACCATTATAAAATCATTATTTTGCACATGTGAAAAACATCCTTTTAATGGTTTTCACCTACCGTTCTTATGCAGCGTTGCTGCACCTAGCACCGAGGAAACCCTTGTGCTACTAGGCCCTTATTTTATAATTACTTACCGATCTATATGGTATGCAAACAAAAACCAGCAAGCTTTTCATCGGTTCACTCAGCATTTAGACACATTTTAACCACTCTAACCTCCCATCGATCAAATGTTGCATTGTTGCATAGATTTATAAGGCATTTTGCCATCATTTTATGTGTAAAAAGCGGAAAAAGACACACTAGAACAAGAAG
This sequence comes from Lygodium microphyllum, assembly GCF_053477565.2. NCBI lineage: Eukaryota > Viridiplantae > Streptophyta > Polypodiopsida > Schizaeales > Lygodiaceae > Lygodium > Lygodium microphyllum. The sequence goes on from NC_141152.1 coordinate 73,086,905, forward strand.
GTGGGGCTGAACTGAGGCAAATCCTCATGCTTCAGTCCCCACAAACATTCACGAACATTGTTCTTATTTTTCATTAATTTTCCGCATCCAAAATGCATTTTTCCCCTATTTTTAGTGGTTTTTCTCTATTTTCCTTGTATTTTCCCTTATTTTTAGCATTATTTAATTCCTAAAAATTCAAAATAGGTTATGGGCTGTGGCCCTTAGTTCCTTCTTGTAACAAAAAATGAAAATTGGCTTTCATAGAAGAACTCTATGTTGGAGATTGGTTGCAGATTGGCAAGTACCTTAGTACACTAAGCAAAAGAGATGAATGGACAGATGATGAGTTCAAGAAGATCAAAAGGAAAGCCTATGGTTATTTTCTCAAGGACGGATTTCTTTGGAAGCATCCGAAGAAAAGAGGCGAATTACCTTTGCGAGTTGTCTGCAATAGAGAGACACAATTACAGGTGATGAGGGAGTTTCATGAGAGTCCTTGGGCTGGTCATAGAGGAGTGTGGGCTACTTATGAGAAAATCAAGGAGAAATATTGGTGGAAAGGCATGTATAGAGATGTTTCTCACTTTGTTGAGACTTGCAGAGACTGCCAGATGTATTCGGTAGTGCGTCATCGAGATGAGCTTCATCCGACCTATCCACTATGCATTCACTATAAGTGGGTAGTTGATTTGGTTACTATGCCTATGGGTCTATGGCAGATGAGATACATTATTTTGGCGAGAGAGGATCTTACCAATCATGTAGAGGGCAGATCTTTGAGGACGAAGACCGCTAGTACAGTGTGTAAGTTCTTATTGGAGGAAATTTTCTGCAGGTATGGTTGTGTAGGTAAGATCACTGCGGATCGTGGTGAATTGGATGCAGATGAAGCTAGGGAGTTTTTCTCTCAGCTAGGAATCAAGTTGGCTCTAACTACAGCATATAATCCAGAGGGAAATGGGAAGAGTGAGAGAGGGCATCCGCCGATAGTGAAAGCATTAGCCAAAGCATGCAGAGGACGGATTGGAGAATGGCCGAGACTTCTACCATTTGCTTTGTGGGCTGATCGTACGACTCATAGTGTTACCACAGGATATATGCCTGCAGAGTTGATATATGGTCAGAAACCTATTATGTCGACTGAGACTTGTGCTTTGACTTGGTCAGTTTTACCTTGGCAGGAGGATTTGACGAGAGAGGAGCTCTTAGCTCTTCGGATTCGACAGTTGGAGAGGAGACTAGAGGATATTCAACTAGCTATTGACAGGTTGAAGGTTGCTAGACTAAGAAATAAGGACAAGTTTGACAGCATGCATCGCTTGCGGCCTAGAGCAATAGAAGAGGGAGATTGGGTATTGGTCTTTGATAGCAGCCTTGAAAATCAGCATACTGCACTTCGGAAGATGGTGAAAAGATGGTTTGGGCCGTATATAGTCAGACATGTTTTTGATAATGTAACACATGAGCTGACAGAATTGGATGGGACAGTGCTTAGAGTGCCTATTGCTAGAAAAAGAATCAAGATTTTCAAGAAAAGAGATGATGAAGATTATGCATTGGAAGAATTTTCAAGAGAAGAGCAACGAGAAGAAACTCCAATGGAAGAGACAGATGATATGACAGATAATCTTGTTGATATACCGGAAATGCATAATGAAGAGATTGATCTGTTTGTGGATCTTGATGATAACGATCATGGGTAGTTGGCCCATCTGGAGGATGTGCAAGATTAGAGGGGGTGGATGTCGTATTGCTGCGCATTCGAGGTGTGAAAACCACCCAAAAGTTGTGTGTATGATTTGATACTTTGTATATACTTAGTCCTTATGTTTGCTCTTTTATTTTATGTGGGTAATATAGTGAAGAGGGGTTTGAAGCAAGAGGAAGAAATAATTCGTGATGAGTTGACATACATGACTGCCCTTCAAGCCTGTGGTGCACTTATAGATGTAGAAGCTATTGTTTGGAAGGAACAATTGCCTTTACTTGGGTTTCTGGAAATTGGTCAGGCATGGCATCATGATGCTTGTATGAAGGGTTATACTTCAGATGTCTTTGTTGGTAATGGCCTTGTGAGTATGTATGGAGCACATGGGACCATACAAGAAGCAGAGAGTATGTTTATTGGCTTACCGTTTTGAAATGTCGTATCATGGAGTGCAATGAGACTTTTGGACTTGACCTAAGAGAAGAATTGATGAAAGATGCAAATGCTCAGATGGATCACATGCAAATTTTCCTTCAAAAGAACAAGCTACATACCAATTATTAGATGGAGCTGGGAGCACACACAAATCATCCTGATCATATAATCATATACAATCTGAATGTATGTGTCATTATGTCACCTCCGGTTCATCGCTTTATTCTAGCAGTTTGCGGATTTGGATCGAGTTTCTGAACTGGGTAGATCTTCTATAGCCAGATATGATAGGTGTCATGTAGCAAGCTCAGATATACAATGTTTTGAGTGTCATATTATAGTCAGGCATATGATTTTGAAGAGGGTGCATGTTGGGAATTTTTATTAGTAGTTTGAAAAGAAAAGCAGTGGAATTCAGCCAAGACAGGATTGTGATATACTAACATCCAGGCAAAATGGTTGCATGTGGATGTTATGCTCTATCCAGAAATGGTTACAGCTTCAAAGATCTACCTACTTAGCACATATGCACACAGAAGCTTGTCGTACATATGGCAAATTGGATCTGGCTAAAAAAAATACCTGCTCTTATTATAGCATAAGCTGAAATTTGCCCGCTTTCCTGGGGAAAAAGGGGCTGCTTTTCAAGAAAAAGAAAGGAGCATCAATCCCTCTGCGACGGCTCAGAGAAAAAAAATCGCGGCCAATAACAATCAGGAGATTCATGGGAGGGGCTGCTTTTTCTGATTCTGGGAGGAAGAACCAATAGGGAATTCATCGGAGGAGCGAAATAAGTTCCAGCTGGGTGATAAATCAGAGTCCAGACCGAAGGGGACGAGATCGTTGTGTCGACAGGGATGATGCAACAGAAAGGAAGGAATTGACAACATGAAAGTTTACGACCAGGAAGAAAAAAAAAGCTGAAGATGGATTGAAGGCAGAAGACGATGATGAAGAGTGGAAGGAGAAGCCAAGAGAGACGATCACGGAATCATCAGAGGACGACAATGACAACGAAGGGAGGAATTGAAATCGAAGGACTCTGCAATTTTGACAACTTGGGGAGGAATTCTGAGAAGAGAAGAACAAGAAGGGAAGACCAGGAAAAGCAGAGAGAATTGTAGTGGATGAGGGGAACAACTATCAGAAGAGCTCTGAAGGTGATGATTAAAGGGATCATAATGAAGAAGATGAAGCGATGATCAAAGTAGAAGACCATTCAGCTTACTGTTATGCAGATGACAGTGATGGAACGATTCTAAAGAAGGAAGAGGCTACAACGATGAAGCATTGTCTATTGAGAAAGGAATGGGAATGGCTTTAGTTTATTCGCGACTCATTGCATCAGAAGAGGCGAAAGACCTGCAGTGACCAAATCTTTTAGGCCTTTGCATATAGCCTCTTGAGCTATCTGAAGACACACAAGGAAATATAGAACTTGTAATAGGTCCAGCTACATCTGTTGCTATGATTGGGAGTCCCTCAGGGAGCAGTTCTTCCAGATAGTCGTAGTAGTGGCTGTTGTAGGCACAGTAGCTTTCCTCGGCATCACCATCATCGAGTGGCAAAAACGATAGTCCTTACCTTTCTATGAAAGCTTTTCAGATGATGATGCAGGCTCCTATTTTCCTTTCCCAGAAAATGGAAATGCTGAGAAGGAGAGCTAGAATGTCATCCTGGTTTTAAAAGGGAAAAGCATGCGTAAAGGATCCACAAACAGAAAGAGCTGTTTAGTTCAATACTGACTTTATCATGCAGCAAGTATGTTATGAGATGATATTACTCAACTTGTGGAGCAAGCTGGGCTGGAGAAAATTTTGAATATTGATTTGACCAGGTTTAGGCTTGCACTTGTGGAGGACAATTGGTTTGCACCATAGGAAGTGTGAGAATTTTGTTGAACTTGCGGTTCTCCATTCTCAAAGTTCATCATCTCTTTGAATCTTCCAAAGGAGATCTTTTGCAGGCAGCTAAAACAGTCTAGGCACAGATTCAAGGCTTCTTTGTGGTGATCTGCAGTCTCTTAACCTAATATCATGTCAAGAGGTTCTACTCAAGACAGTCTAAAGAAAGGTCTTAGGTGCCATCAAGGATTCCACAACTGTTGGACTTGCACAGATCAACAGTGATTACAAGGATCTGGATGTAGCAGTTGTTAAAGCCACTAATCATGTTGAATGCCCACCTAAGGAAAAGCATGTTCGAACCATATTCTTTGCTTTTGCTACTTTCCATATTCTATTCATCAGCTTGTAATCAGCCAAGTAGCACAATCTGTATTCCATGCCTTGCCTTGCAAATGAGGAAGTAGCACAGTCTGTAATTGCGTGCACTGGACAGATTTTTCAGGTGCAGCTCCCTGTATAGCTTCTACCAGTGCTACAAGCCACTTGATGGAGTGTACACATGTCAAAATTGACATGATACAGATATTAATAAGATCTTGTGAGATGTTGGACTATCTTTATTCTTTGTGAGCTTTGACCATAAGAAGAGGCCTTGAGGGCATATCAAAGGGACATGAAGGACTTCAGTTTTTGAACAGCCAGTTTAGAAATCGAATTTGTTTTTTTTAATGAAGCTGAAGCTGTTGATGTTGAACAAGATTGTATTCAAACGGGTGAAGTGCAGCTAGTATTGCATATATTCAGGTCTATTTGCCACATTCAAGAGACCAAAAGGCATGAACAAGTTGATTATAGGGCCATTATCCAAAACTGAGGTGACCTTCTTTCAAATTGAATCGTGAACTCGCTTGATTGATCTTCTATCCTGAAATTAGTTAAGGTCCTCTGTGGTCACGACTTTGCTTTCGAAAACCCTTCGACAGCGGGTGCTGAACCTGGCTGGAAGAAATCAAACAGACCATGAGAGAGCACTAGAAGGAGAGTGAGCTTCTCATGAAGCGGCTGCTCGATAACACGACTGCAGAGCAAAGTGCCACGGCTCTAGTGACATCGCTGCTCGCAGGGTTAGGAGCAAACCAAGGCTCAAAGAGCCAATCTAAAATCCCTATTGTTGCCAAGAAACTCGATAAGTACCAACCCCATGAGGATCCATAGAGCTTTGTTGAGCAATTCAAGCAAGTCTGCAAAGCCAACAGCCTCAACAACCTAACTCAATGCTCTCAAGCGTTTGGGCTTTGCTTGGGCGACAAGGGTAGGACGTGGTATATGAGCTTAGATACCGCAGAGCGAGCCAACTTTGATGACCTCAAGGATCTCTTCATTAAGAGATTTTCCGAGCCCGAATACTCTGATAATCTACTAGTACACTTGATGAACGTCAAGCAGAAAGAGAAGGAGGACATTCGCGATTACATGAACCATGTGCAGAGTCTCTTCAAGAGAATCCCTACTAGAGAGCGGCCGACTAAAAGAGCAGTATCAACTGTATTCATCAGCGGGATTTAGAAGGATGAACTATATAAGGCTTTGGCATGCAACTTGAGCTTGCAACGAGATGCGATAGCTAGGGTCTTTGAGGAAGCCATCCAAGTTTACGAATAGCTGAAGGAGCGGAGCTCCAGAAGTGCCAACCTAGAAGAGACCAACTCGCAAAACTCAGAGAGAGCGCCAGCCTCGAGTGAGCGATCAGCCCCATCATCCCAAGATAAGGGAAAAACCACTGAGACGAACCAAGACTTGGCTGACGTTAAGATGGAACTAGCCAAGTTGCAAGACATGTTGAGACGACCAACGCGCCCACATGTCCAATGCATGTACTGTGGTAGAAACCACTTGCCAGCCGAGTGTCGTTGCCCATTGTAGATTGCCAAGAAGACTTCCATACTCACAACCATAGGGCCAGTCTTACCTAGCGAACAGGTCGCAGCCATTTTTCAGAAGGGGAGCCCCATTGGCCCTCCCTGTGCCTAACGACATTAAGTCGGTTGTTCCTAGGATAGAAATAAATCCTACAGGCATTCCTAGACCGCCTGGTCCTTACGTAACCCATCCACTGAGTGACGCTCCTGTCCACTATGTGGAAGAACCAAACAAGGAAGAAGCTTACATATGCCCTTATGTCTCGCATGACGATGAGGGAAATGTTGTCCTCATGGATTATCGCCTCGTACCGGTGATGGCGTTAGGAAGAGGATGAGGAAAAGGCCTAGGAGGGCAGATGCAGGATCCAATCACCTATTGGACTTGTGCTCACCCAGGTCATGTCTCATCACGCTGCCCTGAAAGGGAGCAGCAAAACAGAGACAAGGCTGACCAAAGGTGTACTGAGTGCGGAATCACCCATCTCTTCGTCGATTTCCCAAAGCGAAAGCCGTCTTCTAGCTCAGCGAACGTGCTATCTGTCCCATTGGAGCTGTTTGGTGTCGAGAACCTCGATGGGAAGGCCACACCTATCCCATTGCGGGTCATGACCCATACCCAAACGAAGCAGGCCAGCATCTCTCTGCCAAGACCTAGCAATCTCGATGCAGCCTCGATAGGGAAGAAGAGCCGTAGATGGAGGAGGAAGAGGTCAGAAGCTAAAATCGCACTAAAAACGGAGAGTGCTACAACTTTGCCTATTGGAAAGAAGGTCTCTGATGCAGAGGTAGAGACGTCAACCCCTAAGACGGCCAAAAAGGGAAGCGCTAAGGTAGGGGAATACCCGCATCCAAAGCGACAGTTAGAGGCCATAGAAAAGGTAAAGGAATGGGTGAAGGAGGCTCAAGAGCATCTAAAAGACGCTGAGCCCATCCTAGAGGATGAAATCGATGACCTCTCTAGCATAAATACGCCAACCTCACCTCCACACCCAGAGTGGAGAGAAGCAACTGCACCACAAGCAGTGCCACTAAGGCCAAGCCTCGGTGCTATAGGGCCGCGGTTCAGTTACGGCCACTGGTCAGGACAATCTAGGTTAGGAGAGAGACGAATACCCAACGATCTCCTGACCACGTTGGTGACTACCCCTGTAACACTTAGCCTGGGAGATCTACTTAGGTAGCACCCCACCCTATGGCAAGATCTTAAGCAGTGGGTTGAAGGGTCACAAGAGCAGGTCACGGCAGACCCTCATGGCCATGATGCAGAGACACAAATACCGAGTTTGACGCTGCACTCTATGCCTAAATCCTTGCAAGTCAATGCCTTTTGGGAAGGTTCCAAGATGCATGCGGTCTTACCGGTTTTAGCCCTAGGCGATACAACGAGGAAGGGAATCATGGACATGGGGGCTGGGGTTAGTGGGATTAGCCACACAGTGCTTCAGACTTGGGGAAACCCACCCGTTGAGACTGCTAGGTTTAATGTCACACTGGCAAACGGTATGAGAGTCAAGCCATTTGGGGTGCTTAAGAATTTTCCAGTGAAGATCACAAGTGTCAAATTCTCCGTTGACTTTATAGTCATGAAGGGAGTGGCCTACGACATCCTATTAGGTCGACCCTGGATGCACAATGCTAGAGTCATCGAGGATTGGGGTAACGGCTTGATCTTCCTTGGCAATAGGACGGTGTCGTATTGCTGCGCATTCGAAGTGTGTAAACCACCCAAAAGTTGTGCATGGGATTTGGTACTTTGTACATACTTAGTTGTTGTGATTACATTTATTTAATGCGTATGAGTATAGTGGGGAGGAGTTGGAGACAAAAGTGGCGAATATGATGAGATGCTTTCAGCCTATGTTGAGAAAGGTTGAGTGGAAAGCACAACTGATGCTGGTGAACATGTTAGGACTTTGTCTTCTCCTTCTCCAGCTACATCAAAAATACCTAATGATAACAACCCTCCACATCCAGGAGTTGGAAAGAAGGAGGCTAAGCATTGAAATGTGCTATGAGAAGCATGGAGTTATCACTGTTACAGTGTGTGCTTGTTTTGGGTTACAATGTGTTGTTTACATGGGCGCCAAAGATATGGAACGACAGGCTCTTAAAGTATTCAGAATGAGACTTTTTGGAGTTGAGGTACGTGCTGTCCAGCTTGGTACAGGTACGTTGAAAGATGTGGCATCAGAAGCAATAAGATACTTGGTTACAAATGAAGAGACTACACACTATATTTTAAGGTCCGTAACTGGATCTCACCCTTATCCAATGCTGGTGAGAGATTTTCATGCCATTATTGGCAAAGAGACTTGACGACAGTGTTGCTAATGAGGGATTTCAAATGCTAAGAAGGGAGGGAAAAGAGGAGCGTGTGACGAAAAGGAAGGAAGGGGCAATGCTAATTGGGGATGAAAGGAGAAGGGGAGGAATCTAAAGGGAGCGAGAGATAGAGAGGGGAGCTTGGGAAAAATGCCTGCGGCTACTACTCTCGTCCAGTCGGTGGAGCCGCAGTCCATCAAGAAGCTCAGCATCAAGTCTCTCATACGAACCTTCGACCTCTTTGCAAGTTGACATGCCGAGCACCCACCCCAAATCTCGAGAGTTTGAGAATTCGAAAAGCTTGCAAGATAAATACTGAGTACCAGGCCGTAAAAGATTTGCCACCACCATAGACACGAGGCGGCACTTGTCTTGTGATGGCCAGGGCCCGCGCTGTGGATATCGAGGGTGTTTGTCCACCAACGAATCTTGCGATGGATCGGTCGGCATCATTGCTAGCTCCAAAAGGGGAAGACGCTGATCAGTTCGAAGGAATCGGAGCTTGAGAATAGCTGACAAGAGAGTATATGAGAGCTACAGGGTGACGAAGTATGACAATTACTGCAACATGTGGTGCGTGGAATTGAAACAGAAGCAGAAAGGAAGTAGCACATCAAAAATGAGTTTTTAAGGCTGACTGGCATCACAGTCTTCCACTCCTAGTTTCAATATCTTTCGACCTGAATATTGATTCGTATTAGATCTGTCGCCTGGCTTCGAGAAAGTGAAAATTGAGCGTGCGCAGAGATAGTTTGACAGGAAAAAGACATGGACTCTAAATGTGGAGAAGGAAACAAGTTGTTTTGACAAAAACAGGTTTTCTACTTCCTTGCCCAATGGGACGAGATGAAGACGCTGAACATCAGTAACTCAATGTTAACCATGGAAAGACTTGTGCAAGAAATAGAGACTATGGAGATTTCCAGATGTGCTGCTATGTAACAAACGGGAAGTTGAAGTCCAGAGCCAGAGAGAATCACCTGTAATCAGAACTATCTTTTGCCTCTGAACTTCATTGGAACAGGTTGCTGCTTGTGAGAATTTTGAGTTATGGAGAAATTTATTGAAATGGGCTTTGCCATCCCCTGAAATTCAGGACCATTTTCTTCTAAGATGTGCTGCTATTCTTGCTCTCACTGTCAAGATAACCTTTGAAGAAAACCATCAGCATTCTCTGGATCAATCTATAAAATTCTCTCTTGTAATCATGAAATGCATGAACGGATCTACACACATTAGAGCAGCGGTTGAGGAGTCTTTCAAACTATAAAGTTATCTGTTTGTGCAGAGCCTGCTTCCAATCTACCCTGAGAATCAAGATGTTTGGAGTCTTAAGCAGTAGGATTCCTGAAAATTTGTTCACTGACATTATTTCTCAGCAGAATTTATCAAGTGCCAATGGAAAAACTGAATTCAAGCATCTGTATGTAAAACTGAATGTGTTCAGAATTTTCTGAACATGAGCTTCATGTAACTCACTTGACAAGAAAGATAATTTACTTTGGCATCAGCAATTCAATTTTCTTCTTGTGAGTCTCTTCCATTGCTGTATCTTGAACCCCGTGTTCTGCAGCCCTTGCGTGAACTCTACGACATTTCTGGTGAACCCGACGTGAAAGTGCTGCGTCATCAGCAAGATGGGAGACTCGCAAGAAGAGATGACAGATGATAATGTCATGAAGAACCTGTTTCAGTCATTTACCATGTATATGCAGCAGCAAGCTCATGCAAAACGTGACAGTGATGCTATGGATGCTTCGAAAGCTGTCCAACAGGAGATGAAGCAGTTTAATGGCCAGCAAGTGTCAACTTACCTGCATTTGTATGAAGAAAAGATGAAGTTTTTTGGGGTTTCTCAAGATGTTTGGAGCCGCTACTTCTTGCGGATCGTGGTGCACGCTCTTGAAGGTCGAATTGCAGAAATTCAAGAGGCACATGCAGGTTGGGCTGAATTTAAAAAGGCATTAAAAGATGAATATTTCCTGGAAGATACAGGTCTTATGAATCGCAGGAATTTTTTAGCATGGGTTTCTATGCCTAATAAGGGACTTTCTGTTACCGCTCTTCTGCGAGAGTTTGAAAGCCGTTATGATCAGTTGGATGGGACTGAACAGCAAGCTTTGGAGATGCAGAAAGTGGAGTTATTTTTGCAAGCTGCAGATGCTGATTTACAGGAAAAGTTGGATGATCTTTTGGAAGATCAAGCTACTGATTCAGGTTTAAAGACTGAGTGGAGACATGTCATTGATACTGTGAATGCTCTTGTCAAGAAGCAGCGCAGGAGAGTAAGATTGCATCGAAATACAGGATCAGTTCCTGAAAAATCCTTGGAGACTTCTTCTTCTACCCCTACTGCTTCTTTGCCTAAGCCTACTCCTCCTGTTATGAATCCACCAGTTCCTCCTGTTCCAGTGCCCTTATTTGTAGATGATGTTATTAAAGGCTTGGCGGATTTGACAATTGAAGCAGTCAAAGCTGAAGTTGGTAAGTTAAAGGAGCAACTTATGTCAGTACCTGCTGTAGCACCTGCTCCAGTGACTGCGTTTCCAGCTGGTCAAAGGAAAGGGCGACGATGTATTTGGTGTAACAGTACAGAGCACCAACACTGCAGAGATTGTGATGCTTTTCAGGAAGCACGTAAGAAGAATGTAGTGTTCTGGGGACAAGATGGGAAGATATGGCTGACAGAGACTGGCGCTCCTCTTGACACGAACTTTGGTAAGGGAGGTATGAAGAAGCTTGTTGATGATATGGCTGCGCGATCAGCTTATGTGAGTGTTAGAGGAGATGCTTCAGCTTTTGGAGTCCAGCTTGAGCAGAAATCTGATGGAGACTCTGCTTTATGGTCTTCTGCCTTGGAGATAGCGAGAAGAGGGAAAGTTCAAACTTCTACTATGACTTGTGTGGGCTCTAGCATCCGAGGAGAAACAGGATGGGATTCTCCTATTGACAGGTATTCTATTTTTGCTTATATGGCTAAAACGCAGGGTTTAGATGCCATGGTTGAGGAAAAGAGAAAAAGAGATGAGGAGGGTCCTAGCTCCTCCAAAAAGACTAGAGGGGGTGACTTTGTTTCACCACCTGTTACAGCTCCACCTATGTCAAATTCTCCAGCTCAAACAGATTCTGATCAACCAATGGGAGATAAGCAGAAAGAAAAGAGGCAACCAAGAAAAGAGCCAGGATTCAAGCTCTTGTCAGACCTTGATATGCAAACGGATATGAGTAAGATTTTTCATGAAAGAATTTTGAATAGTGAAGTTACTTTTACTGTTGGAGAGGCTCTTGGGATTGCTAGAAGAGAAATACAGGATTAGATGCAGGATCTTTTGCGGAGGAAACGGCATGCGATGGAAGGACCTGCTTTACAGGGATTGTGGCATGGAGCTCTTGGGGAAGAGCATGATGATGCAGTGATGGTTGAGAATGCTTCTGTTAGTCCGCAATTGGAGAAAATAGTGCAGCCTATGTAGTATGAAGATGATGAGACCCCTATTCTCATTCCTCGCAGCCATTTTTCACGAAGTCATTGGGCTAGAGCAACCACTGAGACAGTGGTAAGGATTGGAGAGAAACAAATTCCCTTGATTGCTTTAGTTGATCATGGTTCTGAGATTAATCTTATTGCTCGAGGTGTTTATGAGAGTGGCAAGTGGCCTATGGATGCAGAGCATGGCTGGCGCATGAGAGCCGCCAATAATACTTCTGGTGATATGTATGCTGCTTGTCTGAGTATCAGAATTTCTATTGGTAATGTTGAAGAGGATTATCATTGCTTTGTTCAGGATTCATGCTCTTATCCGATTATTCTTGGACAGCCTTTTATTACAGAAGCAAGAATGGAAACAAAAGTGATGGATAACGGATCAGCTTATGCGCGGATACGCAGTAAAGATGGTATGCGAGCTGTTCAGTTTATGACTGTTGGGGTAAATCATCCGAGAAACAGGGACTCCTTGCGTGAGGCACCACTACCTGCGAAGGAGTTGGATTTTCATTAGGTACCGCTGTCTTGCGAGACGCCAGTGGTACGGAGCGGAGAAAAGAGGAGATCTCGCCTCCTGGCAGCCAGTCTTTCTCCAATAGCTTTGTTGGGTTTACTTCAGATAGTTCAGTAAGTTATCAGAAAATTTCAGATTTGCCTAGAGCTGCCAGGTAGTACATTGGTCGTAAGGAGAAAGAGTTGAAGAATGCAGGTATCTTGCAAGCAGAAGAGCATGTGGATGGATTGTATGAAGGGATGTCTTATGCAGATACATTGTTTGAGATAAGAGCAATGCTGAAAACTGATGTATGCAAGGGTTTAAAGATCATACCTGTGCAAACCTTGGATATGTTTCAGGAAATTTCTGGTTTTATGCTACAAACAGAGTTAGAGGCTGAGAAAACTTAGCAAACTGAATTTATGGCTGATCTTGATCAGCTAATAGAATTGCAGAGGGCTGAATCCATTCAGCCAACAGAGTTGAATGCAGAAAAATTTCTGCATACAGAGTTTCAAGATGCATCTATGTAGTCCATAGAGCCGAGGGCTGAATTCATTCAGCCAACAGAGTTGAATGCAGAAAAATTTCTGCATACAGAGTTTCAGACTGCACCCACGCAGTCCATAGAGCTAAAGGCTGAAATTTTTCAGCCAACAGAGTTGAAAGATGCTAAAAATTTGCAGAAATTGCAGCAAAGGAAAGAGTGCTTGAATGATGCCAAGGTTGACACAAAATATAAAACAGTTGATAAGAAGGTTAAGCCGGTTGCAGGGCCGCTTCCTTCTGATAGTGATGAACAGATTGAAAAAGCTATGAAGCAGCCTATGTTGAGGGATCCTGCAAATATTGGACATAAGTTTACAGCTGAAAGTCTTGCAGAATTGAAGATTGGAAATGATGATTTTTTGCTTCCAGTGGAAAAAGAATGTTTTAGAGAGATGCTTGGACGTCATGGTAAGGCATTTTCTTTCTTTCCACATGAAATTGGCTGCATTAGTCCCGAATTGGTTGCACCTATGGTCATCTTCACTGTTCCTCATGTACCATGGAATATACGTCCTATACCTGTGCCTAAAGCACACTTGCCAAAGCTGATAGAGTTGCTGAATGAGAAGATTAAAATGGGGATTTTGGAACCCTCTTCTGCACCTTATTCTAACAGGTGGTTTACTGTACCAAAGAAGAATGGTACTTTGAGATTTATTCAGGATATGCAGCCCGTGAACAAAGTGACAATCAGGAATGTGGGTACAGGTCCAGTTATGGATGAATTTGCTGAGGCTTTTGCAGGACGAGCCATCTATTCTCTAGTTGACTTGTATTCAGGTTATGATCAGTTTCAGCTTGCCTTGGAAAGCAGGGATATTACTACTATGCGGACACCTATTGGTCTTGTGAGGATGTGTACCTTGCCTCAAGGTGCTACAAACTCAGTTGCTCATATGATGAATGCTATGCATAGAGTTCTTCGAGACTATATTCCGCAGTTTACCATGCCTTTTCTAGATGATGTGCCTATTAAGGGTTGTGCAGAAGAAGAAAAGAATGAAAGTCTTGATTTGCGTGGATGTAGACAGTTTGTGGCTGACCACTTGATTGCTTGTGAACAAATATTGACACGATTAGAGGAGGTAAATTTGACACTTTCAGGGCTGAAATCTGTCTTTGCTGTTAATGAAGTCATCATAGTTGGGCATATGGTTGGATATTATGGCAGAAAGCCTTCTCCTGCAAAGGTGGATGCCATAAACAGGATTGCAGAGTATTGCTCGACTACTTCAGAGGTGCGGAGATTTGTGGGAGCTTGTGTATTTTACATGATTTGGATTCCTCATTTTGCTCATATTGCAGATGTTCTCTATCAGCTGCTTCGAAAGGGGCAGAAATTTCATTGGGATGAGAAGCATTCAAAAGCCATGCGTAAGCTCAAGAAGCTGTTGCAATCAGCTCCTACTCTACGCAAGGCGGATTATCAATGTGGACGGCCGATCATGTTGACAGTTGATACTAGCTCTATTGGCATAGGTTGGGCTGTGGGACAGGATGATGCTAATGGAAATAGGTATGCAATCCGCTTTGGAGCTAAAGTTCTTAATGAGCAACAAAGGAGATATCCACAGATCAAAAGAGAGTTGTGGGGAGTAGTCACTGCACTGAAGTGTGACAAAGGGTATTTTATTGGAGCTTCAGTTATTGTGGAAACAGATTGTTTGCCTTTGCTTGGCATGATTACTAGTTGCTCGACTCCAGATATAGCGATGCTTCGGTGGATTGCCTATATCAAATCATTGAATCCAAAATTTCGACACATAGCAGGGAAAGATAATCCAGTTGCTGACATGCTTTCTAGAGCGAGATATGAGGGTGAGGAGTCAATGCTTGCAGAAGATGATGGGACAGAGTTTTCTGCTTCTGTCCTTATTCATGATTGTCATGTATCTACTGTTGAAGCCTTTATTGAAGAACTTTATGTTGATGAATGGCTGCAAATTGGACAATATCTAAGTTCATTGACTCAAAGAGCTGATTGGACAGATGATGAATTCAAGAAAATCAGAAGGAAGGCTTATGGGTATTTCTTGAAGGATGGTTTTCTTTGGAAGCATCCAAGAAAGAGAGGAGGCTTGCCCTTGAGAGTAGTTTGTGATGTAGCGATGCAAATACAAATTATGCGAGAGTTTCATGAGAGCTCATGGGCTGGACATAGAGGTGTGTGGGCTACCTATGAGAAAATCAAAGAAAGATACTGGTGGAAAGGGATGTATAAAGATGTTTCTCACTTTGTGGAGACTTGCAGGGATTGCCAGCTTTACTCTTTAGTGCGACATCGTGATGAGTTGCATCCGACTTATCCACTATGTATGCATTACAAGTGGGTGGTAGACTTGGTTACTTTACCAGTGGGACTTTGGCAGATGAGATATCTTGTCTTGGCTAGGGAGGATCTTACAAACTATGTTGAAGGTAGACCGTTGCGGACGAAGACCACCACTACAGTATGTAAATTCTTGTTGGAAGAAATATTTTGCAGGTATGGATGTATAGGCAAGATTACAGCTGATCGTGGAGAGCTAGATGCTGATGAAGCTAGAGAATTCTTCTCACGGCTTGGGATTAAATTGGCTCTTACTACTGCCTATAATCCAGAGGGAAATGGCAAAAGTGAAAGAGGACATCCGCCAATAGTTAGAGCATTGGCAAAAGCTTGTAGAGGTCAGATTGGAGATTGGCCGAGATTACTACCTTTTGCATTGTGGGCTGATCGCTCTACACATAGTGTGACTACTGGATACATGCCTGCGGAGTTGATGTATGGGCAAAAACCTGTCAAGCCTACTGAAATTTGTACTCTCACTTGGAGTGTTCTTCCGTGGCATGAGAATTTATCAAGGGAAGAGCTGTTAGCCCTTCGGATTCGTCAACTAGAGAGAAGGACAGAAGATGTGCAGCTAGCCGTTGACCGTTTGAAGGCAGCCCGTCTCAGAAATAAGGACAGGTTTGATTTAAGGCATCGCTTGAGGCCTAGAGCCATAAAAGAAGGAGATTGGGTTCTAGTCTATGATAGTAGTCTAGAAAATCAGCATAGTAGCATGAGAAAAATGGTTCAAAGATGGTTTGGACCATATGAAGTAAAGCAGGTTTTTGACAATGGTACCTATGAGCTGGCTGAATTAGATGGAACAACATTGAGGGTGTCTATTGCTGGAAAACGAGTCAAGATTTTCAAGAGAAGAGAAGATGAAGAATATGCACTTGAAGCATTGACAGAAGAAGAGCAGATAGGAGAAAGACAAGCAGATGAGACAGAAGACATAGATGATGAAGCTGATGGAGAAATAGGTTTACTAGAATCAGAAGATGGACTTGACTGTTTGTGGAGTTGAATGATCCTGGATAGTTGGCACATCCGGAGGATGTGCAGGTTTAGAGGGGGTGGATGTCGTATTGCTGCGCATTCGAAGTGTGTAAACCACCCAAAAGTTGTGCATGGGATTTGGTACTTTGTACATACTTAGTTGTTGTGATTACATTTATTTAATGCGTATGAGTATAGTGGGGAGGAGTTGAAGACAAAAGTGGCGAATATGATGAGATGCTTTCAGCCTATGTTGAGCAAGGTTGAGTGGAAAGCACAACTGATGCTGGTGAACATGTTAGGACTTTGTCTTCTCCTTCTCCAGCTACATCAAAAATACCTAATGATAACAACCCTCCACATCCAAGAGTTGGAAAGAAGGAGGCTAAGCATTGAAATGTGCTATGAGAAGCATGGAGTTATCACTGTTACAGTGTGTGCTTGTTTTGGGTTACAATGTGTTGTTTACATGGGCGCCAAAGATATGGAACGACAGGCTCTTAAAGTATTCAGAATGAGGCTTTTTGGAGTTGAGGTACGTGCTATCCAGTTTGGTACAGGTACGTTGAAAGATGTGGCATCAGAAGCAATAAGATACTTGGTTACAAATGAAGAGACTACACACTATATTTTAAGGTCCGTAACTGGATCTCACCCTTATCCAATGCTGGTGAGAGATTTTCATGCCATTATTGGCAAAGAGACTTGACGACAGTGTTGCTAATGAGGGATTTCAAATGCTAAGAAGGGAGGGAAAAGAGGAGCGTGTGACGAAAAGGAAGGAAGGGGCAATGCTAATTGGGGATGAAAGGAGAAGGGGAGGAATCTAAAGGGAGCGAGAGACAGAGAGGGGAGCTTGGGAAAAATGCCTGCGGCTACTACTCTCGTCCAGTCGGTGGAGCCGCAGTCCATCAAGAAGCTCAGCATCAAGTCTCTCATACGAACCTTCGACCTCTTTGCAAGTTGACATGCCGAGCACCCACCCCAAATCTCGAGAGTTTGAGAATTCGAAAAGCTTGCAAGATAAATACTGAGTACCAGGCCGTAAAAGATTTGCCACCACCATAGACACGAGGCGGAACTTGTCTTGTGATGGCCAGGGCCCGCGCTATGGATATCGAGGGTGTTTGTCCACCAACGAATCTTGTGATGGATCGGTCGGCATCATTGCTAGCTCCAAAAGGGGAAGACGCTGATCAGTTCGAAGGAATCGGAGCTTGAGAATAGCTGACAAGAGAGTATGTGAGAGCTACAGGGTGACGAAGCATGACAATTACTGCAACATGTGGTGCGTGGAATTGAAACAGAAGCAAAAAGGCAGTAGCACATCAAAAATGAGTTTTTAAGGCTGACTGGCATCACAGTCTTCCACTCCTAGTTTCAATATCTTTCGACCTGAATATTGATTCGTATTAGACCTGTCGCCTGGCTTCGAGAAAGTGAAAATTGAGCGTGCGCAGAGATAGTTTGACAGGAAAAAGACATGGACTCTAAATGTGGAGAAGGAAACAAGTTGTTTTGACAAAAACAGGTTTTCTACTTCCTTGCCCAATGGGACGAGATGAAGACGCTGAACATCAGTAACTCAATGTTAACCATGGAAAGACTTGTGCAAGAAATAGAGACTATGGAGATTTCCAGATGTGCTGCTATGTAACAAACGGGAAGTTGAAGTCCAGAGCCAGAGAGAATCACTTGTAATCAGAACTATCTTTTGCCTCTGAACTTCATTGGAACAGGTTGCTGCTTGTGAGAATTTTGAGTTATGGAGAAATTTATTGAAATGGGCTTTGCCATCCCCTGAAATTCAGGACCATTTTCTTCTAAGATGTGCTGCTATTCTTGCTCTCACTGTCAAGATAACCTTTGAAGAAAACCATCAGCATTCTCTGGATCAATCTATAAAATTCTCTCTTGTAATCATGAAATGCATGAACGGATCTACACACATTAGAGCAGCGGTTGAGGAGTCTTTCAAACTATAAAGTTATCTGTTTGTGCAGAGCCTGCTTCCAATCTACCCTGAGAATCAAGATGTTTGGAGTCTTAAGCAGTAGGATTCCTGAAATTTTGTTCACAGACATTATTTCTCAGCAGAATTTATCAAGTGCCAATGGAAAAACTGAATTCAAGCATCTGTATGTAAAACTAAATGTGTTCAGAATTTTCTGAACATGAGCTTCATGTAACTCACTTGACAAGAAAGATAATGTACTTTGGCATCAGCAATTCAATTTTCTTCTTGTGAGTCTCTTCCATTGCTGTATCTTGAACCCCGTGTTCTGCAGCCCTTGCGTGAACTCTACGACAACGGACGCTGTGAGAGTGGAGATGGACACTTGGAAGACCTCACCAGTTGACTTAGATGCCATCTCTGCTATGCTCAAGGATAATGCTCAGGTCAAGAAGTGTTAGAATATCAAGCTTGTACATGTGTGTTTGACCGACATGAGCTGGACACAGCTAGTCTGGCTAGATCAGTTAGGTGTATTAAATAAGTCGGTGTTACTCCTAGTGTGAATGGTCTTTATGACCTTAGGTTGTATATGCACTATGTGTGTGCTAAATGAATAAGAAGAAGAATAGAGAGTGTAAGCATGTTGCTTCACTCCGTGTTGCTCTCCTTCCTGCTTCCATGAAATCTAACATGGTATCAGAGCCATGAATGGGCTCACTGGTGGAATGCACTTAAGAAGAAGACTTGAAGAGTGAATTGAAGAGCTGGAAAAGGAAGAGGACTGAGTGTCATTTCCATCAATGGTCACACAGAGGTATGTACTATGAAGCATTGGAGCCTCATTGCTTGAAGCAAGAGTTGTGGCTTGCTGAGGAGTCTTCCAAGGACTGATTGAGCACCAGTGAGTGCATTATTACTATAGTAATGAGCAAGATGTGCAGCAGCACAGATCTGCCCAGCCAGCGTGTTTGCTCCTGTTTTCAAGCTGAACTCCATGGCTGAGATTCAGCACATGGACTGCTTACCAAGGCTCTATTGAGCATCACCAAGAGTGTGGCTTGTCTGGAGACTCACCAAAGCTCCATTGAGCATCAACAAGTGGGCAAATCTGATCTGAATATACTCTGAACAGTTTGTGTGGACTGTGCCTATGAACAGGCTGCTCTCATTGGCTGAGATTCAAGAAGTATAGCACTTGTCAGGTGGCATAGAGCTTAGATGCATACCAAGGAAGGTTCTTGAAGGGTATACCTTACTATTGCTCTTGTGGTAGCTCATGTGGGAGCTGTAATAGAGGTGTACAGATCTGAATACATAGGGCTGAACTGTCATTGAACTTACAGTGACATTATACACTTGGGAAGTCTGCATTTTTGGATGCTCTTTGGCATGTACATTGAACTTGAATGTAGCACTTGATGCTTGGTAGAAGACATGTGATATTTCTTGGGTATTTTGACATAAACTTGGAGCTTGGAATGGCCTGATCTGAGAGCCTGTGATAGGCTGAAAACTGAAAAAAAAATTGCAAACATAAAGCATAAATTGGTTATTTCTGAAGAACTAGCTGGCTGGGTTTGTTCCACAGGTACTTGAAGACTTGGTCTATGACTGTTGAATGCTTGAGCATTGGAAACAAAAGTGATGCAAATGGTTTACGAGTTTTTGGGACTGAAATTAATCCCTGTTGCTAGTGCATTGGCTGTTTGAAATCTGGGAATTTATTTACGACATTCATATATGATGGTTATATACTGTTTTGTGGTTCTATGTCTATGCATGGCTTGACACATGTACTAGCAGTTATCTATGGAAGTTTGGGACATGTATGACATGTATACTACTCACTTTTGGGCTTGAAATCACTGTTGGTCACTCATAGAATTACAGTTTTCAGACTGCATATATGTACCCTGGCAGTGAGGTTGCAGGAGTTCAAACCGAAGTGAATACATAGTATTTGCACTGACTGCTTTACTCACAGGTTAAGCCACTTGGTGTGAGCTATTTTGGACTATCAGTGGGCTGAAATACCCTGGTTTTTTACTGCAATTAATTGCAGAAAACTGTCATAAACAGTTCTGGGCTGAAGTTAAACTGTTAAGAAGATTTTGGTTTGCAGGTAGTCAGGCAAGGTTTACAACATGGCAAATGCTGATAGAACTGATAATGTAACCCAAATTGTGGGAGAAAAGCTTGATAGCAACAATTATGCAATATGGAAGTTTCGCATGGAGAACTTTTTGATAGGCAAAGGATACTAGGACTTAGTGATCAGGTGTTGAGGCTGAACCTGAAGTTCCAGATAGGAATCCTACAGCTGATCAAAGACGAGCACATCGAGCTTGGACAAAAAGAGCTCGCAGAGTTTTACATTGGCTGTCATTATGTATCTCGGATGCTATGGTGATGCAGATTATGAACTGTAGATCCCCAGCAGATGCATGGAATATATTGGTCAAATACTATGGCATAACTACAAGTGCAAGGAAGATACAACTGAAGTAGAAATTCAATAACATGGAGAGGAAGAACAGATCCATACAAGATTATGTCATAGAGGTTAAGATCATAGCAGATCAGCTAGCATCTGTTGGATGACAAGTAGAAGATGAGGATATGGTTGCAGTGACCTTAAATGGCTTGGGTCCGGAGTACAAGTCTTTTGACACTAAAGTATCTGTGCGGGCTGAGATGCCTGACTTTAATGAGCTCGTTGCATTATTGATTAATGAAGAGGTGAAGCTTGGCTTAGCTACAGGGTCAAGCAACTCAAAGAATAAGGATGCGGTTTTTTACTCGAATCAGCGTGGTCGTGGTAGCCGTGGTAGAGGCTATGGATCTGGCAGAGGAGGCTAGCAGAATGCATCCTACAGTAATAGCAATCAGCAGTCATCAAATGCAAGAGGTGGTGGACACTTTCGAGGCAGGGGGAGATCTAACTCCCATGGCAGAGGCTCATAGCAGCAGCAGAGTGAGTCAGACAATCCAAATAAAGATAAGGATTGTCACTACTGCGGAAAGTATGGGCATATTGCAAAGGACTACTGGAAGAAGTAGGGAAATCAGAAGGGCAAGCAGCATGGACATTATGCTACGTCCAGTCAGGCAAATGACTCTGGTGATAGACTATTTGCCATGCAGTTTGTCAAAGATAAGGCTGCTGAAAAATCATCTGATGATGTAGTGTGGTACATTGATTCAGGGGCGTCGAATCACATGACCCCTCACGGTGATTGGTTCACGGATATGGTGGCTGAAAAGCATGGCTATGTATGCACAGGTGATGACACGCAGCATAGCATTGAGCATAAAGGCAAAGTGCCTCTTGTGGTCCATAATGGCAAAAAGAAAAATTTGCATGATGTATTGCATGTCCCTTTAATTACGAAGAACTTGTTATCTATTGGTCAGATGACAGAGCAGAACTTGCAGGTTAGATTCAATAAGCATGGCTGCTTTATTGAAGAATTTGGAAATGGCTGCAAATTGATAGCTTGTGGTCATATGAAATGCAGAATGTTTACTCTTGATGCTTCCTTGCCAGAGCTGAATTCAGCTATGTTTGCCCATGGTTCTGGCACTGTTAGGGATTTGGAAATATGGCACAAGAGAGTGGGGCATGTCAATTTGCAAAGGCTGCAAATTATGCAAAAGAAATAGCTGGTTACAGGGTTACTGAAGTTCCAATATTCAGATATTGGTCATGTATGCGAGGCTTGCCAGTTTGGTAAGCAGTCATGATTGCCATTTGTCAGGCATGTACAACAGAGTACACGTCCATTGCAGTTAGTGCACTCTGATGTTTGGGGGCTAGCTCATAACGTATCTATGGGAGGTTCTAGATATTATGTATCCTTCATTGACGACTACAGTGGATATACCTAGCTTTACATATTGAAAACAAAAGATGAGGTCTTTGCTATTTTTTAGCAATTTAAAGCACAGGTTGAGAAGGAGTTTGAATGCTACATCTCGTGCTTGAGATCTGATAGTGGTGGGGAGTATGTATCAAATGAATTTGATGATTTCTTGGCTAAAAATGGCATTCGTAGGCAGCTCACCTACAGCTACACTCCGCAGCAAAATGGAGTAGCTGAAAGGAAGAATAGAATTCTGATGGAAGCTGCTAGGGCTATGATGAATGAAAAGAATATGCCACTTTACTATTGGGTAGAGGCTGTTATGACAGCCGTATACATTTTGAACAGGACTCCCACTACAAGCATTCATGATATGACACTGTTTGAGAAGTTGTATGGCTATAAGCCGGTGTAAGTCACATGAAAGTCTTTGGCTGTCTTGCTTATGTGCATATTCCAGATGAGAAAAGGAAGAAGTTGGATCCCAAAGCACATAAGTGTGTTTTCATTGGATATTCGCAGGAGAAAAAGGCATACAAATGCTATGATCCCTCTACCAGGGAGACTTTGGTAAGTAGGGATGTTATCTTTGATGAGATGGGTTCTTGGTATGTATCATCAGTTGTAGTGCCAGCGGATACTCCTTCCACTCATGTCTCTACAATTGATTTACAGCAGAGTACTGTTATGACAGGACCTCGTAATCAGACAGTATCCCCATGGACAGGGAGATTGAGGAGCTCGCCGTCCATTGACACCAATATGTCAGTGAGGGGGAGACATGATGTTTTGGATAGCAAAGGAAAAGAGAAAGTTATTGAGGATACATCTGGGATGATGACACCTGGCCAAATGACTTCTGGCTATGAGTCTAGTGATACTCTAGACAGCGAACTTGGTATTCCGACTGTCTATACGCCTGGCACAAGGCAGAGTAGGTATATTCCACCTCATGAGAGGGGAATCGAGTAGTGCACCACAGCTTAGACACTCGCAGAGGGTCAGATACCCTATTGACAAGTTGACATACAGTGGCTACTCTGCAAAGCATTATGCGTACATGACAAAAGTGATGGAGGTCAAAGAACCAAGTACATATGCTGAAGCAGTGAAAGATGAGAATTGGTGTGTAGCCATGGATGAAGAAATGAATGCCTTGGCTGAAAATAAAACATGGGATTTAGTACCACTGCCTGAAGGGAAAAAGACCATTGGCTGCAAATGGGTCTACAAAATCAAATGCAAGTCAGATGGCAGTGTGGAGAGATACAAAGCCAGGCTGGTTGCAAAGGGGTATGCCCAACAGTATGGACTTGATTATGAGGAAACATTCAGCCCTGTTGCCAAGATGGCAACTATACGCACTGTGATTGCCTTGGCTGCTGCTAAAGGCTAGAAATTGCAGCATGTGGTTGTTAATAATGCATTTCTTAACGGTGACCTAGTAGAGGATGTCTATATGGTTCAGCCAAAAGTGTATGTTCACCCTGATTTTCTGCATTATGTATGCAGGCTGAAAAAGGCATTGTACAGGCTGAAACAGGCTTCGAGAGCTTGGCATGCTAGGATCAGTAACTTATTGCAGAGATTGGGTTTTGCTGTTGGTAGGGCTAATCATAGCCTATTTACAAAGAAGACTGACAGAGGTTTAGTCGTGCTGGTCATATATGTTGATGATTTGATAATCAGTGGTGATGATGACTTGGGCATACAGCATACAATGAAGATGCTGAAATCTGAATTTGACATGAAAGACCTGGGAGAATTGAAGTATTTCTTAGGCATTGAGGTAATTCCAGCTGATAATGGGTTATGGCTGATGCAGAAGCACTATGCCATAGAGATGCTGAAGAAGTATGGCATGGCTGAATGCAAACCGCTGGATACACCTCTTGATCAGAATGTCAAGCTAGACATGAACACTAGGGCTGAAGTAGAGGATGTGACTATGTATAGGCAGATGGTTGGCAGCTTGATTTACTTGACCATCACTAGGCCTGACTTGAGCTATGTTGTAGGGCTCATAAGCCAATTTATGCAGAAGCCTAGAAAGCCGCACTTGGATGCAGTTAGACGCATTATGAGATATGTTAAGTCCACTGTAGAGTATGGGCTATTCTATGTCAGAGATAAGCCCTTGATATTGACTGGATACACGGATGCAGATTGGGCAGGTTGCTCATATGATCGTAGATCTACGAGTGGATATGCATTTGGATTTGGTAGCGGCATGA
The DNA here is from genome assembly GCF_053477565.2 of Lygodium microphyllum. NCBI lineage: Eukaryota > Viridiplantae > Streptophyta > Polypodiopsida > Schizaeales > Lygodiaceae > Lygodium > Lygodium microphyllum. The sequence continues at coordinate 73,111,017 of NC_141152.1, forward strand.
TTAGATGGAGCAGCAAGAAGCAGTCTACGATTGCTTTGTCAAGTATTGAGGCAGAGTACAGGGGTGCTGCATTGGCAGCATGCAAGATTTCATGGCTACTCAAGCTAATGGCTGATTTGGACATACAGGTAGATGCTCCAGTGAAGTTACTATGTGACAATCTGAGTAGTGTACTCCTGGCTATGAATCCAGTCTATCATGCCAGGATGAAACACATAGAGGTACACTACCATTTCATCAGAGAGATGGTTCTTGCAAGAAGAGTTGATCTTATGCATGTGAAGACTGATGAACAGGTAGCGGATATCTTTACCAAGTCCTTGGGTAAAGATAAGTTCTATGGTTTTAGACAGCTTCTTGGAGTACATATGTTGTCTTGAGCTTGAGGGGAAGTGTTAGAATATCAAGCTCGTACATGTGTGTTTGACCGACATGAGCTGGACACAGCTAGTCTGGCTAGATTAGTTAGGTGTATTAAATAAGTCGGTGTTACTCCTAGTGTGAATGGTCTTTATGACCTTAGGTTGTATATGCACTATGTGTGTGCTAAATGAATAAGAAGAAGAATAGAGAGTGTAAGCATGTTGCTTCACTCCGTGTTGCTCTCCTTCCTGCTTCCATGAAATCTAACAAGAAGTCCTATGGGCCCTTGACCAAGTATATCCCATGCCCAGAGGACGAGAGGGATTGGATGCATGTCCTCGCTACAATCGACGTGCTATTCTATAATCACGAGGCATATGAGCAAGCCATCAAAGCAATCGGCAAGGCTAACGACACATCCTCCGTACCAGTCTGCATGATGGCAAGAAGCCTTCATGGAAAATCGAAGCCCGTCAACTTCCAGGTCCCAACCAACAAAAGGGAACTCCAAGAGATACTGGAATACCTAACGGAAAAGATAGCTGGCAATCCAACTGCAAATTGCAAATCGCTCCAGGATCTCTTAGATGAATCCAAGTGGCAATGGACTAGAGTGCATGACTTAAACCTCATGTATAATAACTGGGCCCTGGTTCCTGACCAACGACCAGAGATATACCAAGCCCTAGGAGATGACGAGCAGTCTGATGAAGAGAATTCTAACAACGAATACGAAGACTGCCAATCCTTCAGTGATGAAAGTGAGGGTGAGGTAGATACCGTGGAATATGATACTGAAGGACAAGAAATAGAGCAAATACGAGCATACTCCAAGCCGCAGAAAAAGAGTATCTTCAGGATGGAGCGAGGAGTCATGTGCATGGAGTGTGATCGCACCTGGTTCGAATATGTAGGAGCCATAGACCTTGAGCAAGAAGGCCTAGCCTAGCTAGGAACGACATCAGTGCTTAGGACTGAATCACCATCTGAACTGCACCCACCAGGGGAGACCACCTCTTCTAGCGAAGACGGAGGGTTCGACTCTGAATCGGAGGTTAGTTCGGATAGTGATCCAGAAATCCCTAGGCCGCCCACAACTAGACGCACCAAGGGGGACCTACCCGTCCACCTGAGGCATAGACGATTAAGGCAGGAAAAGGTAAAACAACCTAGGGATACATGAGCGAAAGAACAGCGAAAACCGCAGGACCTCCCTAAACGATTTACGAAATTCAAAAAAGGGGATAGGGTAGAAGTTTTGTTAGGTGCCAAACGTCAATCGCAGACGAGCGAACCAATCGAGGGACCTGCCAAGGTCAAAGAGGTGGACCTAGCTCAGGAAGGGGAAAATGGACCAGTCTTCATTGCCGATGACTTGGCTGATGAAGAAGAAACGAGTCTTGTTGCTCTCTTGCGAGAGTACATAGACGTGTTCACCTAGTCCTTAGAAGAGCTTAAGGGGTTAGATCCGAGTGTCGTGACTCACAACATACGTATGATGCTAGACGCAATGCCGGTCAAGCAGCAACTGTACCCTATGAATCCGAAACACGCTCATGCTATCAAGGAAGAGATTGATAAGCTGATGAGAGCGGGATTCATTTACAAAATTGAGCACACAGACTGGGTATCACCCATAGTCATCGTGATGAAGAAGAATGGAAAAATCTGAGTGTGCATCAATTACAAGAAGGTGAACACTGCTACCAAGAGGGACAACTATCCGTTGCCGTACACCGAGCACATGCTTGAGAGAGTGGCAGGCTAGGAAGCCTACAGTTTTCGAGATGGCTTCTCAAGGTACAACTAGGTGCAAGTGCATCCTATGGACGCCACTAAGTGGGGTGTCTTTGCCTACATAGTCATGCCCTTCGGGTTGACTAATACCCCTGCCACTTTCCAACGCCTCATGTGCACCATCTTTAAGGACATGCTTGGCAAGGAGTTAGAAGTCTTTGTCGACAACCTCTATGTCCACTCAACCTAGATCGAACACTTAGACAAACTCCGAGCAGTCTTCGAGTGGTGTCGCTTATATCGTCTCTCCTTGAACCCCTTAAAGTGCCAGTTTTGGGTGAAGCATGGATGCATCCTAGGGCATGTGGTGTCAAAGAACGGCATTGCCATTGACTTCTCAAAGGTCAGGGTTATTGTTAACCTTCCACCCCCAAACAACTATAAGGGAGTTCAATGCTTCCTAGGCCATACTCGATACTATCGGCGGTTTGTACTAAATTATGCATTGATCGCCAGACCTTTATACAAACTGCTTATTGTCTTCGAATGGACCAAAGCATGCCAATGGGCATACGAAGAATTGAAGAAGGCTCTAACCACAGCACCAATCCTATGAGTCCCAGATTGGACCATTACTTTCCACGTGCATATCGATGCTTCTAAGTTTGCCGTGGGGGCAGTGTTGTGCCAACCTGGTGAACACAATTTAGACTATCCAGTGAGCTTTGCTAGCAGACAACTCATTGAGATGGAAATGAACTACTCGATGACGGAAAGAGAGGGATTAGCCATGGTATTCGCTGTGAAGAAATTCTGGCATTATCTTTTGGCCATGCCCTTTACCTTCTTCGTGGACCATCAAGCCTTGCTCTATCTAGTAAAAAAACCTTGTGCTACAAGATGCATAGCTCGATGGCTCCTTCTGCTTCTAGAGTTTGACTTCTCCATGGTGGTACGGAAGGGAAAATAGCATTACATGGCTGATCACATGTCACGCATTCCCACTGGAGAAGCCAGTGGACAAGGTGTTATTGATGAACTACCCGATGCCCATCTGTTTAACCTTTCCAACGAGAGAGATCTATTTAAGGCTGATCTAATGCCATATTGGGCAGATGACATAGTCCAGGTGCTTGAGCACGGACTGCCTGACCGACCGATAGAAAAAGCCCGACTTAGGCGAGTAATCCTTAAGATCCAGCCCTATTAGCTGATTGCAGGCCAACTCTATAGGCTGGGGCAAGATGGATTGCTGCGTAGATGTGTGTGTGAGCATGAGATGCACGAGGTGCTCTCAGAGTCACATACAGCATTGCTAGAGGGCACTTTACCGGGGATACGATAGCAGAAAGGTACTACAATCTCAACTGTGGTGGCCCACGCTTTTCTGCATGACGTAGCACGATTTGGCGAGCACTGTGACAAGTGACAATGGGTGAAGGTTCCGATTCGCAAGGATCAAATGGAATTAACCCCAATTATTGCTCGACAACCCTTCAAAAAATGGAAAATTGATTTCATTGGACCCATTAGTCCTGCAGCACAGTATTCACAGGCCAAGTACATCATTGTGGCCACCGATTACCTCACGAAATGGACAAAAGCGAGAGCGACACGAAAAAACGATGCTAGAACGACTGCTAAGTTCTTATGGGAGCAAGTGATTTCACGATTCGGCTGCCCCATCGAATTGGTCAGTGACCAAGGCACGCACTTCATCAATGAAGTGATTGTGCATCTTCTGTCCACCTTCCTCATCATCCACCATCGCAAATCCTCGCCATACTATCCTCAAGCAAACGGCCAGGCCGAATCAACGAATAAGATTCTTGTTAATGTCCTAACCAAGGTTGTCTCTGCTTCATGGAGCGAGTGGGACAACAAGCTGATGGCAGCTTTGTGGGCTTACCGCACAGCTTATAAAACGGTTGTCGGCGGTCAAACCCCCTTTAGGTTAACACATGGAACAGAAGTGATTCTACCATTAGAATTCTTCATTCCTAGCCTAAGAATAGCGCTTCAAGAATGATGGGAAGGGAAGGAGGCATGGACACAATGCCTAGTTGAACTCGAACACCTCTCGGAGACTCGTCTTCTAGCCACCCATATGCTGATCTATGAGAAAGCCCAACGCAAGATCTGGTTTGACTAGCACATCAAGTAGCACGAGTTCGAATAGGGTGACTTAGTGCTCCTCTACTCAATTAAGGGGCATAAGCAAAAAATGAAATTTTGAGGTCTTGGACCCTTCAAAGTTTGTGCGATCAGCCGAACAGGCAATGTCGAACTTGAGACCCTAGATGGTGAAGGGATAGGCTTTTTCAATGGCAGTTGTGTCAAGAAGTACTACCCTCCTACGCACCCTTTGCATGAGCCACTGATTTTAGAACCGCCTATCAACGTACGAGTAGCCACAATCACTGAAATCGACGACGAGGATGAGGAAGCCGTAGAACCCGCATACCTCAATATTACAGTCACGGCAAAACAAACATGTGCTTTCAATGCCTTGATCGACGAGGGAGCAGACTTCAATGTCTTAACCCATGATCATTGGACTCAACTTGGCAGACCACAACTTCAGCCCACTAATGCGAAATTAAGCCCATATGGGACCCATTCCTACGCACTACTCGGCAAGTGCAAAGCAGCCGTTTCTATCAAGTGAGACTGTTCCAATGATTTTTTACGTGTTTCCAAATGCTAAAAACGCAGGCACAGAGTCACTACTGGGGCGAATTTTCAAAAAGCAGACCCACTACAATGTTGATTACGAGTCGCAGCGCATCCACCTCGCAATAGGCAATGTTGGCATTATTACAGCTTTTAGCAAGGGCTGCGTGACCTCATCCCGGGCCATAAAGCCACCGATAGAAACATATGTAGTCAAGTCTAAGAAGGGGGGTAGTGCGCGGCTGCCACTCCCTGAATTTCATAGACCACAACCCATAGCAACCAAAGCTAAGGCCCCATAGCCTCCCCTTCAATTGATGCCTAAACAGCTGCAACAGTCGCCTTGAAGTCGACGCTCCTATCCTCATAAGACTTGAAACTCTAAACCTAGGTGGCCCAAACGCAGTTACAGGAATAGATGCATAATCAGTCAAAGATGAGTCCCCAAAGCCCTCTTGCATGCACAGGGCTACTATGAGGGAAACACTTGGCTATGGATACCTTAGGCCCACACAGCCAAAGGCACCACTCGTACGCTAGTCTCAAGCTTGGTCATCCCAAAAACCGTACAACCTCAAAACCACAAGCCGCAGAGCTTCCCTGACCCGCAACCATCAAGTTCATTCACGCGTGAACCCAAGGGAGTCGCCCAAGCCTATCGACCCAAGTGACAACCACCGCCACAAGATTCATCTCCCGCCAGAGTCGACCTGACTTTCCAAATCCATCCTGAAAGTAGCAGGCCATCACTTGAGGCTGCTACTAACCCAACCATAGTCCTAGCGACCCAATCGCAAGCTCAAGGACACTCATAACCGCAACTTTTCATCGCCAAAGACTCAAGTCCTACAAAACCCCAACCACCCGCCACAGGACTTAGGAACGACATGGTGGATTGCATTAAGCGACTGGATGCCACTTTTGTGTCGCTAGCTCTGAGCTATGATAGCCTAGACTTAGGCCTATTGGACGAATCCTTCGCAACCGAAGTTCAAATGATGCCCTATTCTTGGGAAACGTTTGAATTCGCGTTCGCAAAAGCCGCTACCTCTGCTACCTACTGAATTGCTTAGCACAGAGATCTCCAAAGAGCAAGCAATCAAACAATGCCTCATCACGTCGTATGATCAATGAACCACTTCTGCCATCACTAACCAAGAAGTTGCAGAGCTGTCAAGACTTGCTGAGATGGAATCCCAGTTCTTAAGGCATTGGTACACTCTTAGGTTGCAATGGAAAGTTGAAGGATGCTGAATAATGACCAACGCTGAGCAGCGTTGCGCTATCAAAACAGCAGAGTACGACCCCACATATGTCATTCCAACCTCATATCTAGTGTTAACCACTCTTCAGGGCCGTCCTATAGAAGAACACATCAAAGGACACCCCTACCTCGACCGCTTGTTAACCGATGAGGAGTTACACATTGCTAGCTGAGTCAACTCAGGTGACTTCCTAACAGATGTCCTCACATACATCACCCAAGTGGGGATTAAACCCTCTGACATGGACTGCGAAGCTCATTTGGAATACAATCCCAATTTCTATACCTGGCTCCTTCACAAGTAACCCCTACACCCCCATGCCAAAATCCCTTAACCTTCTGACCCTAAATCCTAGGAAGGATTCTTCTCAAGCTGGAAGGGTAGGGGGTAAGGTGAATCAAATCAGAGTCAGTAAATCAAATCAAAGTCAGTGAAACACATAGACATATATTATGAAAAATGGATGGGGTAGGAAAAGGACAACTACATTGGATCTTAATGAATTCATTCAAAAGCATAGAGTTTTTCTTTTTCACCAAATTATTATGCCACAAGAACTAATGAAAATTATTGTTTATGACAGGAACAAAAGATGTCACAGCAAGATCGCGCCCACCGACTCCCGTCTTCACAGACAAGGAAAGAGAGCAATATCGCATCTACCTAGAAAACTGCGCCTTCGGCCAGCTTAAGTTTCAAACTGTTCGTAACATAGAAGTTGTGGTGGCTAGGGAGGAAGCAGCTAGGAGGGTGGTCGAGCAATGTAACCTCAACAAGTACCTTGAAAAATTCTCACAAGAGCCGGACCACCTAAAGTGTGTAGAGTTTCTCAGATCATATGACCCAGACCAAGAATGCGGCATAGTGACGGTGAGTAGAGGAGAAAGTGCCAAGCAAGTGCAGGTCCGTCTAGACCCAGCCTTAGTGGAGAAGGCATTGGGATTGGAGCCAAAGATGGAGAGAAAGCAGAATAGGGATGTCTATGCGATGCTGAAAATGAAAAAAGAGGAGGTGCTCACCAATGACGGCATCAGCATCCTAGACATCCCCGACGCAGAAGCTAGGCTGCAAGCAAAGCTAGTACATGTCCTCTTCTCCAGCCAGAGCTACAACTCCCTGATGCATCGAATTAGCGTGCGTGTGTTGGAGAACATAGCGACCCACACTCCGGACGAAGTTGATTGGAACGGGTATGTACGAAAAACTATCGACCAGGCAACCAAAGCATTGGCTTTAGGAAGTGTGCCAGCAAGTGGAGGGTCTCCAGCCTCCAAGGCTACAGAGAGGAAGAAAGCTTCATCCAAGGCCTCTTACATCGGGTATGGAGGTGTCTTAACGGTGCTTATCCAGGAGGCCGTGAAGGAGGCATAGGAGGTAGAAGAGGGGGAGGGGAAAACACCCGACAGATCACCTCCTCATCAACACCAGGAGAGGTCCAGTGATAGGACTGAGACCGAGGAAGAAGGGGAGGAACAGAAAAGCAAAAAGAAAGTCAAGGAGACCAAGAAGAAGGCAGTGCAAAAGAAAAAGAAAAAGGATGACGAGGGCTGCAGGAAAGAGAAAGAGGACTTAGAGAAGGCCAAGAGAGACTCCCTTAGGGAGGCCAAGGAGAGGGAGAAGAAGAAAAAATGGGAAGAAGAAAAGGAAAAGGAGCAATTACAGAAGGCTAAGAAGGCATCAAAGCAAGAGACAGAGGAGAGAAAAAGAAAGAAAAAGGAAGAAAAAGAGAAAAAGAAGGAAGAGCAGAGAAAAACAGAAGAGGAAAGGCAAAGAAAGACTGATGACGAAGAGAAAGAACTAAGAAGGAAGGAGAAAGAGGACCTGGTTGAAGCTACACGTCGGTCCATCGAACAACAATGCAGAGCTGATGAAGTGGGGAGTTTGAGCCCACATAGAGAAGAAAGGCCTAGGTCAAGCACACAGGTGCCGGAGACTATGCCGCCCGCTGTCCACTGAGGGCAAGGGCAAGGCCCCAATCCACCCAATTCCTACTCTATTGGTGCCTCCCACTGAGCCAACCACCATCACTCCCAGCATCCCCACCAGTACAGACGTATCAAATCTTGTGGCACGGATGCAGTATTTCATTAACAAGGAGATAGCCCAGGGGACGAGCACTGAAACTACGACTACGGGGCAAAAGTAGCCCCGGCCACAAATGCAGAGTCTAGGCAAAATCCTAAACAACAAAAGGCTGAGGCCTCAACAACACCCATCCAAACAACGATGACGCCGCCAGCTAATTATGACAAATACGTCGTCGAGCTACTCTCGTAGTTGGAGAGAGCTAAGGAGAAATGCTAGGTAGCGGTGGCTGAGTTGGTAGCTGAGAAGGAATCAATAGCCACCTTCCACCTTGACAAAACAAGGATGATAGCCATGCAACAAAGGGAGATTGCAGATCTCAAGCAGGAAATAAAGGCTAAGGATGACAAAGAAGAGCACTGGAGGCAGCAGCTCGAGAATGAAACACAGGAGTTGGTGAAGATGCAAAGAGAACATAAGCTCTTGATAATGCAATACCAGGAGCACATTACAAAAACTGCTAAAGTTGAAGAGCTCATGGCTGAACTCAACCCTAGGGATGAGAAAAGAAAGCAAGACATGGAGGAGCAGCAAGAAGAGATCGAGCGCCTAACCGATCAATTGAACTCTGAAAGAGAAGAACAGGAGAGGCTGATCAGGGAATTGGAGGACCAAGAGCAAAGGCTCATGATACTGACCCTGAAGAAAGGGGAGAGCATGGAGGAAATGAACAAGAAAGTAGAGGAGTGGGTGGTGCATAATGAAAAGAGGGTGAAGACACTGGCATGGCGCCTTGCTCTGGTAGAAAAGGAAAAGATCATTGCAGAGAGCAAGGCAGAAGCCACCCAAGTGGCCTTCAGTGCCCAACAAAAATCCTTCCTTGACACCATCATAGACACTACCTGCCGAGAGGAGGGAGAGCCATTGGAGGTGGCACAAAGAAAGCTCAGCATTGCACGTAGAGCCCTACACGCAGCAGGACTGCAAATGCCACCCCAACCAGTGGAGGCTAGGCTGAGCCTAGACGAGCAACAGAAATACCTACTGCTGCTGGCCGGCCTAACCCCCCAGAAAGTGGATGCCCTAGGATTTGAAGAGAGAGCACCACAGGGAATCCAGCAGGGGGAGGAAGCCAAACTCGAAGTCGGCATGAACAGATTCAGAGAAGATGTGATCCTCGCCGCACATTCAGGAACAACAACCACTTGACCCGCCCCTCGATAGATAAGCCATATTCAAGGAATGAAGGAAAAAGTTGGTGGAAGAAGCCAGAAGGCGGCTGCAGGCCAAGCCAGTCATGCGGCCATCCGCAACCCTCCCACCATGCCCCGATGACCTCCCAACGCAATTCCATGCAGAGCTAGTGGTATGGGTGTTGAGAATCAGCAATCACACTCAAACAGCCTCTTTGTATGGAGTCTCAGGGTCAAGGACATGCATGCTAACTTATCCCATATGCACAATGGTGCTTACTGCAGTTTCCTACTTTCCTATAAAGCATTGTACTTGCTTCCTTTCTTAATGGAATGATAGTACTTTTTTCATTTCAGTAAAGTGTCAATGTCATTGTCCACATACACAAGATTGTGTTTATGAGTCCAAGTCTCAATCTTGGAACCTAATTCACTTGTGTAACAAATAGTGTCCATTCCATCATGAGTCTACACTTCTCTTTCCATCCTCCATAGCTTCCGGTTATGCCATGCTCTAGATCCCGCATTTCTCACATGGTATCAGAGCCCAGTTGGGCATGGCATTGCTTGTCTAGCCTCTCTTGATTCCTTTCAACCTCAGTCTAGCTCAATGTCAGCTCATGACTTCATCTCCCAACTCTACTCTCACTGAAGCTTCCATGGCAGCCATAGCCAGCAGCACCCTGTCAGATTGAGCTGCTTATATCTCACTCCACAGGTCAAATCTCTTGGAGCTTCCTTCTGGAAAAGTATTCCCCAACTCACAAAGCTTCCCTGTATCACATCAATCCAGGACATTGGACCATCTGGAGCTCAGTATTGTGAAAATCCCCAATCTCTGCTCTGTGTCTGCCATAGCCAGACAGGACCTACCTTGCTTGGAGCTTCCATAACTCTTCAACCAGGCCATTTCAGCCCACGATTTCTTCTAGGGAATTGTTCCTCTGCTCAAGACGCTTCATCTGGCACAACAAACAACCACATTGGCAAGCTACAGCTCTGGCATTGCACAAATTCGACGTCGCTGCCCCAGACTGCACCGATTCTGTTCGCGGCTCCTGCGTGCTGCATACTGTCCACGATTTTGACGATTATGATAGGGCTTTTGTAGCCCATGAAATCAGCTTCCTAGGCATATAAAAAGTTTTGAAAATGATCCACTGTAGCTCCTGCAATCAGCAAAAAACCAGGCCCCTGTCTCAGAAACCCTAATTCCACCATAGCCAAAAGCTTCAAAATCTTGACATTTTTTCACTGTTTCTCTCACTGAAGTTATCAACACTGATTTTAATCACTGAGCAATACTCTCTGAAGTTCGTTAAAGTACTGTCACTCAGATCTGAAGGCATCAGCATCAAATCAAGAAGGGGAAGATCACTTGGAGTAAAAGACTTTTGCAGATTTGGTATTCATTGACACTCAGTTAGTGCTTTTTAGCACTTGTGTCTCTCAATCAATTCTTCTGTTGCTCAAATCTAATAAAGTCTGAAGTTTATTTGCTACTGTTCTCGTAAATCTAACATGGGCAAAGACTCTCCAAATGCTCGATTCAAAGGAGTCGGATTCCACACTTGGCAAACCCGCATCAAGCTCATCCTGATGAAGAAGGGTCTCTGGGCCATCACAAATGGCAAAGAAAAAAAACCTCGGGACGCGGACCTTGCAACTACTTGGCAAAAGAATGATGACAGAGCTCAGGCCATTATCAAACTGGAGCTAGACGACGGTTATATCCATCATGTGGATAACTGTGAGACCTCACAGGATACATGGAAAAGACTTGACACCCTGTTCGGTGCACAATCTAAATCATCAAAGTATGGTCTCCTGATTGAGTTCTTCAGGCTTGAAATGAAGTCAAGCACATCACTTGCCACACATCTTAATTACATGGAAGGACTCCTAACCCAACTTGCAGGAATCAACATTAAAATGGATGAAGATGTTTGCATCGGTGTTCTACTTAAGAGCTTGCCTCCTGAATATAATAACGTATCAACAACTTTAATCAACATGTCAAATCCTGAACTTGTTGATATCCAGGCATCACTGTTAGAAGAAGAAAAGAAGCTAAAAACCAAAGAAGAACCAAGTACCTCTAGAGATGAGCATGCATTATATGTTGGCAACAGGTACAAAGGCAAGAAGGATCAGCTCTTTTGTGACTTCTGCAAAAGGACCGGACACACCGAGAAGTTCTGCCACGCAAGAAAGAGATCCCAAAAGTCCTATCTAGTCGCAGTCAAAGAAGAAGAAGAAAATGGAGCAAAGGAAGAAGATGAAGATGAAGACCACCAGGATCGGAAGGACAAGACTTACCAGTCCTTGTACTCTCATAATTCTGATAGACTGTTTTAATAGCCTTGTATTTTCCTTGCCCTAATGTTTCCTGCCATAAGCTTTGTAAACTCCTTATGTAACTTGGCATTATAGTCCCTGTACACTTTGTGAGGCCCCTGTTACAGCCTCTGGATGTCCACCATGTTTATGGTACCCACACTTAGCTTTTTCTGCAACAGCCTCTGGTGTTTTGCCATGTCTGTGGTATGCCCACACTTTGCAGGTGGTTCTCATTACAGCCTCTACACACTCTGTGCCTTTCCTAGTTGTGATTGAGGAGGGGTGTTGAGAATCAGCAATCACACTCAAACAGCCTCTTTGTATGGAGTCTCAGGGTCAAGGACATGCAGGCTAACTTATCCCATATGCACAATGGTGCTTACTGCAGTTTCCTACTTTCCTATAAAGCATTGTACTTGCTTCCTTTCTTAATGGAATGATAGTACTTTTTTCATTTCAGTAAAGTGTCAATGTCATTGTCCACATACACAAGATTGTGTTTATGAGTCCAAGTCTCAATCTTGGAACCTAATTCACTTGTGTAACAAACAGTGTCCATTCCATCATGAGTCTACACTTCTCTTTCCATCCTCCATAGCTTCCGGTTATGCCATGCTCTAGATCCCGCATTTCTCACACTGGGAACGGCAGGAAATCAAAAAGGACCCTTTCTCTTTCAGCTTCCTTATGCCTGACAGCTTGAGAAGGGTCCTGCCGATCAAAGTAATGGAGGAGGTGATCGCGGCTGGCAACCGATTGGGCCAAAAATGGTTGGAAGATAGGGAAAAGACCCCCACTCTGTGGGGCACGGAGGAAGCAAAATTTTGGCAAGACAAAGTGTACGAAGTGCCACACACCGTAAGGGGCTAGAACTGCCAACCCTTCTGGAGAAGGTGAATACGCAATACTAACATGCTTGCCAGGATGGCATTTTGCAACAGCCTACCCTACGAGAGGAATGACCCCACATTCATGGCGTATCCTTGTAGGGTAGGCGTGGATTTTGTCGCCACCCTCCATGGGAGGCATGACTTCCCCATCATCTACAATTCCAACGCCACCTCCTTCGAAGGATGCTCTACTTTTTTATTTTGGAAGCCTAACTGACTCCATGATGCGCTTCCTCGTGGAATTCTCCTCCTGTCCCGATCCCGCTTTCATAACTACGTGTAATTACCATAGGCTTCTTAAGCTCCTACTCAAGCAAGATCCGACACCGCAGGAAAATGGCTTGCCTCCCCTCTTTTTTGATCCCAATGCTATTGATAGCTGTGCTATGGCCCACTTAATGATGAGAGCTAGCCTACTACCTTCCTTTTTCCTAGCTCTCCTAGAGGATATGAGTGATAGCCAATTCACTAGGTGTAATCACCCCTTCCTTTCCACCACCTCTCTGCACGTCCTCATGAACCTGAAGGGGTACATGCAAAGCCACCAATTTTTGCACAAATCCATCCGCCCTTCTTCCGCCCCTCATTCAGATGATGAGAATTAGCCTTGGCTGTCATATTCCTGATGTAATACTATCCCTAAATGTATCCCAAACAAAAAAGGAGAAGAAGAAGAAAAGAAAAGAACAGAAAAAAAGAAAAGCACAAATGCCATTCCACACTGAATGGACGGAAAAACTCACATGTGCAGAACCACTTAGCACCACAAAAGCACGATCACTGCACCTAGGGGTCCTTATGTTAGGAGTGTCCGGTGGCTTCCATCGGTTGCCTCCGCTCCTAACCCCCTAGCCCTTTTTGCTCCCCCACTTCTTCACACTCAGGGCACATCAAGGGAAGGACACACGCAGGGAGGTAACACTCACCTCGGGTTAGACCTGTCACCCTAAGCCACTAGCACCGCATCCCCCTTGGCACAAATGGGATCCTCAAGTGTGGGACATCCCCCAGGCTCACCTGCAGTTAGACCCACCTCCCCTTTCCACTAGCACGAACACAATGCACCAACATGCTGAGGATGCAAGAGAAGAAATTTCTCCTCAAGCAAATTAAGGCACCCAAGTTTGATGGAGAAGGGTTAGACGTCGCAGCAGAAGCAGAAATATGGATTGAGATGATGAATGACTATTTCTCTGCTTCGGGAACTGCCTCCATGAATCAACTAATGATTGGAAAACTGAAGTTAGTTGGCCAGGCTCGGCTATGGTGGAAGCAATGGTGCAAAGATCAAGGTATTTTTGAAGTGGCTGTTACGTGGACTCAATTGAAAGATGATGTACGCGGACGAGACCTTCCGCCAACCTACCAAACCTTGAAGATGAATGAATTCTTCAAGCTCAAGTAGCTGGAATTAACCCTGGAAGCTTACTACTCAAAGTTTATAATCCTACTAAAATATGCACCACCTATGGATATTGCACAGCAAGTATCCAAGTTTTGCAATGGCCTGAATACTCCTTTGAACCACCGACTTGAAGCAATGCGTCCAACGGACTTGCAAGACGCATTACTCCGAGCGAATCCAATCATCCAAGAACTTAAATCGGGAAATTTTAGCAAAGATGGCTATGGAGATCATGCTAAGAGATGCCATACGTGCGGAGAGATAGGGCACATCTGTAGGAGATGTCCCTACCATCAATGCTTCCATTGTAATGAGCTAGGACACATCCAAGCAGACTGCCCTGATCTAAGTCTAGAAGACATTGAGCCTCTAAGAAAACGAAGCTACAAAGTTGCAGTCTATGGATATATAGACGAATCAGATGAAGACGAAGACCTAGAGCCCACTAAACCTTATTAGGAGGACTAAAATTCCTAGAAGCTTAATCGACATGTAACACAATTGAGAAAAAAATCCTACTCTTGTACCTATGGTTAATTCGAATAATATGAGTGCACTACTTGAAACATTAAGAGTAGCGGAGCGGATGCATGGTGGGTCTTAACCCACAGGTCGTAAGCCCCATTAGTGGTTGTCTTCCCCTAGCCTTCTCGAGATGAGGACATCTTGATTCCTCTAAGGGGGAGAGGATGTAATATTCTCCCCACGTGCCCCCCGTGCCTGCCCCCCCATGAGAACCCTCCCTTTAATTTTTTTTTAATTTTTTAAAATTTTTTTACTCCCTCTCTCTTCCCCTGCCGACTGCATGGCGGAAAGAGAGAGAGTGTGTGTGAGTAATGAAGGAGAGGGGGGCATGCAGTCCCCTAGGTGGGAGGGGTGGCGGCCGCTAGACGGCCATCTTCCCCCCCCTCATAAGCCACCTCCTCCCTCCCCCTCTATAAAAGCCCCTCGTGGGGCTGAGGCACAACGCCCCCCCTCCCTGTGGTCTGAACGGACAACGCCCCCCTCCGTGTTAGCAAGCAGCGGCCCCCTATCATCCTGGTCAGCAACGCGCCCCCCCTAGCTATGTGTGTGTGTGTGTGAGAGAGAGAGAGAGAGAGAGAGAGAGAGAGAGAGAGAGAGAGAGAGAGAAGAGAGAAGAAGAGGGAGAGAGACAAGGAGAAGAAGAGAAGAAGAAGAAGAAGAAGAGGGAGAGAGAGAGAAGGAGAAGAAGAGAATAAGAAGAAGAAGAAGAAGAAGGGAGAGAGAGAGAAGGAGAAGAAGAGAAGAAGAAGAAGGAGAAGAAGAAGGAGAGAGAGTGTGTGTGTGTTAACCCCAAGTTGAGATGGCGGAAAAATGAAGGAAAAAGCAAAAGGAAGATGGAAAAAGAGCAAAGAGAAGCAGGCGGCCTCTAAAGATGAACCGGGGCAAAAAGCGCAGCTTTAAATAAAAAGGTGCCTCAAAAAACTCGAAAAACTCTTGCAAAAGAGCGCTAGGCTCCCTCTTGTGCCGATTGTAAAATATTAGATGGGCATAGGCTAGAGCCATAAGGCTAGAAGAGGGAAATGGAAAAAGGACCTTACCACAATGGCCGGTCATGTAAAAAAGGGAATGGGTGCCTATGGGATTTTAGGGTTTGTATATATAAAGTTCAAAAAGTGAATAAGAGATCATTCTTTGGTGTGAGGCAACAAGAGTATTCCTCTTCTTCTCTCCTTCCCATCTTCTTGCTTGTGTGTGCTCTTGAGAGAGGGAGTGTGAGAGTGTGAGGGAGTGAGTGTGTGAGAGTGAGGGATCAAGAGGGTGAAGCTCCTCACCATCTCCTCTTCTCTTCTTCTCTTCTCTTCTCTCTTCTTGCACGCACGGCTATGGAGGATGGAGCTTGGAGGTGGAGGAGGCTTGAGGATGCTTGAGCTTGCATCTAGGATCGTGGAGCTACCGGCGTGTGCAAGAGAAGAGGCAACTCATATCGGCATTGAGGTAAGCTCACTGCACTCGTAGGATCGACGGCGCGTCAGCTAGGTGAGAGATAGCCATTAGAGCTCGCTTGGAATGCTTGAAACAATAAGCGGTCCGTGGGTCTTGGCGGTTGAGCGAAAGCTCCCATAGAGAGAGAGAGAGAGAGAGAGAGAGAGAGAGACAGAGAAGAGGGAGAGTAAGAAGGAGAAGAGAAGAAGAAGAAGAAGAAGAAGAGAGAGAGAGAAGGAGAAAAGGAGAAGAAGAAGAGCAGAGAGAGAGAAGGAGAAGAAGAGAAGAAGAAGAAGAAGAGAGAGAGAGAAGGAGAAGAAGAGAGGAAGAAGAAGAAGACGAAGAAGAAGAAGAAGAAGAAGAAGAAGAGAGAGAGAGAGAGGAGAAGAAGAGAAGAAGAAGAAGGAGAAGAAGAAGAAGAAGAAGAAGAGGGAGAGAGAGAAGGAGAAGAAGAAGAAGAAGCAGAGAGAAGAAAAAGGAGAAGAAGATGAAGAAGAGGAGAGAGAGAAGGAGAAGAAGAGTAGAAGAAGAAGAAGAAGAGGAGGAGAGAGAGAAGAAGAAGAAGAAGAGTTCCTGAAGATACGCCCCTCCCCCTTCAATCTCTTCCTCCACTCAAGGAGAGGCGGCAAGAACTTTGCATAGGAGAGTGCGGGAATTTCTACGTCTCGTACACGCATCTTCGAGTATGGCCCCGAAGCGTGGTTCTACAAAGATGGCCGGAAACCTTGCAAGCGTGGATGGAGGTTCGAAACAAGGTGGCACTGCAACCGCGAATGGTTCATCAGGCATCAATACCACTGGGATCACGGCATCGCTCCAAACCGAGGTTACTCTATTATTAAAAATCATATTCACATGCATCACATTAGATTGCATGGTATGAACTTAGTTGTGATGTATGTAATGAGCAATAAAATTTCCATTGTAAGATGGTATCATAGTAGGTGAAATTGATTACAAACTGCATCGTGAATTACCAAAAATTCTTGCATAAAGTGCATTAGTCCTTGCACAAGTTCTTGCTTAAAATGCATTTCAGAGAACATTGAAAGAAACAAAGTGCATCTCCATATCGCAAGATGGATTCTAAGGTACATGTAACAATCTACAGAAAAGATTAAAGTGCAGCTAGACTCATACAATGATCACATAGAGTTAGATCATTCAAGAAGGTATAGACCGTGTAAATAATTACACAGAGGATAATGTTAAGATTGCATGCATAGAAAATACCTTCACATGTGTGGCATAAAATAACGCATGGAATTATATCAAAATTGTAAGTATTGAAATGAAGGCATGGCATTACGTTGCGTGCCTTAAAGTTGTTGGGAATATTCAACATTGTTTGTAATCTACCAAAAGGGACTGAGATCCATGAATCCCATGTCAAAGTCCTTGGTGACCTCAAGAGGGATAGATAAAAGCTTAAGTGCCTGTGAGTATTATTAAGAGGGCTTAAGAAGATTATACTTAAGATGGAGTAGGACTGTTCTAAACAGAACCATCTTGACCAACCATCATCAAGGGGATAGACAATCTTGATCAATTAAGATCAAAGATAAGGGTACACAAGTACTTCAAGGGTTCTAGGAGATAACCAGCAAGTTGACCAACCAAGGACAACAGGGTTGTCCATGACCTATTTTTACCAGGAGACCTAAGGTAAGGATAATTAGGGTCGACAGGGTACAAACCCTAACTCGAAGATAAAGGGGAAGCAAGAAACCTAGCTTGCCAAGTCTTTGGGATCTTGTCAAGTCGCGAACGATCCAGGATGGAATGCTGGGAGCATCCAGAAAAAAGAAATCACACCTTATCAATTGGTCGTACAAATGACCTTTGAGATGATCGTGATTGTACACTTAGATACATTGTTTGAACTTTTTTGCTCAAGAAACTAACTCAAGGCAAAACACTTAATGCTTCAGGTTAAAAGCCTAGAGGGAGAGGCAGGTTCAGTTACCTCCGACTGTCTGCTTGGCCCTAACATAATGTGGTAGGTAATTAGATAACTAAGAAAATTGAGGAAAGTGCGGTCGGTGGACATGACTTGGGTCCGTCCTACGAAAGGGTGGTCCCAGTTAGCTGGGAACTTTTCTCAAAAGACATGGAAACGATACTGTGAAGACCCTAGAGTCAGTAGAGTCAGAAGCCCGATCTATGTTGTTTTAGGGGAACGGAATGGGACTATGCCTTATGGATAGAGAGGTTGAGCTTCGCATCCCTCTCGTTTCCATTCTCCATGAACCAAGCGTAGCATAAATCTGCTTCAACTCTGTTGTTCCTACTCAAAGTGGGTCATCTGGAGCTCGACGCTAGCTACTTCCTACAGACTTTGCTGATAGGAAAGGAACCCTAACTTCAAGTCGATCCTAAGTGGGAACGGTTGAACACTTCCACTGGGGGCAGACTCGGGAAGACCTAGATCGCAAACCTTGTGACATTCCTTGTGAGTGCCAAGCGGCGCTTTCTAGACTCTCTTCCCGGTGGGCTGCTAAGATGTGTCCCACAAACGGACGAGCGAACACGTTACAATTATTCAAGGCCAAATTATTACCATTCCAATTTATCCTTGCTGCATAAGTTGCTTGCAAGCGCGACTCTACTCCTTCTGCTTGGGTAATGGAAGTGTCAATATTGGCCAAAGAAATGCTACTCAGCTGCACCTGGATATTAAAATCCAATCCATGTAGGAAATATTGCAACTGTGCAACCGGTGGAATAGGAATATAAGCGTTAAGTTTGCGAAGAACTTGCTTTAGTTTCTTGGCATATGCCTAGACATTCTCATTTGCCTCTTGGCGTGTTACATTCAGAACATGCAACCAATATTGCCCACCCTTCTCAGGGGCAAACTCCCTACGGAAAGTCGTAAAGAATTGGGCACTGCTAGTTATGGTTCTGGCTTCTAGACTGTGATACCACACTATTGCTCTTCCTTTTAACGTCATGTTGAAGAACATCATTAGGTGTCCTTCGTCTTGGATTCGATAGTTGAACATGAGTGTTTGAAACTCCTTAATGTGGAGTTCTCCATCTTCTTCTGCTAACCCATGAAAAATTGGCAGCAGTGCTCCTAATGCCGGTAAATCCGGTGTACCTGCTAGAATTGCGATAGGTTGTGCCATGGCTACAACCGGATTAACAACAGGAGTTTGTGTAGGTAACACTACACCCCCACTTGTTGTGGGTTGATTAACTGGAAATAGGGAAGTATCAAGACTTCCACTTACACTTGAAGAGCTACTCGTAACACCTAGGTTACTAGAACCACTGCCACTTATGCGTAACGGGCTGCTCCTTTGAGGAGAATAGCATCTTACGATCTCCAACCACCATCTAGCCCTCTCAGCACATTCTGCTTTTTGTATTTCGGCTTGATGGTCCTTGTCAGAGGACATAAACTAACAATTTGGTCCCTAAAAACCCTAGATTCGAGAACCACCACTTGTTGGTGGCCCTCGACAAACGTACCACTAATGGGACCTAAAATGGGCCGGCACTAGCTATGGCACTAGCCAGACCTCATGAATACGACAGACAACCCCACCACACGACCTCACGGGCCAAAACCATCTAAGTCTCACTTTGCACTAAATACTTATGATGATTTTGCATTTATATCCAATATGTAGTCCAACTTTCATCTTCCCTTCTCCTTAGAGGAATATCCCATAACATATAGGCATAATGCCTCGTAATACACACATAGGGAAGCACCTCTCGACTGATTGTCGCGGCTCCACTTCGACTCTCCTACACCTCGGGGATTGGCCCCAAGATGCGTTTCTCCAACATATAAAACATAACGCACAAACTCCACTCTTTCATAATTCAGCGCTCCAGAAGATTTTGATTTGCCTCACAAAACTTTCCCCAATGGAAGCGCCCACCCATGACTTAGGTTTCATGTCCTCTCAGCGTTAGTCAAAGTTTCTCAATCAATTGCAATGCATCCCAAGAGATACCATGTGGCATGCTTGATGCAAGGTGTATGACAATTATGCACAACCATTTTATGATTTTAAAAAAACAGCCATGTGAGGTGCGAAAAACAGCCCTTTTATGAATTTTAACTAAGCGTTACGCGTGCTGCGCTGCTTTAAGGACTAGCACCGGAACTTCTGTGCTACTAGTCGCCTATATTTAATTATGGAATGATCCCTAAATGCTATGCACAAAGAGGAAAATCAGAATGTGTATCTTTTCAGCAATTAGATCCTCTCACAAACTTCATTCCCCCCTCACTGTTTAGGTGTTGCTGCGTTGCATAGGTGTAAATGATTATTTCGTGTCATTTTTATATGTAAAAACCAATAAACACGTACTATAACACAAAGGACGAGGCCAAAATGAGTTTGGACCTCATGCTTTAACCTCGCCAAACATTCACACACATAAATCTTATTTTTTTAATTTTTTAAGCGCGAAAACTTCAATTTTCTCTATTTTTTGCTATTTTTTGCTATTTATTATTCATGAAAAATAGCTATTTTTTTATTTATTTGTGTTGCCTCATTATTTGGACTGAATCTTAACATTCTCTCCGATTTTATCCCATTTCCATTCTTTTTTCCCAACTCAAAATCGGAAAGAACCACTAATTTCGATTAAAAATGACATTTTGCGAGTTTTAAAGAATTAATAACGGCTCTAAATTATCACAGGTTCTGCATTTTTGTAGTTACCCTTCAAACATGATGCAAACAAGGTTTAAACAAAAATTCATCACATATGAACAACATTTGGACCATGAAATAACAAAAACAAGCAAAGTTCTTCATAAAATTGGAGCATACCATGTGTCTTGCGTGTTGGAGGTTTTTTAATAATTATTCTGGGCAGCCCACGGACCGACTAGCAACGATTCTTCAGTGCTGAACCTCTTTCCTCATCCTCCTCTTCATCTTGAAGCAATTCGATGACAATCGGACAAGCATCCTTCAGCCCCTCTTCTTCTTGATTTCTTGCATATGAATTGCCTCTATGCAGGAGAGAGAGGGAGGAGAGAGAAAGAATGGTTTTTTATCTCTTTTCTCAATGCATCATTCCTTGATCCCTTTATGGCGATGGAGGGCGAAGGATAGAAGCATCTCAGGGCCAAGAGGATTCCTCCTGCCTTAGACCGATCAAAAAATGATAAAAAATGGGTCGCCAAAAATTGACGCTCCCCCCCAACAATGTTTCATTTCGTGAGCTTCTTTTAAGCTCTTAAATAGAGCTTAAGCTTAAAACCCAAATTATCTAGTTCATGACTTTTGCTTTCACACTTCCGACAAGTGGTTTTTTCACTTTTGGAGGGGCAAACGACATCAGATTCGAGATCCGTCTGGATTAGTGGTTCCATGGCATCAAAATCTACAAAGCTAGGCCCTGTCACCCTCTTCTCAACTTCCAGATCCAGTAGCCACATCACAACCCCAAACCTTGCGGGGATTAAATGGAGAATCAAACAACCTCGGAATTGAGATCTGAGACTTGCCTTGGATTCCTGACGTTGTTTTGCATCTAGGAAAACTACAGCTCGGCCATCCGCCATCATTTGATTTTCCATGAAAATTAGCACTAGCGCTTTAGGGACTTGCCACTTAAAATCGTACTAATTGCTACCGTCGCCTTCGACGAAGTCTATTTTTTCCCTGAATTTTGTAATTTTTGTCTATTTTTAAGGACTTCTCAGCATCAAAAATCATATGTCAGCTGACTAATGAGTTCAAATTCCTGGCGAAAAACTCCACCCTCATGTTCAGAGTGGTGGATGCGCAACATCATGACATCATGAGGCTAGACGTCACTCATTTCACATTTTTGTAAGTACATAATAAATATAACTTCACTCTGATTGTAATGGAGTGCAAAACCAAACAATCTCGAGAGGAAGATTCACATGTGATAATTAAAATGTCTTTTTGTATAGTAAAAAACCAAAACTTCTAACAATTCATGATACACTTCTATGAAAGATGTGTACTACGCATGAAAACACAATTGAGTTAGCTAAAAGAAAGAGTATGCCATCAGACAATGGCACAATGAATGGTGTAAGTGGCCATCTGGGCTAATGTGGCAATTACAAGGTTGGGTGCTCACTAAGGTTGAATTTAAATCTTAAGTGGGACAAAGCTATAGGAAACCTAATCCAAACATCTTAAATAACCTTAGAAAAAAGAAGCTTGTGTTGCCAAGTCCAACTCGCCCAACTTAACCACCACACAATAGTTTCTCAAGCCCACCTTGCGAAATAGAACACCATGTATAATTGCTTAAAAGAACATGTATAGTTGATTACAAACCATGTACAAAAAAATAAAGGAATTATAAGGCTTTATGATGATATAAAATGCATCTTGAGACTTGAATCAATATCATGTCCTTTACCTACATGCCCAATGCATCATGTTTTACTTTCATCAAAAGCTATCTTTGGCGCATCAAGTCTATATATATATATATATGTGTGTGTATGTGTGTGTGTGTGTGTGTTCTCAAACGCAACAAACCCACCACAAACTTGCTGGATTGCTCTCTTTTTATTTATTTTACTCTTTGAAACCTCCTTAATATGATTATATAAGATCTGCATAAGTGTACATGTAATGTTATACATCAAATAAACGTGTTTTTGAGGTGAGGGGTTTGATGTGTTTGTGTGTGGTTTTTTAAATCTTTTTTTCTTTTTCAAATGGGGTCTATGACAATGGAAAGAAAAGTAGAAACATGAAAAGAATGCATTGTAGATTTTTTTGTCATTAACAATAGCATCTCTCCTCAAGTTGTGTGCACATGTGAGAGATGTGTATATAAACTCTAGGTCGTTGGATAGTAGAAACATGACTACCTTCCTGTAAATTTCAAGTGGATCTCTCTCTTTGTGCATGTGTGGATGCAACTGCTCATGCTAAGGATCCAATATGTCTTGTCCTTGTACTGGTGGACTATATAATACATATGCATATCTATAATATGTGCCTTGAAAGGACCAACTTCTTGAGTCTATACACTTAAAGAGAGGAATATAGGGTAATAACATCATTGTTTGAACCTTTGAAGATTTGAAGGCATAATCTATAAAAACTGAAAATATTATGCATAGTATGTCCTACATGTAGGGTTTTGAGAATGCATATGATACTCACATTTCTAAAATGGGAAGTGCTTTAAGGGGGACAATGGCTATGGAAGCATCTAAGACTATTTTAATGGATGAAAGAAGGATGGACAGAAGAAATAGATGACCACATTAATTGAAAAGTTATTTTGCGTACATATGTTAATAGTGTTCATGTAGTTAGTTTGTATTAGAAAGTTGTGATATTTGGGTTGTCAATCTTTTGGATGTAGAGTCTTAGCTTCAAGATGAAAAGTCTAGTCTACAAATAGGCAGATTTCATATGTTTGTAGAGATAAGAATTTATTTCTATGGGAGAAGGGATTAATCATGCCCTTCTCACCCTTGTTTGTAGAGGACACCATCCGATTTGACGAGGTAGAATTTAGATACCCTTACTTAGATGCTTCATACGAGGTGTTCCCTAAAGTGGATTTCCTCCCAAGGTCTTTTGGGCTTCCACAATATCAAGAAGAGTCACATTCTACGTAAAAGTTGACTCATCTTCCACAAGGATAACTAGACTAGTGAAAACATTGTAATGTTCCACCTATTGGTATGGCTGTAAAAACTTAAAGTTGTTAATTTTAAAATTTCCCAACTCACTAACACAAAACGCACACATGCACACACCTAGAATCTCTCTTACACAGAGTCTCTCTCATGCGCACACAGAACTTGAGAATATACTTACCTTTTTTAGTCGGTGACCATTTATGAGGTAGCAACACATGGTCTCTTTATACATTTCATTACACAGTTGTTCATCCCTTTATCATTTTGTAGGGGGTACATATACTTGAAGGTGACGAACAACAAGTGTTGAGAATCCTTTATTCAAATCTTAAGAAAAATGACTAATGTGATAAGGTTTCTTGTTTGGCCTAGGGTTTGCAATATTCTCGTAGCATCAAACTGAAATATGGGAGGGAGAGAGAGAGAACATAGGAGAGAGAGAGGAGAAGAAGAAGAAGAAGAAGAAAAAAGAAGTACATGCTATGACATAATTTGGAAAAGAAATAGGAAAGAAGCCATCTACAGCTGCAGCTTTGGCATGTGTATGAGTAGGAGAATGGATATTTGATTAGGGTGTTGCCTTCATGTGTAGCTGACGGATAATATCCAGTTGTCTAGGAGATTTGATTGAAGGCGATGACCTATAATAGCTACAACCTTGCTGCGATGGCGGCCTGATGTTTTGCAAATAACCCGGCATAATATTTGAGGCACGTGCCAATCAGACATTGGAGTGCAATTATTATATGCCACTGTGTACAATTGGATTTGCAACTTTAAACATAGTTGTAATATCAATACATATTCACAATTCTCTTTCATTTTGATTCATTGGTTTATAAATGTTTGTGATTTTGGTTTGTATTAGTAGTTCATACTTGTTAGAGAGATTTTGGAGGTTCAAAAATTTTTTATTTGATTGTGTGGCATATCTTGTGACATGCCTTTCTTTTGATAAGCTTCAATTGTACAAGAAATATTAATTAATCATACAAAGAGATGCTTTCTTGTATTACCATCATACCTAGTTAACTTCTTGTAATCCCACAAGCTTTCCAAAATTTCATTTTCTTTTGTTAATTAATAGGCCAATATGTTCACTCCAAGCCTGTGGATAAGTATTGAGGTTGTAATCAACACTTCTAAGACATACAAATGAGTATAATGAAAGCATTTGAACTTAGTGATTGGAGGTTGGAGGCTAAACCACGCTCAAAAGGGATAACTATTATGACAAACTACTAAGTCCCAGGGACACGATCTTCCTGTCTATGTCTGGTTTGGAATCTCTAAGTATTGAGATGACCTGTATTTATGTTGTTCCTAAACTAGTCTAGGTTTTGAATTAAAATGAAACAATATGGAATGATGTCAATATGCTATACTTGTATGTTCGAGATTTGGGATGTGATAGTCATTCTCACTACAAGGATATAGGAGAATAGCGATGGCCATTTCTGATGCAATTAGTGGCATCGCTATTTTCGTCATTGTCACAAATAGCGACAGTACTTAGATGAAAAAAAGCGAGCCGAAACTCGAGCGCGGCACTTTTCACGTAAGAGCAAGAGAGGGTAAGATCTTGTTCTTTAATTTCTTCTTTTCTTGTTTGTAGTAGTAGGAGGAGGAGGAGGAGGAGGAGTAGTAGTTCTTTAATTTCTTCTTTCTTATTTGCAATGATAGTAGTAGTAGTAGTAGTAGTAGTAGTAGTAGTAGTTCTTTAATTTCTTCTTTTCTTGTTGGTGGTGGTGGTGGTGGTAGTAGTAGTAGTAGTAGTAGTTCTTTAATTTCTTGTTTTCCTATTTGTAGTGTAGTAGTAGTAGTAGTAGTGGTGGTGGTAGTAGTAGTAGTAGTTCTTTAATTTCTTCTTTTCTTGTTTGTAGTACTAGTACTAGTGGTAGTGGTAGTAATTTTTTAATTTCTTTTTTTTTTGTAGTAGTAGTAGTAATAGTTCTTTAATTTCTTCTTTTCTTTTTTGTAGTGGTAGTAGTAGTAGTAGTAGTAGTATTTCTTTAATTTCTTGTTTTTTGTTATTGTAGTAGTAGTAGTAGTAGTTCTTTAATTTCTTATTTTCTTATTTGTAGTGGTAGTAGCAGTAGTAGTGGTGGTATTAGTAGTAGTAGTAGTTCTTTAATTTCTTCTTTCTTGTTTTTTTTTGTTGTAGTAGTAGTAGTAGGAGAGAGAGAGAAAGAGAGAGAGAGAGAGAGAGAGAGAGAAAGAGATGTTTTGTTAAAGGTGCACCTTGGGTGTGTTTGATGCTTTAGGAAGGTGAGTAGTAGTGGTGGTGGTGGTGCTGGAGGTAGTATAGAGAGAGAGAGAGGTTTTATTAAAGCTGCACCTTTGGTGTGTTCGAGAAGGCGAGTACTAGTAGTAGTAGTGGTCATGTGCAATAGCACGGGACGGGAAACACTCCGACATAGGGTAGCTACTCCCTCGTCCCCATGCATATTATAGGATATTAGACTTTACATACTGTAAGCTTGTCCGTAGGCAGGTGGAGACTTTACGTATGTTAATTTTGTTGAGTTATAAGAGTAGAAATCCCTTCTCAAATAATTCAAGAAAGAAAAAAAAATATTAAAAAATAATTTTTTTGTCGTAATGTAGACAAAATGGAAAAGGATGAAGGCCATGATGTTCAAGATCGCGAGGCGTATCTTAATCACTGTGTTCCGTATCCTTACTCTTAATGTAAGTTTGTAATTAGACAAAAACGTCGATTGTCTATGGAACACGTACGACGCTTCCGCGAGTTTCAATCAAAGATCATTGATCAGGCAATCTTGGATTTTGAGCAAATGGTAAGAAAAATGTATATCAATAATGCATTGTATTCACAAACTAATTGAATATCATATACAAAAACATTGGATGTGGCCGTACAATTTATTGCAGGGAGATGACGTCTCATCCCAAGGAGAAGTGCACCCTTTGCGGCTATTTAGAAAAGTTCGTGTGCATGCGATGGATGGAGTGTCTAAGCCAATCCACCACTTGGAAGATACTACCCAATCTATACCATCAATACTAGAGGAGACATGCAACCTTCCAGAATTTTCTATAATCTTGGAGCTTGAGATGGAGGCAATGATCGATGCATTGATGCCCATGGATATCGAGACATCTGATCCACTTAGAGAGGAATCATCCATACCATTATATCTCCTCTATATATGAAACTTAATGCTAACGGTTGTTCCAAATCCAATTAGAGAGGGCTGAAATGGGCAAAGTTCAATATTCATCATGTGTGGCAGTCTCATATATGCTATGATTGCCACTTTCTTGGACATTTTCTTTGTAGTGAAAGGAGTAGATAAGTACATGTCCAATCTTAGCAAGAAGCATGGAGAAGTAGTTAAAGGTATAGTAAGGTACTTGAGTGATACAAGAGATGTAGACTATGTAGGGAATGTAGATAATAGAAAGTCACAACCACATGATGGGTTTTATCTTGTATGGTGATACAATCTCATGGATGTCTCACTTGCAAAAAAGTGTAACATTTTCTACCACTAAACCTGAGTATATTGCAGCCATATAGGCATGCAAAGAAGCCTTACGGATTACTCGTCCAATGGTACTGAGTATCTTTCTCAAAGACATTTCTTACACTCCTAACTGTGTAAGAAAAGTATGGGTGGAGCGATGCGAGTGTGACCGAGTTATGTATGTACATTCTACGTATGCTTTGTTGATTTCTTTTCGGCACCATCATAAAAAAAAATCATGCTTTTTCAAGGTATTTTACGATTTTTTTTTCAGATTACTAAAGTATCATATATTACCACTCGCAAATACCATGCTTAAGTCTCGTGAGATGATGCGCGACATGTTTTACGAAAGCTTGGTATGTACTACAAGAGCATCCGTACATGTGTCAACGATTGCATACTATTTTGAGGAGAATATGAGACTATGGAGACATGTCCAAAGTGTGGTGCTCACAGGTATCAAAGGACTTGCAATTTCAAACCATCCATCAAAAAGTTCTTAGACACTTTTTGCTTATCTCCTATATACATCACATGTTTTGTACATCCGACATGGCGAGCTTGATAACATGGCATGCGAAAAATACATCCACAGATGAAGTCCAACAAATATCAATGGATTCATGTGCATGGAGCCACATTGACTTTACTTTGCTCAAGAGCCAAGGAATCTTTGGCTCGGTCATGCTATGGATGGCATGGACCCATTCGGTCTACACTCAACTTCTTACAGTATGTGGCATGTAGTCCTTGTTAACTACAACATCCCTCCATGGCTTTCTACAAAGAAAGAACACCTCATCCTTAGCTTGCTTATTCATGCCCACTATAAAGTCAAGAATATAGACATGTATCTTCATCCATTAGTCAATGAGCTTAAGATTTTGTGGGAGGAGGGGGTCACCCTGGAAGATATGAGCAAGCGTGATGGTTGACGATCTGCCAATATTCGAGCCATTTCTCATGTGGACCATGCATGAATTTTCGAGATTCGGAGAGTACTCAGGTAAGTAGACTTTCATTCTCGTTGGTAATATCTATCATAGCTCGTTCAAGTTTGTATTCATTGGATAGAGGCGTTGGGATAGGTATAATTACCTCAAGTTATCATGCATGTCCATTGTGTGGGCCATAGTTAGACTCTCGAAGGTCACGAACCATGAAGAAGATAATATATCAAGGACACGCCGCTTTCTTGCCAGAGGATCATGAAATGAGGGAAGGTTTTCTTGGACGACCTCCAGCACGAATGAACGCCCAAATCTGGTACAAGTAAAAAATGGTCCACACGGAGTCACATCCAAATGAAATGCGACGGTTCTCAATTTTCTATGAGTTGACGTATTGGATTCACTTACAAATCAACCACTTGTTGGATCCCATGCATATTTTCAAGAATGTGGGCAGCTTACTATGGGACCACATCACAGTAAAGAGAGACATTGCAGGGGCACTATTGGATTTGAAGGAGGTAGGCAAGATGGAGGCACTTGGCCATAGTCGAGTGCTGATGGTCGCTTGCATCTACATCATGCTCCTTGGGTTTTGTCCACTAAAAAAGAGCGCTTTGTAAAGTAAATTATCAAGTCTGTCCGTACTCCGACGGCGAGTATGATGCATTCTCTCAGGTTCATATTTTCTAAAGATGACCAATTATCAGGGCTAAAATCCCATGATTGGCATAAGATATGTTATTTTTGTACTACGAATGGATTGTAAGTGGCATGCATATTTTACTATTTAGAGTATAATTATTGTTTGTAATGCTTCTTCATTTATGGCAGTTTGTACTACCGATCACGATCGTAGGATGGCTTACTCCAGAAATACGCAGGGCGATTTATAGGTTGTCAAATTTAATGTAATGGATCTCACAGAAGGAGATCAAGACATCCTCTATTGAATCCGTAAGGCACAAAGCAGTGGAGACACTCTGCCTCTTTGAAAAGTACTTGCACACCAGTATGCTCATGATACAAACCCACCTTTTGATG
Organism: Lygodium microphyllum; assembly: GCF_053477565.2. Taxonomy (NCBI): domain Eukaryota; kingdom Viridiplantae; phylum Streptophyta; class Polypodiopsida; order Schizaeales; family Lygodiaceae; genus Lygodium; species Lygodium microphyllum. Next base: position 73,139,970 of record NC_141152.1, read on the forward strand.
CATCTTGTAGATGAAGTGTAGATTGCTGAACCTGTCCATATGTGATGGATGTTCTTCTTGGAGTGCTTTATGAAAACCTTGAAAGGCTTTGCGCGACAACGAGCTCTGCTAGAAGGTAGCATGGCTCTAAAGGTTGGTTGGTATATGAGAGGCGTTAGTGCATATTTCAAAGTGGCTACCAACGGTCGATTCAGACAACAGCATGCTATGGTCGTTGAAGGACGATGATAGACTGACTAGAGATGTGGTGGTTGAAAATGGGGTGAAAAGAAGAATGAATGCTATAATGGAGGAAAAAGTGAATGGTTTTTGTATATTGCACTATGCCTCCATGGAGACATGGCTTGCTAGATATGAGCAAGCGCGAGGAAAGATCGGAAAGAAACGCGATCTGAATTTCGATGTAGTGCACGCCATCGACTAATTTGATATCCTGAGAGCATGGAGGAGGTGCCATGGTTTATGTCAATGCGATAGTTGCATGGAGCTTTGAGCATAGCATCTCGCGAAGTGACGAAGGTCTCAACTGAGGAGTGGGAATTCTCAAGGAGATGTAGTCCAAAGGTAACGATATAGTCCAAACCTTCAGGTCTCCGAAGTGCGAGAGTATATGATCAAAGCAATGTTCCTAGCGTAGATGAGGATAGTATGCAAATAGAGGGATTGATATTGCAAGGGTAGAGGCCGTCGAAAGCTTGAAGCATGTAGAGGAGTTAGAATTGGATAACAATGATGGAAATACAAGAGTCTAAGAATTTTTTAAGAACGAGGTCGACTCATCCTTTTGTGATAACATGTCTATCGAGCTTCTAGTGTATACGGAGTTGTGTCAGGAGATTGACATGGGACCATAGGGTACTTCATACTTGGAGTATCCACCTACTCAATTCATTGACAAATCGCTTATAAGGGTACATAATATATGTGTTTTAAGTAAGATCATTTTTTGAAGTTTTATATGATTGTGCTTTACTTCATTTATATTGATTATGCTAACATCAAATTTTGTCCATGCAAGTGACCTTTGTGGATATTTGGATCCACACAATGAGTCAAGGGATGAGTGACGAGAAGCTACAGGGGAGATGTTCACATGTATATCTCTAGATCAGATGGCTTGATTCAGAGATATAGACAACTAGGAGTTGTCTCTCGGATATCATCAGGCTGTTCTGTTAGATCTACTTCCGTGCGCTCTGATGCTTTAGTTTCCAGTAGATGAGGTCGACACTCCAGACTTGGGCCGGGATGGAGGGAGTGGTTCTGGGGGATGTTGTGGAGACGTGGATACAATGATTCCGTGGTCAGCTCGGGATACAGGTGCTATTCCTCGCTCTTGTGTGCATATTCGAGAGCGCGTGGCTCAAGTGGTTGTTGTGGAGGTACCAATGGAGTGTCTCCATCTCGTTGTGTTGCGTCACCTATGGGATTTGTCATACTTGTGGGGATGTCTACTCTAGTCACTCCAGCTTTTGCTCAGCCATTTGCAATGGCACCCCTATGGGTGTTACTCCTAGAGATAATATCCCCGTAGGTACACCAGATGTACAGAGGTCTCCTAGATGTGCCTAGGAGCGTGGTCGCAAGTGGGAGAGGATACATCTTAGGCATATCCCAAAGGGGTATGGATACCTTGTAGATGATAAGACAGGAACCATCATTATGAATGATGAGGAGAGGAGGGTGATGGCTCGTATGAGAGAGTTATGCCAACAAGTTTTTGGACACGTCTTGGATCATTGGAAGAACATATCGGAGGGGAGCAATGACTGCATAGTAGCATCCTTGTACGAGGAGTTTTCGGTACCCGCTGCCGCAACAGATAGGTTTTTCACAGGCTACATGATGAAATGCATGCGTGCATACATGTCACACAGACGATCGGACTCACGCAAGGGACTTAAAAGTGGGGCCTCAAAGCCCGAGTGACTAGATGCAGATGAGTGATGTCGACTCAGGGAGAAGGCTACAGATTTTCCAGGATGTTGGAGACAGCAGCGTGAGGTGGCAAGGGCACGACTGGAGGCAGGAATGGTCCACCATCTTGGGAGTGGCGGCCACAGGACTTATCTGAAAGACTTTGTAAGTTTTTCTTTTGTTCTACTTGCTTATTTTTTTGCAATATCCCTTGTACTGACAATCATATTTCTAATAGTTGTATTTTGTTTTCTTTGTAGCACTCCATTACAAACCGTGATCCCACTAGCCTAGAGACTCAATATGCAAAGAGACACAATCTCACTGCATTGATCGATCGATTATATGGATACGGTGGCCCAGTAAGTCACTCACCTTTATCATCCATAGTTACTAATTTTAATTAAAATGCATTATTGTATGGTGGACTAATGTGTAGTTGTTTGTTTTTTTGTAGAGTCCGTTCGATGCTCCTTTGTGGTGGGATGAGCTTTTGGATGGCGAGGATATATAGCTCGCCCTTGGATCCATGGAATACATATCCTCTTCTTTTTTGGTCATGTGATTTATGTAGGTATTTTTTATACACTATCTTATTATCATCCTTTGAATCTTGCCATGATTGTACAGTTACTTTTACTACGCGATCTTGTATTTATTTTATGTATCAGACTTATGGATTTAAGTACACTTTGCCTTCATGGAGACAAGCATTGTACACTTTACTGTAACTCTTTTGTATGGCCCAAATAAAGCCACCCTACCACCAAATTTTTTTCCATGTAACCGTCGCTATTAGCGTCGCAAATTTATTGCACACATCGCTATTAGCATCGCAGCTGGCGTCGCAAATCATCGCTAACTATGTCATTATCAGCGTTGCATACGCGACGCTGATAGCAATGCAAATAGCGACACATATAGTGACGATAATAGCAATTGTTCTATGTTGTCACTAATACTGATGTTTTTTGCGACAACAAGGATAAATTTTTTAATGAATATTTTCATTTCTTTGAATGTCGGTATGAGGCATGTATCTTGTAGTGTCTTCTTCTCATCGATTCAAATCAAGTAGTGATGTAGCCAAATATCCAAATGATCGTAGATGCTAATTGTCTGCAATTGGATTTGCAAAAGTTTAAACATAGCTGTAATATCAATGCTGCATATTCATAATTCTCTTTCAAAAAATGTATAAAAATGGTATTTTAAAAATATATTATTTTTAATCCACATGATGCACACATATATTCATAACTTACCTGAGGATTTATAAATGTTTGTGTTTATGGTTTGTAGTATTAGTAGTTCATACTTGTTATAGAGATTTTGGAGGTTCAAATTTTGTTTATTTGATTGTGCAACATATCTTGTTTATGTTGCCCTTTTTTAAGTAAGACATGACTTTCTTTTAATGTGCCTCAATCGTACAAGAAATATTAACTGATCATCATTCAAATAGATGCTTTCTTGTATTATCATCATACCTAGTTAATTTCTTGTAATCCCACAAGATTTCTAAAATTTCATTCCCTTTTTGAGAATTGATAGGCCACTTTAGGATTTTTCTTAACAGAAAATATATCCTCTTTGAAGCCCTAGTCTCAAAGATGACGTAGCCCATGTTGTCTAACCGTGTAGCTTGCCAAATTTAATCTTTATGCTTGTTATGCCAAGTGAAGGCATGGATGGGCCTCTCCATCCATAATCATGGGGAAAACATCTAGCAAATTAATGAGCCTCTTCAATTCATGCTTATTTTCCTTCTCACATGCAATCATGGTACTATTTCCATGGAAGTGGTTAACACCTCAATTGGAATCTTGTTCTAGTCCCCTACCAAGGTGGTATACTCTTTTGATACAAACATAGTATCTTTGTTAGGCCTTGGAACCAATCAAATGTTGGATTTTGAATGAATCTTCTTCTTGTGTTTGTGTATATACACATGTTGGCCATGTAGATAAGATAATTTGTAGAAAATCCCATATTGATCATAGTACTTAGTTTTGGGTATGCTTGTATATACATGTTGTGGACATGCTTATATAAACATTCATTTTACTTTCAAACATATTGTATATTTCTCTCTCCTAGCATACAATCCATATGCCCACATAATTTCTTGTATATAATCCAATACAAAGAGATGCTTTCTTGTATCATCATCATACCTAGTTAATTTCTTGTAATCCCACAAGCCTCATAATTGCTCATACATATTAGCCCAAAATCATACAAGGAGACATTAAACCATGCTCAATAGGGATAATTGTTGTGACAGACTACTAAGTTTGAGGAACACAACCTTCCTTTTTGTGATTGGTTCTACATCATCATCATACCCAGTTAATTTCTTGTAATCCCACAAGCCTCATAATTTCTCATAAATGTTAGCCCCACATCCCACCAAATCTTATGGTAGCCCCACTATCATCTTACAAGGAGACATTAAAACACACTCAAAAGGGATAACTATTGTGATGGCAGACTACTAAGTCCTAGGGATGTGACCTTCCTTTTTGTGATTGGGTTGGCATCTCAAACCATCTAGTATGCAATTTTGGTTTTGGGTCTCTAGTATTGAAATGAGTTATATCTATGTAGCAACAATAATGACTGATTATTGTGTTGTTCTTTTTGACATAAGTGTTCATTGGAGCCCCAAGAGGAACAATAAGGAAAAAGGGATTCTATTGCAAGAAAATCTATCTTGTAACATCAACAAGCTTTTATTTCATTCTTTTGATGACCAAAACAAAGAAAATAGCAATTCTTCACGTAGCATCATAGTAGATATCTCCCACGGATTAAGATGAACAAAGCAGACATGAAAGGACGAATGATGAGATGGCTCCTTCTATTCCAGGAGTTCGACTTTGAGGTAAGAAGCAGACCAAAGAGGTTCTGGATGTCAAGAAGGTGATTAACACTTCAGAAGTGTCTTTTTCCATGATCATTGATCCTCTTTGAAAGTTAGTTTGCCAATTTCTCCAAGACAGGTTTATGCCTACCAAAACACCATGTCATTATTTGTCCAAAGAACTCTTCACAGCTTCTAGGATGGTGTTAAAAGGGGTTGCCATTGATTGGAGTACTTACCTGCTTACGAAGATGGACCAACATTTTGTCACAGTGACCAGAGGTAATGTCACAAATGTCACTCATGGTTCCTATTTATATGCTTTCTTGACATACTCAGGCCTTAAGAAGGGTGTGCTACCACCTCCTCCATCTAATCCAGTTTCTCCCTTCCACCTTCAGAAGAGTCAAAACCTATTGACATAGAGGATCTTGATTCCCCTCCTCCATCGGTCATTCAATAGAAGTGCTTGAAGCGTGTGGCAGATAAAACTCCCGCAGTCATTCCTTCAGTAACAGTTCCTGCTACTTCTGGTAGTGACCTCCCTTTCTACCTCACATGCAACAATTTATTCAAGGCACATCGAGAGGGTTCTTTGGACATATCAGTCCCTTTACTTAACAGTTCAGTGTTAGGAGATGCTATTTCATTCCTTTTGTTAACCCCAAGTCAAGATGGCAAAAAATGGAGGGAAAGCAAAGGAAGATGGAGAAAGAGCAAATATACGCAAGTGGCCTCTAAAGATGAACCGGGGAAAAAAGAGCAACCTTAAAAGAAAAGGCGCCTCAAAAAACTTGAAAAATCCTTGTGAAAGAGTGCCAGGCTCCCTCCTGTGCCCATTGTAAGATATTAGATGGGTGTAGGCTAGAGGCACGGGGCTAAAAGAGGAAAATGGAAAAAGGACCTTGCCACAATGGCCGGTCATGTAGAAAAGGGATGGGTGCCCATGGGATTTTAGGGTTTGTATATATAAAGTTCAAAAAGTGAATAAGAGACCATTATTTGGTGTGTGGCAAAAGGAGTCTTCTTCTTCTTCTCTCCTTCTCACCTTCTTGCTTGTGTGTGCTCTTGAGAGAGGGAGTGTGAGAGTGTGAGGGAGTGAGTGTGTGTGAGAGTGAGGGATCAAGAGGGTGAAGCTCTTCACCATCTCCTCTTCTTCTTCTTCTTCTCTTTCCTTCTCTCTTCTTGTGCGCGCGGCTATGGAGGATGGAGCTTGGAGGTGGAGGAGGCTTGAGGATGCTTGAGCTAGCATCTAGGATCGTGGAGCTACCGGTGTGTGGAAGAGAGGAGGCAACTCATATCGACACTAAGATAAGCTCACTACACTCGTAGGATCGACGGCGCATCAGCTAGGTGAGAGATAGCCATTAGAGCTCGCTTGGAACGCTTGAAACAATAAGCAGTCCGTGGGTCTTGACAGTTGAGCAAAAGCTCCCACATTTTGGTTCCGTTGCCAGGACCAACAGATTCAAGCATGAGCACTTGCGCCCCTCATATTGAGCTTCGAAGTAAGGGATTCATCCTCGAACTAGAGCTTGAGATCGGTAGGAAGTTGGGTGTTTTTTATCTTCAAAACAAGTAAGTATTAGCAGATTCCTTAATTAACCAATTTAAACACAGGTTTCTTCACGTAACTTAGGCACTGACACAAAAACAATGTCAAGCAAGTCCCTTTTTCAAATATCTGATCTTTATTTATCATAATCTCGGAGTACATCAAGTATCCTGCCCCCCGAAGGCTATCCCAACAATCAACAGGATTGCTGCTCCAAGTTTTCACCCATAGACTAGTATACGGGCCACGAGATCCCATCTCGAGTCATGTCGGCCTCTTGTGCAGGATCCGGAGGCAAGAAATTTACAGCCAGAGCCTCCCCTGGCACCCAAGCGTCCTCCTGCTCCAAGCAGCACCCACGGAGAGACCTCTCGCAATGGGTTAGGTCCATATACTCGGTGCGGCTAACAACCCAATACATAGACAAACCATCAACGTGCAGGAGTAGGACCAAGCAAGGGACGCGGACGAAGTGGATCTGACGAGCCTACTGAACCTGATCGATAGCTTGGTGGAGCAGGACAACTCGACAATGGTAGAAGAAAGTCTAGACTGCAGATATAGCGAGGAATTCGACTTAGGAGCCTTTCCAGATTCAGTTCAGCCAGCTGGTCAGTAGTTATGACGCTCATGCTCGGTACGAGCACCGCGGTAGGATGGCGGACCCTATCATTGCAGATCTAGAAGAGGAGAGAAAGCTGGCCCGCAAAGCATTGCAAAGCATGACTAAGTACAATAGGGATCAGCAGGCTAGGAACCAAAGGCAAGGCATGGAGTTGCGAGAGGTGCAGCGGGTACTGAACTTGACTGGAAAGAATCAAACGGACCATGAGAGGGTACTAGAAGGAGACTTAACGCTGAGTGAGCTTCTTATGAAGCGATTACTCGATAACAAGGCTGCAGAGCAAAGTGCTACGGCTCTAGCGACATCGCTGCTCACAGGATTAGGAGCAAACCAGGGCTCAAAGAGCGAGGCTAAAATCCCTATTGTTGCCAAGCAACTCGATAAGTACCAGCCCCATGACGATCCCTACAGCTTTGTCGAGCAGTTCAAGCAAGTTTTGAAGCCAACGGCCTCAACGACCTAACTCAACGCTCTCAAGCGTTTGGGCTTTGCTTGGGTGACAAAGGTAGGACGTGGTATACGAGCTTAGATAACGTAGAGCGAGCCAACTTCGATGGCCTCAAGGATCTCTTCATTACGAGATTTGCCGAGCCCGGATACTCCGATAATCTACTAGTACACTTGATAAACGTCAAGCAGAAAGAGAAGGATGACATTCGCAATTACGTGACCCATGTAAGGAGTCTCTTCAAGAGAATCCCTACTGGAGAGCGACCGACTGAAAGAGCAGTGTCAAAACTGTATTCATCAGCGAGATTCAGAACAAGGAACTATACAAGGCTTTGGCAGGCAACTCGAGATTGTAACGAGACGCGCTAGCCAGGGTCTTTGAGGAGGCCATCCGAGTTGATGATCAACTGAAGGAGCAGAGCTCCAAAAGCGCGAACCTAGAGGAGACCAACTCGCGAAGCTCAGAGAGAGCGTCAGCCTCGAGTGAGCGATTAGCACCATCATCCCAGGATAAGGGGAAAACCACCGAAACGAATCAAGACTTGGCTGAGGTTAGAATGGAACTAGCCAAGTTGCAAGATATGTTGAGATGACCAATGCGCCCACACATCCAATGCATGTACTGTGGCGAAAACCACTTGCTAGCTGAGTGTCAAGACCCTAGGTCATGACCTTGCGCTAACTGTGATAGGTTCGGTCATGGCGTCGCGCATTGTAGACTGCCAAGGAGACTTCCATACTCACAACCATACGGCCAGCCTTACCTAGTGAACATATCGCAGCCATTTTTCGGAAGGGGAGCCCCATTGGCGCTCCCTGCGCCTAATGACATAAAGCCAGTCATTCCTAGGATGAAAAAAAATCCTACATGCATTCCTGGGCCGCCTGGTCCTTACACAACCCACCCACCGAGTGACGCTCCTATCCACTATGTGGAAGAACCAAACGAGGAGGAAGCTTACATATGCCCCTATGTTTCGAATGACGACGAGGCAACGCCGTCCTCATAGACTATCGCCCCATCCTGGTGATGGCGTTAGGAAGAGGACAAGGTAAGGGCCTAGGAGGGCAGACGCAGGATCCAATCACCTGTTGGACCTGTGGCCACCCAGGTCATGTCTCATCGCGCTGCTCTGAGAGGGAGCAGCAAAACAGAGATAAGGCTGACCAAAGGTGTGCTGAGTGCGGAATCACCCATCTTTTTGTCGACTGCCTAAGGCGAAAACCGTCATCTAGCTCAACCAATGAACCATCGGTCCCATTGGGGCTGTTCGGTGTCGAGAACCACGATGGGGAGGCCACAGCTATCCCCTTGTGGGTCATGACCCGTGCCCAAACAAAGTAGGCTGGCATCTCTCTGCCAGGACCTAGCAATCTTGATGTAGCCTCGATAAGGAAGAAGAGTCGTAGATGGCGGAAGAGAAAGTCGGAAGCTAAAATCTCACTAAAAACGGAGAGTGTTACAACTCTACCCACTGGAAACAAGGTCTCCGATGCAGAAGCAGAGACGTCAACCCCTAAGACGGCCGAAAAGAAAAGCACTAAGGTAGGGGAATACCCGCACCCGAAGTGATAATTAGAGGCCATAGAGAAGGTGAGAGAATGGGTGAGGGAAGCACAAGAACACCTAGAGGACGCTGAGCCTATCATAGAGGATGGGATCGATGACCTCTCCAGCATAAGTACGCCAACGTCACTCCCACAACCAAAGTCAAGAGAAGCAACTGCACCACAAGCGGTACTGCTAAGGCCAAGCCTCAGCGCTGCTACAGGGCCGCGGTTCAGTCACGGCCATTGGCTAGGACAATCCAGGTTAGGAGAGAGACGAACACCCAACGATCTCCTAACCATAATAGTAACTACCCGTGTAACACTCAGCCTGGGAGATCTGCTTAGGCAGCACCCTACCCTATGGTAGGATCTTAAGCAGTGGGTTGAAGGGTCACAAGAGCAGGTCATGACAGATGGGAGTAAAGCAGCCACGAAAGTTGCAAGGCCTGCTTTCACTATAGGCTTAAAATCCAATAGGGAAGAATAATCCCTACTGATCAACGGGACATACTGGATAGGAGGAGGAGCATGAGACGCCATTCAGATGAAAAACACACACACCACAAACACAGACAATCACAAAGAATGCCTGCAAAATAACCAAATAGATATAAAAAAGAAATCGATCAAAAGAAGTACACACACCGACGTAACTAACCAATTGACCACCCCAAACAACCCACATCCTAGAAAAAATTCGACATAACCTCTACACATATGCGACCGAAAACTTCATGCGATGCAACAAGCAGGTATCCAAGACCCCGTATCAGGCAAAAAATAAAAAAAACTACAAACCGCGCCCATAATCATATCACATAAGCAAACCATAATACCATAAAAAACCTAATCATGACCTAACCATAACTTTGACCAATAATTTCAGCTTAAAGGACTTTACGTGCCCATTCCACGAAGTGTGTTTATTAAAAAGGGAAAAAAAAGTGTAGTGAGGGGAAATCATTTTAATGAAGGGTTTATTTTAAGAAATTATTAACAATGGGTGAAATTTTATTAGGTTATAAACCTTAATAAGAAAATGGCAGTTCTTTCTTAAATTTTTAATTATAATTTATTAGGGTCAAGCAGTGCTTAAACGAAACCCGGACTGCAATTCCCAGACTGGGGTCTCTAAATGCAAATTCATTAATTAGAAATTAATGGTGATATGGAGCGCTTTTTTGCCAGCACATGCTCTTTTATGACGACTGGTTCATTTTTATTAAAAATTAAAGTGCATCTGAAGCGCACGTAGCGTATGCAAAGTGAACGGTTGGTTGATTTTAAGTTAGTAGAAAAATGTGTGTTTAGCGCGAGCGTGCATGAAAAAGTGGATGAATAAAGTTTATTTTAACAATTAATTGTGGTTAAGGGATGACCAAAATAAATAAAGCACAAAAAAATAAATACCTAGTAGGGGTGTGTATCCAAGAGACTAAAGGTACACTGAGTAGTCCCAAATGCAAGGAATCCAATCAAAAAAGAAAAAACTACTGACTGAAAAAATAAAGCACCTTAGTGTTTTTGTTTTATTTATTATTTATTATTATTATTCTTCTTCTTCTTTATTTTTTTAAATTATAATTTAGGTGTGTTTGGAGTTTCTACGTTATGTGTTTTGTTTTGTTTTTTCTTTCACTTCGTTTTTTTTTTGTTTTTTTAATGATTAAAACAAGATATAGAACACATGAATATGTTGTGAAGTGTAAGGGTGGAATTTCACCAATCCAACAAGTGTCAACAATGTGTTTAAATTTATCCACGGATTTTCAGGTGATTTTTGGAATTTTAAATGACTTTTCATAAGATGAGAGATTGTTATGCATTGCTTGTAATATTCTCCACTTATAAAACTAAAGTTCACCCCTCTCACCTGTATAGAGAAGAAATTAGTTATTTCAGCCTTCCATTGACATATGCTTGGGACATCTTCACACGTATTATCTACTTTAACTACTACATAATCTCTAATTTTGTAAATTTCTCCATTATAAAGTACTTTTTGGTAACATGTAGCTATAGTCTCATCAAGGCAACCATCTTCTAAGGACAAAAATTGTAGAATATACATTTTCTCTTCACATGAAAGTCCTGTACTTGTCCTTTTTTTGGGAGATATATAAATTCCTTTATGTTTAATCATGTTGAAGCACGGTGAATTCTCATGTTCCCTAGATAATACCTTTCAAATTCTCTTTGCCTTTGCAACGCATGAAAATTCTAATATTCCATCCTCATGTAGTGGATGGCAAATAGAACTCTGACGATTAGCAATCACAAGACCATCAGGAACGGAAATACATTGGTGGCATTGAATAAGTATTTTTTCTATTGGTAAATGGCCATCTCTTTCCTCATGTAGTAATTTAAATGCCATGGTAAATAACTTTCTGGTATGAAAAGATACATAAGATACCTCTTTTTTTTTGCCATTTGTTTTAATCCCCATATATGATGACACCATGTACTCAAAGGTGTAACACCAAAAAATATCATGTGAGCCATGTCTCAAAATGTCATCTAATAACTCGCCATTTCCTGCTACATGCTCTAGTAGTGAAGAGGTTGGGCCAAAATATTCATCCTTTTGAACGCGCCAAACTACAAGCAAAGTGTAAACTACTTCTATGCTTTTATTAAACCAACCTTTTTCTCTATTATAATTGTAGAATGCATGTGCTATATCCACCAAAAGAATACCTAGATCACTAAATTCCTTTGGAATACCCTCTATAGTGCTTGTGATGCATGGCAAGCACCATTGTATAAAAAGTTGATTCTCTTATGCTTTAGAGCTTTCATAGTATTTACTTTGAGTATGCAGCCACCATCCATATCAAATGGAAGGAGGAGAAAGCTTATAGATTGTTTTTGTTGACATATCGAGCTCCACTCGTGATACGCTAGGGTGACCGTTGTGTATTTATGTCACCGACTTGTCAGTTGCAGATGCGGTTGGTATACCGCCCATGAATAATAGCTACATGATAGCTATCCTTATCTACTCTAGTTCGTGGCTTGGTTAGTATGCCACCTTAGTTAGTTGAGTTTGGTTTGAGACCCATATATAGGGTTCTTCTATTTCTCTGTAAAAGAGTTTTTTTGGCTTACACAACTAAGAAGAGGAAAACTGTTTTCAGCCTCCACCCTTGTGTGTATTCCCCCATTGTGCAAGCAAGAAAGCTACAAGTGAGACTCCTTCCTTCTCTCCCACAATCTTGACATGGTATCAGAGCCTTGTTCGTGGTAAGGAGCTCAAGAAAGCAAGCCAAGCTCGCGGTGTTCTGGTAAGAGGAGCAGTGTTGCTTTCATTTTCTGTTTTGGGAGCAGATCTCTGCAGGTAGCACAGCCGGAAAGTGCAGGAGTGCATTGTCTCAGGTTGAGACGCCCTTCGCGGTGAAGCAAGAGGGTAGTATATGCTGTGGGATAGGGCTTTAGCCCTTGGCGATCTTGTTTTTTTGATTTGAGGCCATTTCGGGGCCTGTTTTGGAGGCGGAAGTTTTCTGCACGCACTCAGGAAAAGGCCCAGTTTTATGCTGTGCAGCCACTGTTCTACAGGTCGGTGAATAGTTACTGTAAAAATTACATTGTATGCTTGTGCGCAGAGACATTGGGAGTTACAGAATCGTCCCTGTTGCCTGTTGATGCAAAATCGTCACTAGGAAGTGACTGTGTGGTCAAATACCACTTTCGTCAGTTTTCCAGATTTTCCCTTGTGAGGGTGAAGCTGTGGTTTTTGCAATGACAGAATTTTTTGCAGTGTTCTGTAATGGCATCTGATTCTCTTTCACAGATTGTCACTGAAAAGCTTGACAAGAACAACTTCCAAGCATGGAAGTTTAGAATGACGAATTTCCTTATGGGAAAAGGATATTGGGAATTTGTTGTAGAAAATGAAGAAGAACCAGTTCTTCCTGATGTTCCCAATCAACAGCAAATGCAGGCATTTAAAGCATGGCATGAGAGAGCCAGGAAAGTTATGTATTGGCTGTCTATCAGTATTTCAGACTCTATGATTGTGCATATTCAGGATGCAAGTACGCCAAAGGAGGCATGGGATACTTTGTCAAAAATGTATAGCACAAATATGCAAGCCAGGAAAATGCAGCTCAAGCAAGAGTTGCACAATGTGCAAAGAGAAAATATGAGCATCAACGACTACCACATGAAGGTGAAGAAGATTGCAGATGCACTTGCTTCCATTGGGTCACCAGTGGAAGATGATGATTTAGTTTCTGTGACCTTGAATGGTCTAGGAAAGGATTATGCACAGTTTCGGACATCCATTTCAGTTCGTGAAAGATTTCCTGATTTTGAGGAGTTGATTGCTCTTTAAATTTCTGAGGAACAGAGAAATGGTGGTGCATCTTCTTCAGGAGGAACTTCAAAAGAAGCTGTCTTCTACTCAAATGCTGGAAGAGGTAGAGGCAGAGGTAGAGGAGGCCGATTTGGAGGCCGTGGTAGAAATCAGAATATGCAGTAAACTCAAGAAAACCAGTCCCATGGAGGAGGACGTGGTAACTCTAGAGGCAGGGGGAGCCAAAGAGGTCGTGGTGGATGGCAAAGAGGTCAAAATGCAAACAGTAATGTTGAATGCTACTACTGTGGTAAAATGGGTCATATGGCTAAAAACTGCTATAAAAAGCAAAATGACATCATGAATAGAAAACTGCAACAAGGGAATTATGCATCTTCTAGCAGACAGGGTGATGACAGAAATGAGCATTTGTTCATGGTGCAGCACATGAACAATTCTGTGACAAGTGCAGAAGAAAGCAATGATGTATGGTATGTTGACTGAGGTGCATCAAACCACATGACAGGTCATGCAGAATGGATGGAGGATGCACGAAAAATGGAAAAACCAGGATTTGTGGAGACTGGTGATGATACTGCACATCCTATTATGCAGATTGGAAAAATTCCTTTGTATATGCAGGATGGGAAAAAGAAATACCTGTCCGATGTATTTCATGTCCCAAATATCACTAAGAATCTGGTTTCTGTTGGTCAAATGGTTGAACAGGGCTTGCAGGTCAGATTTAATCCTCATGGATGCTTTGTTGAGGATATGAAAAATAAAGGTCGCTTGATAGCAAAAGGAAAAAAGAAGGGCAGAATGTTTACGTTGGATGCAGACATGTCTGAATTGAGTGCAGCAATGTTTGCACATGGGACCGGTGTAGTTGCAGATATTGATATCTGGTATAAACGCATTGGTCATGTTAATGTACAGCGACTTAAATCAATGCAGGCCCAAAATATTGTTGCTAGATTGCCTAAATTCAAGGTTGCAGAAATGCATAAGGTATGTGAAGCCTGTCAGTTTGGAAAACAGGCAAGGAAACCATTTCCTAGACATGTTCAAGAGAGTAAGAAGCCATTGGAATTAATCCACTCTGATGTGTGGACTACTAAAGATGCATCTCTTGGAGGCTGTCATTATTTTGTCAGTTTTATTGATGACTATAGCAGAAAAGTTTGGGTGTATTTTATGAAAAAGAAAAGTGAAGTTTTTGGGCATTTTAAAACTCTTAAAGCTATGGTTGAAAAAGAAACAGGTCTGCAAGTAAAATGCCTAAGGTCAAATGGAGGGGGAGAGTACCTCTCAAATGAGTTTGCAAGGTTCCTGCAGGAGCATGGCATAAAGCAGCAATATTCATGCAGTTATACCCCACAACAAAATGGAATTGCAGAAAGGAAAAACAGGCATATTGGAGAGATATCTCGTGCCATGCTCAATGAAAAAGACTTGCCAGATTTTTATTGGGCTGAAGCAGTTGCTACAGCAGTCTACATAATGAACAGGACTCCCACTGCAGCAATACATGGAATGACTCCAGAGGAGAGGTATACTGGTAGGAAACCAGATATTTCTCATTTGAAAATTTTTGGTTGCATTGCCTATGTACATGTACCAGATGAGCTGAGATCCAAGTTGGATCCAAAAGCTGAGAAGTGCATCTTTATTGGTTACTCTCTGCAGCAAAAAGGGTATAGATGCTATAACCCTTCTACTCGTAAGTTTACAGTGAGCAGAGATGTTGTTTTTGATGAGATGAGTAGCTGGTATAAACCAGTAAATGTGATTGATGATGTAGATGCACAAAATGGTAATGCTGCACAGAATTCACAGCAGCAGTCACAAAATATTAGTGGACTTGGAGCGTCCTCTAGCAGTGGTTCACATTCTTCGCCATGGACAGGCAGATTGAGATCAGGAGAATCTTCTCAAAGTAATGCAAATAGTGGTATGCAGGTATCACGAAAAGGAAAAGAGAAGGTTGATCAGCCCATGTTTGATGTGAATGCAGGTCACTCTTATGTGGATGGTGAATCCAGTGGCTCAGAACAGAGCATTGATGATGAGTTGGGTATTCCTTCTATTGTTACACCTGGAGTAAGGAAGACCAGGGATGTTTTGAGAGCACCTGGGAGTGAACCCACTTTGCGCAGGTCTACCAGAGTTAGGTATCCTATGGATAGGCTGAAATATGATGGATTTACAGCCATTCACTATGCATATATGGTCAAGGTGATACAGGAACCAGAACCCACTTCTTTTGAGCAAGCCATGGGAAAAAAAAAATGGGAGAAAGCCATGGATGAAGAAATGGATGCCTTGGAAGCAAATGCTACATGGGAATTGGTACCTTTGCCTAAAGGTAAAAATGCAATTGGCTGTAAGTGGGTTTATAAGGTGAAGCACAATGCTGATGGTTCTGTGAACAGATACAAGGCAAGATTAGTAGTCAAGGGGTATGCACAAACATATGGCATTGACTATGAAGAAACATTCAGTCCGGTTGCAAGGATGGCAACCGTAAGAGCAGTCATTGCTATGGCTGCATCAAAGGGATGGTCTTTACATCAGATGGATGTAAAGAATGCCTTCTTGCATGGTGATTTGCAAGAAGAGGTCTATATGGAGTAGCCACCAGGTTATGTGCATGTTGTTCATCCTGAGTTTGTTTGCAGGTTGAAGAAAGCTTTGTATGGCTTGAAGCAAGCACCTAGAGCATGGTCTGACAAGATAGGACAGTATCTTGTCACTATTGGCTTTCAGATTTCCAAGGCAGATTTCTCACTTTATGTGAGAAAAACAGAGAAAGGTATTATGCTACTTGTCATTTATGTTGATGATTTGATTATGACAGGTGACAGTGATGAAGATATCCTTCATGTGAAAATGCTATTGAAGCAGAAGTTTGAGATGAAGGATTTGGGAGAGCTGCGTTATTTCTTGGGCATTGAGGTGATTAGATCACCAAGTGGGATACAGCTCTTGCAGAGGCAGTATGGATTGGACATGCTGTCCAAATATGGGATGACAGGATGTAAGCCTATTTCAGTTCCTTTGGAGCAGAATGTGAAGCTGAGCGCAGATGCAGGTGAGCTTCTGGAAGACCCTACTATGTACAGACGCATAGTAGGAAGCTTGATTTATATGACTATTACCAGGCCAGATTTGAGCTATGCTATTGGATTGGTAAGTCAGTTTATGCAGGCTCCAAGGAAACCACATTTGGATGCGGCTAGACGCATACTCAGGTATGTGAAGTCCACATTGCAGTATGGACTATTTTATGAGACTGGGGTTCAGATACAGTTGCATGGATACACTGATGTTGATTGGGCTGGTAGTATTTCTGATAGACGATCTACCAGTGGATATGTGTTCTCTTTTGGGAGTGCTGCAGTCACTTGGAGCAGCAAGAAACAGCCTACAGTTGCCTTGTCGAGCACAGAGGCTGAGTACAGGGGTGCAGCAATGGCTGCATGTGAGGTAGCTTGGTTGCATAAGCTACTTTATGATATGCATCAGTCTACAGATGGGCCAGTTGTCATTTATTGTGACAACATGAGTAGTATACACTTGGCAAATAACCCAGTCTATCATGCTAGAACAAAGCACATTGAGGTGCATTATCACTATGTGCGAGAGAGGGTTTTACTAGGTCTTATTGATCTAGTTTATGTCAGCACAGAGGATCAGGTAGCTGACATATTCACGAAGGCATTGGGCGCAGAGAAGCTGCGCAAGTTGAGAGACCTGCTTGGTGTGCAGGAATTGGGATTGAGCTCGAGGGGGAGTGTTGACATATCGAGCTCCACTCGTGATACGCCAGGGTGACCGTTGTGTATTTATGTCACCGACTTGTCAGTTGCAGATGCGGTTGGTATACCGCCCATGAATAATAGCTACATGATAGCTATCCTTATCTACTCTAGTTCGTGGCTTGGTTAGTATGCCACCTTAGTTAGTTGAGTTTGATTTGAGACCCATATATAGGGTTCTTCTATTTCTTTGTAAAAGAGTTTTTTTGGCTTACACAACTAAGAAGAGGAAAACTGTTTTCAACCTCCACCCTTATGTGTATTCCCCCATTGTGCAAGCAAGAAAGCTACAAGTGAGACTCCTTCCTTCTCTCCCACAATCTTGACAGTTTTTGTACAGCTGTCAATGGCTTTCTTTGTCTCATTTGATAAATTTTTCATTAAAGATGATATATATTTACTAAATAAATTAAGTGATAGAATATGCATTGTATCATATACTAAATCTAATGACAACTCTAACCCATACAATTTGTATAATCTCCAAAGTGATGACTCTGCAGACAATCCTTCTATCTTTAGTATATTCTCCCTCTCACCTATTGTCAAAGATATCTTTGCTCTGGATGAGGCTATGACCATATCACTAGCTTTTTGTTTAATTGGTGGATACCTAACCTAGTATCTATTTAAATCGTACATGTATCTACCTTGAAAGGATGAATTGCTAACATCTAGACTTGTATGAGCTACAAAAAAATTGACCACCGTCTTTAAATGAGCCTATTTTACATTGTGCAAGATGGTCCCTAAAACCATCATTAACATTGCACAAATACATTTGGCTGAATAATTATAAAAAATTTCAAGACCATTAACATAAAGGTCTTCTAGCTCTGTAATTAAAGGCTGCAAAAAGGCATGAAATATGTCACTAGCTTTTCGTATGGCTTTAGATGCATTCAAAGGTAGAAACAAGATGAGAAGGACACCTATAGTAGAATCTTTTCCAACATTTAGAATCTTTATTTCTACCACTTCACAATCACGCTCAGTTGTTCGAGATGCTTGGAACCCATCCCAATGGAGAAGAAGAGCCAAGTTTCGAGAATCGCCTTTCAACATATATTTTTTATGTTGGTTTCGAGAACGGCATTGTTTACATACAAAATTATAATCTTGATTTGTTTCATTAAATTTTTTTTCTAGGACTTCGGAAAAACAAGATCTAGGGAATGTAGTATATACTTTCTTACATGATATATTTTTACACAAAATAGCCATCTCATATTCAACACTTGGATTCCAAAAAATTTTAACTTCTCTACATTTTGACCCATCCCAAAATTCATTTATATATTCGGGGTACTCATCTATCTCTTTACCTAACCACCTATCTTTTTGACGCCACATTGTTTGCATGTCATGGCAAAAAGTTTTACTTCGAGCTAGAAGTTTGATTTGTTTTCCTATTGGTAAATGATCAAAAGCTATAGTGTTCTTTCTAGGCTTTAAACATTTTTAACACTCTCACAGCAAGTCAAACAATCGCCTTTAAGCTTACAATTTTATGTGTCAACTTTACATCCACATGTGATAACATTTTCATAGTACAAGTCCTCATTACTAGGTAAAAAGTACTCAACTTCATGGGGATTTGTTTCATCACCTATACATAGCCTATAATGTTGTGGTCGAACCATTCCAAGTTCATGAAACATCGTGTTTAATTGTTCCCAACATGATGGAACTCTCACACCATCTAAATCACCATCCCATGTCTCCAGCAATTGGATCAATAGCTTACATAAGTTCGACATTGCTTTTCCTACACTACGTTTTCCAACTCTTTTTCCACCCAAACCCCCAAATAAGAGTTGAAGCATATTATCTTGAGTTGTAATTGAGGTTCGGTGTTTGTCCCAAAGTGATTGAAGCTCAATGAGTCTCTCTATAATTTGATGAGCTAATGATTGCATAGTATGGTTATTCTCACTATTAGATTCACCCTCATCATCTTCACTATGGTAGTTATAGTTACTCTCATTGTGTTCCTCTTGACAAAGGCCATTGTTATTCTTATTAAGATTCTCGATAAAAGAGTCACATGGTGGGGTTTCATTTGCATTATTATTATCACTGCTATTAGTAAGGCCATTGTTATTATTATCATTATTACTTTGTGTAATGAAATTATTATCCCTACTATATGAACATGACTCATCACTGCTTACAAGACCTAAGTTTCTACCCAACCCATTATATGCAACTTTGAATTGTTGATGTTTGAAAATATGTGGAAGGGGCCACATAGTGTCCACCACCACAATATGCGACACAATCACACCACATCCGTTTTTTATTAACAGGAGACAACTCTACTCTATTTGTTTGATCTTCTAATATATTGTCAACACCTTCTTCAATATGTTGATACAAGCTACCAACAAAATCATGATTATTATGTAAAAGTAGGTGCTTCTATTTACTAATTGTCATCCTTGAGGTGTGGGTGCACACTTGTAATTGCAAGTACATTTGTGTAAATTACCTATTGAAGACAAGATTTACCCTTGATGCAAAGATTAAAGTCACTGTATTTATGAAATGTCAAGATAGTATAAATGAAAGTATGTAATTTTGGTTTTAGAGATGACTTTCCTTGAAAGATGCGATAGACAACCTCAATGCTATGGAAGACACATAGAATGACCTCCCAACTTCCCTTTGTGGACACTATTTATTAAAGCAAACAATAAAAAGATTTGTAGAGCCTTTTAGCAAAAATCCTCTCTTTACTCCCCCTACTCTCTCTCCTCTCCTCTCTCTCCCCTCTGTACTCCCTTTTTTTCTCCTCTTTTACTATACTCTCTTTTCTACTCTTTTTCTACTCCACTTTTTTTTCTTATCAAATTGATCAACATACATTTTTGAGAAAATCGCATAAGCTCTGAAAAATTTTCTAGTATTTTATATTGAATAAATAATTATATCGACAAACAAGTGGGGAGAAGATCAGGGTTCCAATGTTCTTTCTAACAAAAACTCCAAAAGCCTTATAATGACAAAGGAGACATAGAACAAAAGCGTTTTTGAGTCCTCCATCCATGGTGGTTGAGAGAGAGAGAGATAATCACGATCATGTTAGTAATGTGAAATGGACGAGATGCTATATCATTAATATAAAGACTACTATAAGTACAATACAATGGATCAAAACAAAATATTCAAAGTGAAAATTTATAATTATAAATCTTTATATATTCTTAAAAAATTCCTTTTAATTTTTAAAAAATGGAAATTCTATTACTAGCACTTTACTCCTATTGGTCTAGAGCACTCTCTTCCTTAATTATCCTATTATAAGAAGTTCATTGAACATCCTTTAGATACAACTCAAAAACAATTAAAAACAAGCAATCTTTCCCAAACACTTCCTTAAAGTGATTTCTATTTGATAAATTTAACCAAGCCCCATCCAATATCGAAGAAATGTACCAAATCATCATGGGTTCCAGCCTCAAACCACGTAGTGATATCCAACCCCTTTCCAAGGTCCCTCACCCTTACCTTTATCTAGAATTAGGGTTTAATCTCTATGTCCATGCACTCTAGAAGCTAAGGATTTTTTATCTCATCATAGGACTACTGGCTTGGGTTTAACATTAACACGACTAGAGTCCCCCTTTAGTCCCATGCTTCCATATAAGGGAACCTTCATCGTACGTTTGGCCTCATCGTCATGAGTGTGAGCCATTGCACTCTAGGTTGTAATAGCCCCAATCGAATGAAAAAGTCAACTTTGGCAAGACTCAAAGAGAGAGTATGATATACCAAAACTAATCTCATTGATTTTCTTGCTCATAATATTTATGGCACAAATCCTTTCCAATCTATCAATCACAACCAAGAGCAACCATACCCAAGCACAAGCAAGTCTTCTTCTTTCAAACATTAATCCAAGTAGTTCATTTATGGCAATTTACTTGCATGGAAACATCCATTACATGATCTCTATCTTTGCAACAAGTACAAAAACAATCACTTTATACACTCTCTTCTTATCTAAGTCATTGCCACTCTCCTTTGAGATTAACCACCTCTTTTAAGTTATTGTGTAATGCATTCTTATGAACAAATATTTAGCCCTAATCAAGGAAATTGTCCATGAATTAATTGTGAATTAAGTCTCTTTCCCTTATATTATCATATTCTAGAGGATACAAATACCTTACCTCAAAGGCTTCAATTCTAGTGGCGCTTAATATTCTAGAGGACACAAATATCAAGCCTCTAAGGCTTCAATTCTATAGCGCCAGTGATTTGCATTGTTGGTTCCATGAGTATCTCTTCTCATTTAAAAAAACACGTGGCTCTCATGATCTCTTCACATGCACACTGTCAGTGTGCTGCCAGTACACTGGGATCGATCAATGCCCTGCCAATTTATTGGGATGCAGGCATCATGCAAATGGCTTCTACTTCGACTACAGCTCCGATCCGCTGAATGATGGCGTAGATCTAAAATGCCGCACAGCAGTCTGGATGCTGCAAAGAGATCACACCTGGTGCTTTGGTCAAAGCAGGGCAGTCTTGATGCACAAGCAGCGGCCTGCGAAGGCCGTCGTTCCCCAATAATGAGCTGGTGATTATGAGATTCTTGAAAATGCCTCCCTACGGTTGGTGCAGGCTTGCACGCAACGCTCGCGGTTGGTGCAGGCGAGCTCGGCCAGTGGTACAACTCTCTCCTCTCTTCTATCAAAGAACTGGAACCTAGTAGTGAAACCAAGCAAGATGATGATGATGATACCTTCCTCTACACCTACCATACAGTGTTCCACGGCTCTGCAGCCAAGCTCAGCCCTGCCCAAGCTTAGGCTCTGGAAAATTTGGACGGTGTACCCGCAGTCTTTGAAGATTTTACCACCCAATTGCATACTACCAGGACGCCACAATTCATGGGCCTTAACACTTCTTATGGGCTCTGGCCGGTCTCCGGCTATGGTGATGATGTGATTATTGGAATCATGGATTCAGGAATTTGGCCTGAAAGGAAAAGCTTTGAGGATGAGGCCCTTGGCCCCCTTGAGGCTGGAGCTAACTTCTCCCCTTCCCTCTGTAACGGCAAGCTTAATATAGGTGCACGTGCATTCTAAATGGATATGAATTTGCAGTAGGACCCATAAACAA
Organism: Lygodium microphyllum; assembly: GCF_053477565.2. Classification (NCBI taxonomy): domain Eukaryota; kingdom Viridiplantae; phylum Streptophyta; class Polypodiopsida; order Schizaeales; family Lygodiaceae; genus Lygodium; species Lygodium microphyllum. Next base: position 73,162,182 of record NC_141152.1, read on the forward strand.
GACCTTGGAGTCAAAATCTGCTAGAGATGATGGTCATGGAACCCACACTACCTCCTCTGCCGCAGGAAACCATGTCCCCCAGGCAAGCTTGCTTGGTTTTGCATCAGGAACAGCACGGGGCATCGCTACCAGGGCTCAATTCTTCATGTGCAAGGTCTGCTAGAAAGGGGGTTGCTTCAGTTCTGATCTGTTGGCAGCATTTGACAAGGCTATAGAAGATGGAGTATATATCATCTCAGTGTCTATTGGTGCAGGCTTGACCGCTTTGTGCCACTTTATGCTTCACTGTCTAGGACCACAGTACTGCTGCATGTCCATTTAGCTACTTCCCCGAAGCCTCAGGTCACTCTCCCCTGCAAGTTTGATTTGGATATTGTGGCCTACATGATGGGGCAATACTTCATGGGCTGCTTCCAAAAGCACATCTTAATGGGAGATATCTCTCTATCATGAGCAACATACTGAACTCGCGCTGATGCAGGAGAAGGAGGAGCTACATGCCCACATTGCAGTGGCAATTAATCGAGTCTCACCAGCCCTTCTCACAAGGAAATTCCTACAATTGATGTTGCCCTGTTTGATGTTGTGCTCATGCCATGGAGCTGCAAAATACCACAGGCATGGCAGGTGCCCGAATGATGGCAAGCTAATGCAGCTGGAGCTGCCATATTGCAAGCCTATCCCTGTACCACTTTGCACTACCATTGTTGCTATTGGAGGTGCTGTCCTACACCAATTTAATAGCAATAGCAAGCAGAAAGATCATCTAACATCACATTATGCGAGTAGCACATGCATGAGCTCATAATCTAAAGTGCCACCACATTTAATTTCATTGGCCTGACCATATTCATCACCACCAGGGAACCTTAGTCCCTCAGTACCCTGCAGTGATCAGCAAACTCAGGATAAACCATTGACATGACATGGCATTAACCATGGAAGATAGCTATTACTTGCCTTGCTACATCAAGGGCTACCAGGTCTGATGGATTTGCGAAGTAGCAGAATGGAAAATCAGTGTCATGATGGTCCTCCACCCCTTCCTTTATCCTACATGCATCCCTGTACTGTGCAGTAGTACCACTTTGACATCCTCCAGGTATCAGCAGTAGCAACAGCAGCGAAAAGATGGTCAGTACCTTATACATTAATGGCAAAGGCCCATGACATGACAGTCATGGGCATTATGCAAGTAGCAAATAATTTCATTGGTCTGACCATATAATGCCATACCTTCCAAAGGGTAAGCAAAAGGTGTTGTAGTAGTAGAAGATACCTGCGCACTGGATGTCTGCACTGGATGGGCACCTGCAAGCTTACAGATCTCATTACCCCACAAAGTGACAATGCCTCCACTGGATTATAATGACAGTCCTACACCCATTTAGTAGCAATAGCAAGCAGAAAGATCATCTAAAGGCCCATTATGCGAGCAGCAAATGCATGAGCTCATCATCTAAGGTGCCACCACATTTATTTTCATTGGCCTAACCATACTCATCACCAACAGGGAACCTCAGTCCCCTGGGACCCTGCAGTGATAAGCAAACTTAGGATAAACCATTGACATGGCATGGCATGAACAGTGGAAAGAGATAGCTATTACTTGCCTTGCTGCATCAAGAGCTACAAGGTCTGATGGATCCGCGAAGCGCCAGAATGGAAAATAGTCTCCTAGTGGTCCTCCACCCCTTCCTTTTTCCTGCATGCATCCCTGTACTGTGCAGTAGTACCGCTTTGACATCCTGCAGGTATCAGCAGCAAAAAGATGGTCAATACCTTATACATTAATGGAAAAGTTCCATGACATGACAGTCATGGGCATTACGCAAGATGGACATGACAATGATATAATATAGACATGTAATCCATTGCTATCTCCATGACCAGTCGAGTCCACTGCATCTGATACTACAAAAGAATAATTGGTTAGATTGCTAAAGATTAGAAGTTTGCAATTGTATACAACGATCATCAGAGCAGAAATAGCTTTCAGTCCTGTCATACCAAGCAAGTGATCTAGGACACGATCTGTGGCCTTTCCCCATTGCAAATTTGGAGGACCTGTCGCACTTGAAAATGCTTCATACATGAGCATATCACCTGGGAATTTAAAGGCTACTTTCATAAAATTTCTGAGCTCTTGTTCCAAGACCGTAACTTACTCCTCCAATGCCAGATTTTGCATTCCCTGCATTGCAACATGATCAGAAAGAGGCTTAGCAGTAAGAAGGCCAGAAGTACTACCCTTCATAAAAATCATGTACTTGCAGATTGGTTGGGGAAGAGTAGGTTGGTGATCCCTGAAGGAATCTACCATGGTGACCCAGAACTTTTGAACTTGCTCCTAATAAAGCTTGCAAGTTCAAAACCCAAGTTCAATCATCTACTACTACCCAAGTTCAAAACCAGCAAAATGATGATGTTAGAGATAAGTCAGGACAGGAATTATGAGTGTTACAACTTCAACTTCTCATAGTGGGTAAAATACCAACCCAGCGGAATTCTTCTAATAATGCAGGCTGTGAATTTAATGTGCTTGAGGTCAAGAGGAGAAAGAACAAAAGAACTACTGTTTCATGCATCAAAGCCCTTGTTCTTGTTCTTGTTTCTTTTACCCTTCAGAAGCAAGAAAAGATACGAAAACATCTCAAGCCTATCTGAAATCATTCTTTTAAATTAAACCCCAAAACAAAAAACTCAAGTTGGTGGATACAATTATACAAGCAATAATTGGGACTGACTTGCTGTAATAGTTTATTCTAGACATTGCCAAGCAAGGGTGTTGTTCATTCCACATACACCCTATTATAGTGATGCCAGGAGGTATAGTCACGGTGGATTTCGTGAGATTTTATGGTGGATTCTATAAAATTTATTTGTTGACCAGGGCTCGGGGCTCGTACATAAGGTAGATTCCTTGTGCGAGAAGTAGACGAGGAGGTCTATTCTTCTCGTGCATTTTATTTATTAATGTGCACGTGGGTGATTCCACAACAGGTGATTCCGCAAAATTCATATTAATTAATTAAGCTTTTATGAGTTTAGAATATGCACTCGAATTAAATTAAGGTTAGGACAGTGTTTCAATCTATTTTAATTATTTGTAGCTAAAGATTGCTAGGTATTCACTCTTGCTTGTTTATTTTATCTATAAATAATTGTGAATGCTTCAATTTATGTGTAGAGTAAGTAGCAGTGGCTTTGGGTAGCACTGGGCGTTAGCGTAAGTCCCAAGCATAAATTTCATAATTATGAAATGTTATCTTAATTATAATATATAATATTATATATTTATATGATATTATATTATTAAAATTATTACTCTATTTTGTAAATTATAAGTTTAAATTTCTTTAGTAATAATTAAATCATTATTTTTAGTACTATTAATTAATTTATTTTTTATTTAGAATATGAGATTTAAGATATGCTTTTATTGAAATAAGCTTTCTTTATGGAACACCTTGCTATTTTCTTAATGTGGTTAAGTTTTAGAAGGTTTTTTTAGCTTTCTTTATAAAAGCAACAGGATCGCATGCAAAATAGAAGAACACGGTGAAAACTGAGTTTTTTTTGTTTGTCTCTCATTTCAGAATCAGATTTCAGAGCATCAAGAGTTATTTTGGGGATTTTGGCATGCTTCGAATGCGATGGTGATGTCAAAATATCAAGATTCAAAGCACATAATTTTATGCAGCAATTGCAGTATGTTACAAGATACCTCTTGACTCTTAAAACTCTGTGTTTCAACTTATATTTGTATTTTTTTTATAATTATATATAATATATGAATGTAAATATCCATGTAAAATTATAATGCATAATTAATAATGGCAAACCATGGCTTTTGCTATGGGGAATCTTGGGTCCAATCGTGCACTTTTTTCTTATCTTTCTCAATCTATTGAGTTATTCAAATCTTCTTATGTATTATAATGTTGTTTGCATTTAATAGTTGAGACGTTTGATTTGTTAGATTTTTTCAATAAGTTCTATTATGTATGAAATTGTTTATGATCGGGATTTGATTTGCTAGATTTGCCATGCGTTCTGCTTCGTAACATTGGTATCAGAGCTTGGCTACGCTCCGAGTTTTCAATTTCAGTGTATAAAGACAAAGACCATGGGATAATCGCAATCTACAAGATAAATAAATCACTATAGATAAATATTGCAGTTGTATTTCTCGTGTTTTGAATAGCGTTATGTCCACAGTTGATTAACTCGAATTGATCCAATTTGTTCTTCTCTGAATTTGGATTATAGCATGGACTTGGCTATGCAAACAGGATGTTATAGCCAAAAAGCTTTTGAAGTTTATTTCATAGTAAATCATAGCTTTATTTTATTTTATAAAAGTTTCAAGTTTAAGCATATTAAGTCTTTATTTATGTAACAGGCTATATAGAAGAGGCACCTAAGAGTCTAGCTATTGTATATGCTTCACCATAAAAAACCTCTCAAATAGTTATGTTTTGGGTAATGTAAATTTTTATTGGTTTATATTTTGAGGATGGTATACAAACAAAAGTTTTAGCCCTCAGAAATATCTACAATTGTTATTAGACACATATTTTACAAATTCTGAATATTTAGCAAGTTATTTGAGTCTTAAAGTGACCATGAATGCAAATTTCACAGTAGTATGCAGAAAATTGTGTAGTAGCCAACTTTGAGTCCTATTTTTTATGACCTTACTTTCAAATTTGGTAATCCATCATAGGGACATGAATTGTAGAACTTTTTGTTATCTACAACTCTCTAGTTATAATCATGACCTAATTCTATCTACAAAAAAAGTTATTTATCTTGAAAGTGGGTCTCGCAATTAACCCAGACAGTGAAATTTGTAAATTTCAACCTATATTGATATCTAATTTCCTAGTAGGATAGGTCTTAATCCATTTGGAATTTGAGTATACTCCCAAAAGAAAAAGTTTTAGCTTGTACAAAGATCTAAAACTTATATTATACATGGTTTTAAATAAATATGCATATATTAAAAGATAATCATATCTAAATATGTCATAGAACTTGAATATTACTATTTTTTACCAAGAGACTAGTATTTAATCCAACTTTAGCCTTGTTTTAATATTTTTTTTTAAAATTTTAGTCTTAGTCATAAGTAAATGTGTTGTGAAATTCCTTATGAGCTCCAAGATCTCTAGTTATAGACTAACTTGATTCACGAGAAGATATAAGTTGTTTTTATTCAAAGTATGCCTTCAATATGATTCTCACTCTAATTTTTGACGATTATAGTATGCCTTTAATGTTATCTTTTGATTTGATAAACATTGAGACTAACAAAATTTTCTTAAAATTACTTAGGAAAATACTTCAACTTCCTAATTCTGTTGCGAATTCACACTTTCTAGTAAAGATAGAGATCTCTAATCAAGGTAAGATATGTAAGTCTTTTGCTAAATTTTCATTTCTTTTCCTAGAATTCTTAGGTAAATTTTTACTCACTACTAAACTAGAACAACAATTTTATTTATTATTGTTGATGCTTTGAGTATGAGACCTAGTATTCATAATATTTATGTATTATCTTTTGACTCTCTTACTTCCATGAAAGACATCTATGGTACTAACACTAGTTTTTAATATTATTAGAATCAATTATTTACTAATAATTAGACTTCGATTTATTCATTGTCCTATACTAGATACTTGGTTTTTTTTTTTAAAACTCGTTTAGTTAAAGACGTGCAACGGATGACTGTCCCCACGCCCTTAGTGCTTACCCTACATTGCTAGCTCAACATTGAGCAGCTTATAGTAATTGTGGACAATTGCTATCCCACCCCGCGGGTATGATGCCAGGAGGCATAGTAATGGTGGATTGTGTGAGATTCTATGGTGGATTCTATAAAATTTATGTGTTGATCAGGGCTCGGGGCTCGAGGCTAAGGTGGATTCCTTGTGCAAGAAGTTGACGAGGACGCTTGTCCTCGAGCATTTTATTAATTAATGTACACGTGGGTGATTCCATAGCGGGTGATTTCAAAATTTATATTAATTAATTAAGCTTTTACGAGTGGAGTGTGCACTCGAATTAAATTAAGGTTAGGATAGTGTTTCAATCTATTTTAATTATTTGTAGCTGAAGACTGCTAGGTATTCACTATTGTTTGTTTATTTTATTTATAAACAATTGTGAATGCTTCAGTTGATGTGTAGAGCAAGTAGTAGTGGCTTTGGGTAGCACTAGGTGTTAGCGTAAGTCCAAACGTAAATTTCATAATTATGATTAGTTATCTTAAGTATAATATATAATATTATGTATTTATATAATATTTGATTATTAAAATTATTACTCTATTTATAAATTATAAGTTTAAACTTCTTTAGTAATAATTAGATTATTGTCTTTAGTATTATTAATTAATATATTTTTAATATAGATTATTTTAGAATATGAGATTTAAGATATGATTTTATTGAAATAAGCTTTATTTATGGAATATCTTGCTATTTTCTTAATGTGGTTAAGTTTTAGAAAGCTTTTCTAGCTTTCTTTATAAAAGCAACAAGATCGCATGCAAAATAGGAGAACATGGTGGAAATTGAGTTTTTTCATTTGTCCCTTCATCAGGAATCGGATTTCAAAGCTTCAAGAATCGTTTTGGGGGTTTGGTCACGTCTTTGACGCGATGGTGATGTCAAAACATCAAGATTCAGAGCACAGAATTTTTCTGTAGCAACTGTCGTATATTACAGGATACCTCTTGACTCTTAAAACTCTGTATTTTAATTGATATTCGTACTTTCTTTGTAATTATATGTAAGATATGAATATAAATATCCATGTAAAACTATAATATATAATTAAGGATGGCAAATCATGGCTTTTGCCATGGAGGAGATTGGGCCCAATCATGCGTTTTTATCTTATCTTTCTCAATCTATTGAGTTACTCAAATCCTCTTATGTATTATAATGTTGTTTGTATTTAATAATTGAGATGCTTGATTTGTTAGATTTTTTCACTAAGTTCTATTATGTGTACCATAAAGTTGTTTATGATTGAGATTTGATTTGCTACATTTGCCACGTGTTCGGCTTCATAACATATAGGCCAACTGACAACCATAGTACATTGAAAAGATGATCATTATAATATATTGACGACAGTACAACCATACTATGTTAAGAAAATGTATTAGAAAGAAGCTTATAATACATTGCAAAATTGTACTTGGACTAGAGCTTAGTGATGGTGACCGATAGTGGAATCTATGATATCTCTATATTTCACTCCTTATCATGCTGTGGGGGAAAAAAATTAAATGCACCAATGAGTCGATGGGAGTCTAGTAGATTAGAAATATTAACACTTCTTAGGATAAACTATGATTAATATTATATTATAGGAGATTATAATAGGTGTTGTTTTGCTTATTAGATAACCCTTCAATCAAGAGATGTACTTTCGACTACCTGCACCCTTGGAGATTGCAGAATATTACTAAGCTGTGATCGATGATGTGGTACAATAGCGTAAAACTCCACAAAGCTCGACTAGGTGAGTATTGTTGCTTCTTTGACTCGAGTGTCTTTTCTTTCTCTAGCATGGAAGTCTGTGCACCTCTGCTCAGTCCATAGAGTACGGCCTGCTATGTTGTAGAATGGAAAAAGGGGAAAAGAAGAGAAGTTGTAGTTTAGAGAAGGTGAGAGTTCCAAAACGTAATAGAGGTAAAATATATATAGGTTAGTGTTTCAATGGTAGGATGAGAACTTTTTATAAAATTTTAAGTTTATCAATATTTATTTCTCTATTTCTTTTTTGAAGAATTCTAAAAAAAGATAAGTCACATGATCATATTGATAGCATCATCAATTTGTTATAAAATCTTATCCCCCCTCCCCCCCCCTTCAATGACTCAACTCTTGGTGATTTTTGGTGCGTGCACCACATCAATTATCTCTGTGAGTACAGTGAGTAAACTTTGTCGATCATCATTATTCCAAATGCAATTCTTGCAGAGATTTTCAATGTCTCATCAAAATTGGAATACTTAAAGGGATCTTGGTAACATTCAAGATTATTTAAATAAAATTTGTTTTGTCTCATCAGTGATAATATTAGCTACCAAGTCTCGTGGAATTATTTGCATATCTAATAGAGTCTACGTCTCTAATAGACCTGTTTCCACCATTAGTGTCCAATTGGATCTTATATATCCTTTAATATTCCTATCTACCGAGTGCTTCAAATCAATAACAAGAACTCGTTCGAGACTCATCCTATTAGACTAGTTTGGGATGCCTTATTAGAAGTACTCACATGAGCCCATCAATGATGATTGAGCATGGCATAGGATAGATAAGAGCAAGCATTAAGGAGTGTCTCTAACTCACTAGCATATGTTGCCCAACCCAAACTCATGCAAACTCACTTGATAAATGCATGCCTTGGCATATGTTGTTGACATTGGCACCTTAAAATCTCAACAAATACCCCAATAACTCGTTGTTGGTATATTATTATAAACAAGGGATCTTAAAAATAATCCTAATTGTTATCCCAAAAATATATTTGTAATATAGACTATATCTTTGTAATAGTCTACATCTTTGGCTCAACAAACAAATTTTTTTAAATGTTGATTATTCAGCCTTAAGAGAGAATTAGGTTTGTCTCTACTTGTCATGGGATGGTTTCATGGTTGTGGTTTGGAGATCTTAAAAAAAAATAAAACACAAATTGGACAAGAATTTGAAAGGTCATTAGATGATGTAAAAGTAGAGTCGACCTTGTATTTTGATTTGTAAATTCACTTACTTTTTGTTTATAAGTTTTGAATTTCGTTACAGGACATAGTTTTGTGTGCATATTGTGGGAGCTATACATGTGTATATGTGGAATTAAAGTCATATGCTCTTACTTAGCAATGTGCACGAGGGAGGGAGAGTGAGTGAGTGAGTGAGTGAGTGAGAGGCATGATTTTCTTAGAGGAAATTATGCCCCTCTCTATACAAATATTCTTTTTGAATTTTGCATGTAGACTCCTCGGTAGACAAAAATTTTGTTTGGGGTTCAACTCCCCTTGAGTCTATCTTTATTTGTTTCATTCACTCTCACATTGATGTTGATTATCATTTGTCTATGATAGGTGAGCAATGCCCAAATAGAATTTGAAAAATAACACCTTGATGAAGGTTATGATTGAAATCAACTCTGAAGGTATAATCCTAATTTGTTTCAAGTATAATCCTAATTTGTTTTAGGCCCCTCTCTTTAGTGTGTAATAGTACCTGATTTCCATTACTATAAGCTCATAGAGTGATGGCATAAGCATGGCTTAGATATCTCTAAAAACAATAATAACCATTATATTTCATTTCATTCAGTCTCACATTCATGATGCTTATCACTTGTCTACACGACGGGTGAACTATACAATAACCATTATTTTTAGTTTCAGCCTCATGTTGATTATTACTTGTTGAACTATAGGACAATAACTATTATTTGTTTCAGTTTTAGCTTCAGTTTCAACCTCATCTTGAACTATAGGACAATAACCATTATTTCTTTCAGCCTCAACATTGGATTAAGCTAAAAGTAAAGACTAATTCCCAGCTAGTTGTAGGATAGTTCTTATCAAGGCCCTTGAAGTCATCAAAGTTAATGTGGCCAACTCCATGGCATTAGTGCCATAGCTTCCTAGGCACTGTTGGGGTTTCATTTAGTCTCACATTGATGTTGATTATCACTTGTCTACATAACAGGTGAACAATGTCCGAACAGATTTTGAAAACCAAGCGTTTGATGAACCATATCCAATCTATAGAACTAAACATTGGATTAATTATATCCAATCTATAGAACTAAGAATCGACTAATAGTACTAATAATACCCACCATTACTAGTATTAATAGCTCTACTTCTGTTGTAGCTACCAATGAAATGCGGGACATTCAAGGCATTTAGTGGTTGTTGCCTCAAGACAACACGTTTCTATAGCTACCAATAAAATGTGGGGTTGTGCCTCAAGATAGCGCATTGCAAGGTTAGCTATAGCAAAATTTGGAGCATTCAGTGTGTTGCCTCAAGACATTACTTTGCAAGGTAAACCAATAGGACAATACCTTGTATCCTAGCATCAATTGCAACACATTATTGATGATACCCACCATTGCAAAACATTGAAAAGATGATCACTATAATACATCAATAATACAACCATACTATGTTATCAAATCATAGTGAAAAGAAACTTGTAATACATAGCAAAATTTTACCTAGATAGCTAAGGAGTAGTGTCGATGGTAACCGATAATGAAATCTATGATGTCTCTATATTTTCATGCCTTGTCACACTAGGGGAATCATAATTTCACCAATGAGATGAGATTCTAGCAGAGTAGAAATCTTAGTTCTTCTCATGAACTATGATTTTCATATTATATAAAGGAGATGATAGAGTGCTTCTCAAGAGTTCCCACATCCTCTGGTATGCACGTCAAATGCTCAAGTTTATTTCCATAAAATTAAAAACCTCATCAATCACCTATGCAACTAACTCACATCACCACACTAGCACCATCACCACCATCATCATGCATATCTTCATCATGATGACTAATAAAATCACATAAAACATCACCAATTCCACAAGAAACATTAAGATCCTCCTCACAAAAGAGGGAGTTCAAACCAAAATCTTCATCATCACATAGAACACTTGCAATTCATGTATCACCACAAGAACCTAGGGGACTTATGGAACTAGCCCTCCTCCTCTTCTCTATCATTGCCAATGACCTTACAACCTACATAAAAACAAGCTTTCTCTAGAACAAATGAAGCATCCACTGATGTACCTCTTTCCCTCTCATGTACATACATACATGTCTTCTCTTCAACATTCTAAGCATTGCTTTTCTAGCATACCCCATATGCCAACTCTTGTACTTTTTACTAGATTGGATACAACACATCCTTGTTATCCTCATAATAGTATCCCATATCCCTAATCTCATTGAGATGAAGTTGGTACAATCCCTAGAGGTTCCCTCAAGTGCCTCACATTTTGTAGTGAGGGGCAATGCCCTTTCATTGAATGGTCATTCAGGTTAAGTATTTAAAATCGACATTTTTAATGCATGCCAAAAAATTAATCAAACGATAGGGATGTCTATGTACCAAAAAATTAGAGTGTAAAATCTAAGGTGGTCCAAGCAACAATTGGTAGCTTGGTCTCCCAATGAATTGAATAACACAAAAGTCATGAATGTACTCAATGTGAGCTACTATCACATGCATTTCAGATACCATTCCTTCTTGTTGTCTTAGATTTTTATCAACCATTTTTAGGATTATCATGATATCCTTTTGAATAGGCAAACCTAAACTCTCCAGGAAATCTATTCTCTTAATGTTTAGAGATGAGCCTAGGTCTACGACTGTGCTTTCAATCAAAATGCCATCAACATAAGCTTGTACCCCAAGGGGTAATGTTTCACCACATGTTCCCACCACATTGTCCACTTGATTGACACCAATAGGCTCTTCAACATAACCCATTCCTAGGATTTTCTTGAAGTCCTTGAAAATATTTGGTGACAACTGAATTAATTGTAGCAAATTCCAATTTGTCTTAACTTTACATAGAGCATTCGCTAAATCAAACTCTCAAAAGTTTACTAGTGCTTTCTTATATTTCCACACCATCCTCTCTTTTGGTTTCCTAATGGCCTTAGCAACCTTCTTTGTTTGTGATTTACGTATACTTTTAACCATAGGCTCCTCTAAGGCACCATCATGTTTAAGAGGATCCACCTAGGTGTTGCCATCCATGACCTTCTCGTCAAGACCATTAGGCTTAGGGTTAGCTTTGCTCATACTAAGATCATCCTTTTGATTCTCTTTCATTTTCTAACATGTAGCTTAGGGCCCTCCCCTCAAGTATTTCTATCATTGGCATGATGATTCACTAGCCTAGGTTATTAACTATTGTACTAGGGATCATATCCTTGACTTCCTCTATGATATTGGATGTAGAGGACTCATAACTAGTGGTGTCATGAGCCACCCTTACACTAGGTTTTACAATTTACAAAGGGGATTTTACAGACCCTTGTTTTGGAACAAGGGCTTGTCCACTACTCATAGATATTATAGGCGTCAGTTGGGTATTATTTGGCCCCCCAAGAGCAAGTAATTGAGGCAAGCCTTTATTTAGGGCCCCTTGACTCTAACCCAAAGCATTACTATGGATAATACAAGTAATGAATTGTAACCCATTAACACCATATTTGGCACCATCCTAGTAATTAAGAATCTTGCCCTCTTACTGTATAGATGGCTTGGATTCTAGACTCTATCCCCTCTACTATAATTATAGCGGCATCAAGATCATTAAGCACAATATTACTCAAGTGGATTTGGATTATAAAGTCCAATCTTCTCAAGAAGAATTGCAATCTAAGAGTAGAGATAGTAGACTGGCCGGCCCTTGTCTTATTTTACGAATTGTTACACTTACTCTAGTCTTCCTCATCTTAAATCTTTATGATCCATGAATGTAAATGGCTTCGATGTACCTCAAACACTCGATCAAGGAAAGACAATTGCAATGTGATGATGAGTGAAAAAGAATGCTTGAGTACATTATGTGAATGAAATCTGCTTAAGCATCTTTAATATGCCAAATAAATTGCATATGCAAGAAACATTCTTTCCAAATCCAAGGCATTGAGTCTTCCTAACTCATGCTACCTTTGGGGCACAAGAATGACCTGCTAATGATATGCATTAAAATACATTTTTTTAAAGCAAGATTTATCAAATTATCATTGGTTTACATATTTTAATTTCACCATCATTTACTTTGAAAGTTGACACACTTGTATACAGCTTCCACACCATAATGCGTGTGTTGCCTCATGCAAAAACCAAGGCCGTTGATGCTCTTGCAAGCCGCTAACACTATTCGAAAATTTCCACATGCTCCAATAAGGTGCCATGATCATTCTTCATCTTACCATATTTATCTTTCACACTCGTACCTCTTCCACCTCTCTCATAAGAACAAGCATTCAGTAGGTAGAGGGGACAAAAATACTAAATTTTTAGCATTTTTATTTTTTCAAATCAACGCATACAAGTGGTATCATCTTTGTGAAGCTCATGATGAGGAGGCTTTGTTTCATCCATTGTATGCGCCAAATAGCAAGAGGATTGTGCATAGGATTGAAAGAAGCCAAGGAACATGGCACCCTCTTTTTTTTGCTCTTACTTTTTATTCTACACAATTCATTTCTTTTGATATGCATGTATTTTCCTTCTTCGGCCTATGTCCCTTGAAATTGGTTCATATCCCTTTCAATCTTGGTCAATTTTTGGATCTCCTTGTTGCCCATATTGTGTTTTCACATGAATCAAGGTCTTTTGACATCAAATTTCACATCAAACATGCAAAATTAATAGACAAATGATGTGTGGACACTTCTTCACTGCATATAGACTTGTTTTTGTGCTATGCTCCACCTTTAGCTTTAAAATATATTGTACCTTGTGCCTTAAACACTCACCATGAACCACATTTAAGCTTCAAATGCTTATTTTACACCAAAAAAGCATTGTGGATCTGTCTAAAAAGCCGTAAAATCCTATAAAATGTGCCTTTAAAATCACATCTCACTTATATAATAATAGTCAATTATATTATATAGTTAATGTTTTCCTTCTGTTTCTTAGATGTGGACTGAGGCTTTTAAAATATGTTTTTCCTTTTGTTGTTTCCTTATTTGATTTTGATTCACCTTATCCCTTTACCCCCTTTTGAAATGAGAAGAATCCTTCCTAGGATTAACGGGTTAGAGGATGAAGGGCCTTCAGCACATAATCTTAGTGTTTTACTTTCGAATGAGCCAAGCATAGAAATTAAGGTTATATTCTAAATTAGCATAGTTGTCCATGTCCAAAGGGCAGATGCCTACATGCATAACGTAAGTGAGAACATCAAGCAAGAAGTCACGGAAGTCCACTCGGCTAGCAATGTGCAGCTTCTCCTTGTGAGGATATGATCCAAATAAGGATGTCCCTTGATGTGTTCTTCCAGGGGTCGATTACGGACGGTAGTCAACACCCTATAGGAAGTAGAGAGAGAGAGAGAGAGAGAGAGAGAGAGAGAATAAATATAACCTCCACTTATCCATCTAGAAAAAGCTCTCTTTGTAATTAGAATATCAAACTTCTTCTCCTTGTTTCACATAGGCTTGGGAGCCTTATGGTTGGTTAGTTATCTCCAAGGCAAAGTTCTCAATAATATATAGAATAAATATGTACATGTGTATTTATCTAGCCTCATAAGCATGTGTCATCTTTCTCACTCTCATCATTTTTGTTTTCTCTCCTTTCATTTCCTTTCTTGAATCTCTCATCTTTCTTCATCTCATATATGTACATGTGTATATATGTGTATAGACATATATGTGTGCATTGTATGAGTGTATTTGTGTGTGAATATATATGCGTGTGTGCATGTTTATAACTATGTAACTTGGAGTATGTATACATTCTCTCTCATATGCTCTCGCTATATTTTTCTATCTCATTCATATATGTATATGTATATATATATGAGTGTATATGTATTTTATATATACTTATATACGGAGGTGTATCTCTACATATGTGCAAGTGTGCATGTTTGTAAGTGTGTGTTTTATAAGTATGTATTTATGCTCTCTCCTCTACTCCACCTCTCTTCATTTTTTGTCACTCATGTATGTTTACATGTGTACGAGCATATAAGCATAATGTGCATATATGTGTGTACGTATGCATACATGTGTATACGTGTTTGTACATATATGTGTGCATGTACATGTGTATGTGTGCATATATTATTCATGTGTTTTTATAGTTTATGTGCAGTTGTCCATGGTTTTAGACTATGTATACATTGCACGAGCATCACCCATTAAAATTATTATCTTATCCCATGTGTTCAATCAAAAAAGAAATTCAAGTCTTTTTTAATAGTGAATGTGCTTTTGTGGATGTTTTTATAGTATGTCTACATTGCACGCACCTATTCAACCATTAAAATATTATATCCTTTTATATATTTAATAAAAAAAGGAATTCATTTCTCTCTCTAGAGCGTGTGTGGATGTGCACGTGCATGTGCACCTGTGTGTGTTCAATACAGTGAGAGAGAGAGAAAGAAAGAAAGAGAGATGATATAAAATCAATATAATCCCCATTCACCCTTTAGAAAAAGCTCTCTTTATTTTTTGAATATTTAAGTTCTCTTCCTTCTACCCAAGGCAAAGCTCAGAATAATATGTAGAATAGAAGAAGATATAGTGGCTCCTCATCATAGCTTTCATTACATGAAAACATTGGAATGTTCTCTCTAAGGTTTGTTCAACTATGCGCATCGCAGATCGCTACTTTTTTCATGACAATTTAGTCTTCACAAAAGATCAAATAGTAGGTTACTGTCCAATCTGTGTGTTAGAGGGAAACCCGCAGCCTGCAGGCTTCAAAACGCTTCTCTATCTTTCTCTCTCCCGCTCTACATCCGCCGAAACAACAGTTAACTGCAGCCACCAATGGAACGATGGAACAGAGTCCTTTCGGATCCATGCGATGGGATGAGAGACTTTATTGAGTGAGCGTAGCATATTTCAAAGAAGTTAACTGGTTTTACAGAATGTGGCAACCAAGATCTTGCAAGTTTTTCAGAATGTGGCACCGCGTCTTGACAGAACGTGCCATCGCCTACCAAAACTTTGCATTAAACCCTCGAGTCAGAAAAGAGGACTAGCGATACGGTACCCTGGACAAAATGGGTGGTTTTGTTCAGATGGTTGCGACGGAGTGCTTGAGCTCCCGTGCCCTGCGTTCCCTGGCGAGGGCTTTCTTTTGCGACGCCGCGATGCGAGCTTTGGCTACGCGTTGCTCTCTGCGCTCTGCATATATGCGCACCAACCCCGTGTCTAATCAGGCATTTCTTCTTTGAGAAAACCAGAGTTCGAAAACAAACAAAGTATTACACATAGTAGTACCGATGGCGGCGGCCTTGGTCTCGCGGGCGGCCTCAGTGGCTGCCACGCGATGGACGGGGTGGACGGGGTGGCGGAGGCGGACCATGGCAACACGCACCGACGCACGTGCGCATACGAGCTTCTCCCGGAGCTTGGCACGTGCGGAGGCGATGCGGACGGCGGTGTCCGCCCGGAGGTCGACCAGGCGGACGGCGGGGCTGGTACTGGGCGCCGGGCGCACCTTCACCTTCGTCTTCTTAGCAGGAGCAGTAGTAGGAGTAGAAGAAGAATTCGTTGTCTTCTTCTCCTTCTTCTGCTTATCCAGTCGACTGGCAGTGCCATCTGCGCCAGCCGATTTGACGGCCTGGTCCGCGGCTGTTTGCCTCCCCATTAGCCGGCCTCAATGCCCAGAGAGAGAGAGAGAGAGAGAGAGAGAGAGAGAGAGGGGCAATAGAGAACTCCAGACGTGGTAGAGAGAGACAGAGAGATGAAGCATCAAGAGGATTCCAGACGTGGTAGAGAGAGAGAGATCAAGTCTCAGAGGACTCCAGACGTAGAGATAGACAGAGCTCAGACGAGATCGCCAGGAAGTATTGCGTCTCACAGCTTCCCCCGAGGTACTTATATAGTACTACTCGGATGCCTTCCTCCGCATTCCTTCGCCCGCCGCGTGTCCTTCCAGCCCCCTCCCTGGACTCTCCCAAACATCTTTTGACCCTGCTCTCGACATCCGTCACCTCACCATTGGTTGAAGCTTGCATACCAAATCCCGGTTTCATTTGTTCATGCATCTATCTTAATGGGAACGTAACCTTTGCCATTGTTTAACTTTTTAAAGGGGAAAGAGTATTATACCAAATTCACTAATCACAAGATCTCTAAAGAGATGAGATCAGCTTTACAAGCATCGTTACTTCTAAGATTTTTTCCTTGTTTGACCAATTCTTTCGAATGGTGAAGAAATCACCATATTTTAGAAGCTATTTCTTTATGCCTTTGGGGATGCCATACGCAATGTTTGAACTTACACAGTGTTATAATTCAACCCACACCCAAACCACTACAACACAATCCCATTGGTGGAAATTACCATATTTTACATTTACCTATGCATTTAAAAGTTCACACCTTTAAAAACAATCTCCAACTTCTTTAAACATAAGTGCTTAAAAGTCCAAGACACTCTCATTCACTTGGCCCATTTATTTTTAACTCGTCTTTCTAGTACTAGGGAGGGGTGTCTTGAGGCCCCAAGGTAGTGTATTTAGAGTTTTGGTTTCAAGTTTGCAATCCTTGGATAAAAGTAAGGCAGCAACATTATAACACTAGAATCATAATTGACCTATATTTGCCATGTTTTCCTAGAAACAATGGGCTTCAAACCACTTCCCTTTCCCACAGTAAAACAATTTTATGCAAACCTCAATGATGGAGTGAAGGTTACGTGTCAAATCATAATAGTACCAACATCATAGGAGCAAAATCATCATTGGCCTAAACCATGTGGCCACATTCACTCCCCTTGATTCATCTAATAGATCCCTTTGCAAAAGTGAGACTTCCAAATCCTTTCACATAAAAGGGGGTGAAAACTCAATAGGGTCCACTTTCTTTCCTATTTTTCTTTCCTATTTCAAACTTGAAACCCATGATTTGGACTATAACTGATAATTTCATGAAAACATGTATATACATGCTTGCACACACACTCAAATAGAACAAATGTGATATATGCCACTCAAGGGTTACTTTGATTTTTTCTTGTGTTGAGGGTTCATCCTTTCTTTCCACTAGAGTAGTTTAGTGGAGTTTGTCATTATTGAGTGCAACAATAGTTAAGGCTAATATACTACCAATACTCTTACATATCTTTCAAATCTAAGTTAAAGATCAAATCCACTATTTTCACTATGCCAAGTTTATTAATAAGAAAAATCAATTGCATCTTTTTTGTTACAAAACAAGCCACTTTTTAGTGATATTACATGAACACTTATCTTATTTAATTTGGATACTTAATATACATACTCACATTTACATACTAGCACACACAACACAAGAATAACATATATCACTTTTATTTATCCTTCTTTTTACATAAAATCCTCCCAAAATGACTGAAAGCTACATGCTTTCTTTTACATGTCATCCTAATCTAGAAGTTGCCTACAGTTTTTTGGATTTTTACAAGAGATAATATCTAAAATATAAAAAATTGACTAAACTTGTCCAAAAATCTAGTATTTTGAACCATTCACACCACGAACACTAACATTAATATGGCATTTTCTCTCTAGATCAATAAGAAAGCCACACTCTAGAGTTTTTCACACGGTGCGCGTGTGGTAACATGACATCCACCCCCTCCTAACCTATACATCCTCTCACATGTGCCAAAGTCTTACGAATCTACAGTGTCAGAAGAAGTATCTTTTGCCATGTCAATGTCTTCATCTGTTCATGCTCAACAAACTCTTAAATGGCTTCATATATCTCTAAAGTGTCAATATAAATAACCTCTTTTTCTGCCTTGTTTTCAGCATTAATTGCTGCAGAAATTTCAACCAGTGTATCAACATCAACCAGCCTTGAAAATAGCCCTGAAATACCTTCATTTACAACCATCAGACCATATGTCTTCAGTTCTTTTTCAACCCATCCTACATATTTTTTTCAGCCCTCCAGATGGTTAAAATATTCTTAAAACTGCCAAGACTACATACTGTCCATTCCTCCAATCTAGACCAGCCTTGAAAATAGCCCTGAAATACCTTCATTTACAACCATCAAACCATATGTCTTCCGTTCTTTTTCAACCCATCCTACATATTTTTTAAAGCCCTCCACATGGCTGAAATATTCTTAAAACTGTCAAGACTACATACTGTCCATTCCTCCAATCTAGACACAAACACAGTTTTCCCCTTTCTTGAAGGTAGAATTAGCTTCCTAGAGGCACTGCCATAACCTCCACTTATAGCAGTGCTATCTAGAAACCCTTAAACTCTCATGCATTAGGTTGCATAGGATTATCCCGCAACCTATCTCGATTGCAGGGATGATTCACACAAACAGTGAGAAACTGTACCGCCTTTGTATTTTCTTTACTTTGAACCTGAGGATATAAAGAACCATCATCCAAGGCTTCTGTTTCCAATCTTGATTCCAAAATATAGGGTTGCCCCAAAATTACTGGATAACTACATGAATCCTACACAAAAAAATGATATTCATCCCTAACTTCTCCAATAGTCACGGGTACATTCTGACAAGCTACATAAAGATCCCCTGATGAATTGTTTGCTGTCCGCATGCGCCATCTTGGATCTACATCAATCGGCTAACCTCCAATCTCATATAAGTTGCATGCCATAACATTGATTTTGGAACCATGATCCAAGAGAGCTATGCAAGCCATCTCTCTTTCTCCCACTTTAACAATTGTCTTTGTTGTAGCACGAGCCCAATGTGTTCGTGAATAATGACTGCTTGGAATAAAATGGGCATCTTCTTCTTCATGTGCTTGTTGATGGACATCCCCATTATATATAGCCTTCTCTCTATGCTTAGTGCTACCCATAAGACCAATTTCAACCACAAGCTTGTTTTCTATACTCCCTTTATTTTCAACATCATCCTGCTTCAAATCAGCATTACATGCGTCATCATATTCCCTCTGAAGTTGATTCTCTATGTCTTTGTCAACCTGCTGTCAAAGGGTTTGCAGTTCATGGTATAAAACATGGAGTTCTTATGATTGTAGATGAACTTCATTAGGACACACATGAGACACTCTCATACATCATTCAGTTATTGTACCCCTACATTAGTCTTAGATGTAATTTAAGTTCATAAGCTCCTTTGTAACTTGGCAAGAAATTTTCAGTTTGTATCATGCAAATTGATAAAAATAAAGTCTATGAGGCCCTTCAGCTTGGACTACAGGTGTTCTTTGATAGTTTACAGGTTATCTCACATTGGTTTATGAAGTTCATTAGCTTGGAAGATCCAACTTTTGTCAAGAGCACTCCAAAGTTGACTAGGTCCACAAGTGACACGGAGTAATAGTTGCAAAGGACTTATATGACTTGTATATGATCAATATAAACTCTTTTTTGTGTGGAAGAAGGAGAGGAGTCCAGCCCACGTTTGTGGTGCATTTCTGCACACCTGTGGAAGATGGAGGGAGAGTTGAAGACTATGGTGAATGCTCCAAAGCATGCAAACACAAAGCAAACTGAAGATAAAGAGGAGATACAAACAAAGAAGGTAAGAGTCCTTTTTGCCCCATCCATTTGGTATCATGAAAATGAGTTGTATGACAGTCCATGAAAGGAAAAAATAGAGATAAAGTATTCAACCTGCTCTTATGAGCTTCTTCTTCCATTCTCTTTCCATATTCATGTACCATTGAAGCCCTTCTTGTTCCCAAGTACTTGAGTGACTTTGGGGCAAGTCAAGAGGTCACTTTTGCCAATGTATGGGCTGAATAGGCTCTCCCAAAATTGTCATAAATGGGGCAGCCATTAAAACTCATTCATTTGAAGGGGTTTCTTGAAATCTAATCACTTCCTTGTGTAGACAATGCTCCCAAAACAATAGGGCATTGGTTGAGATTGTAAAGAGAGACTTTCCCATGAGTTTGTATACATTTATGAGTCAAGTTTGAGGGCTATAAATTATTGTTTTAATGTAGGGATGAAGTAAATTTATGGTTCTATTGATGCATTTTTATCATCCTTTGGACTCTATGTCAATTGTAATGAGTTCTATCTCTCTATACCTTGTATCTTGAAGTCTCAATACATGTATCTTCATGAAATGGAGGGCATTAGAGCTTGAATTTGTTGTAGGAAATGGAACAAAATTTGACATAGATCTATGCATAAGCCTCATGGTTATTGATGTAATCGGATCCAAGTTTATTATGGTAAACTCGTATGACACGGCTATGTAAGATATTGGTTACTCTCTATCTCATCTACTCTCTCCATAACCCCATAATCCGTCAAACCCCAATCTTTTTCCTCTCTCTCCTTTGAATCTCTCACTCCTCTTCTGTTCTAAACCCTGGTGGTAGACCTTTGACCCCCAACATGATGATAGTGGTAAACCCGATGTGAAGGTCGACTGTAGAAGAGAAAGCACAATGGGAGAATCATCAAGTTCGGGAGGAGATGCCTTGCAGCAGTTGGTTCGTCTGATGCAAGAGAACCAACAACAACAATTGCAATTTTAGCAGCAGATGCAACTCCAGCAACAACGGAGGCAAGATGAAGAGCGGAGTGATGCTGCTGCCATTAAAGCTTTGGAGGCAGTTGGACAGGAGCTCAAGCAATTTAATGGGCAAAATGTGTCCTCTTTTATCCGCCTCTATACTGATGGTCTTCTTTGGGGTCCCTCATCTTGCTTGGAGCCGATACTTCGCCCATTTGGCCGTGCATGGCCTTCAAGACCAGATTCATGGTCTTTTCCAGAAAGATGCAGGATGGTCTGCATTCAAGAAGGCTCTTCGAGAAGAATTCTTCCTTGAAGATTCTAGCCTCATGACAAAGAAAATCTTCACTGAATGGCTTGAAAGGCCCAATAAGGGACTAGCTGCCACTGCTCTTCACCGCGAATTTGAAAGCAAATTTGCTCAGCGAGATCCTGATGATCAGTAGAGTATGGAGAGCCAAAAGATTGAATTGTTTCTGAAGGCTGCGGATCCTCTTCTTCAAGAGAAGCTGACTGATCGGCTTGAAGATCTTGACTCTCAGACGGGATTGAAGACTGTTTGGGGTGATGTCATTGAAGTAGTTAATATGATTGCTCGGAGAGAGTGAATGGGTCTAAGGTGGGGTTCTACCTCTGCACCATCTGAGTCCATAAAAGAGCCTGTTCATGTATCTCGACCTCCTGTTTCTATGGCTGAGCAACCAAGAAATCTTGTTGTTCCACCTCTAAAGAAGGATGTCATGGACGAGCTAATCAAGAGCATGCAGGATCTCCATCTTAATCTAACAGAGATTAATTCCAAGGTGAAAAGGCTTGATATGAAAGTGGAAGAAAGAGGGCGCACAGCTGCCCAAAGATCCATACGAAAAGGTTTTAAAAGACGTTGTATCTGGTTTGACAGCCTACAGCATGATAAGAGGGAGTGCAATGCATTCCGTGAAGCTGAGGCGCAAAAATTGGTCTTTTGGAAGGATGGTAAAATTCATGCGACCGAAATTGGGCTTCCTCTTGAGCCAAATTTCGGTAACTGTGGCATGAAAAAAAGACTGGAGGATTTGGCAACAAGAACAACCTATGCAGCTATTGATGCAGCTACTTATGAGTTGCAAATTGAGCCAACCAATGAGATTGTTAAAGCATGTAAAGCTGATGTAAAATCTAAAGTGTGGATGTAGGCCTTAGATCGCATGGAGCGAGACAAGGCGTCGAAAGATGATTTGACTACTACCAGTCAATGCATCCGAGGAAGAACCGGATGGACCGAGCCGGTTGATTCATTTTTAGCTTTCGCTCGGTTGGCTGAAATCAATAATCAAGAAGTTGTGGTAGAAGAAAAGAGAAGCAGAGAAGAAGATGTTGCCGGTCCCTCCTCTTCAGGGCCAACCAAACGTGTGACAAGAAGTAAACCGGATCAGCAGAAGGCTGCTGAAAATCCACCACCACCGCCTAATGCCAGGAGGCATATTTCACGATGGATTTTGTGCCACGATGGATTCCATGAGGTTTTACGGTGGATTCCGTAAACTTTGTTGACCGGGGTTCATACACAAAGTGGATTCTTTGTGCGAGAAGTTGATGGGGATGCCTATCCTTTTCGGGCGTTTCATTAATTTAGTGTGTACATGGGTGATTCCATAGCGGGTGATTCCGTAAAATATATATTAAATTAATATACGTTTATGAGTTTAGAGTGCGCACTCGTGATAAATTAAGGTTAGGATTGATTTTTAACCAGTTGATTTATTTATGTAGCTGAAGACTGCTAGATATTCACTTTTGTCGATTTAATTGTATTATTTTACTAACGATTGTGAATGCTTCAGTTGATGTGTAGAGATAGTAGCAACGATGAAGGAAAGCATTGGAGGATAGCGTGTATTCGAGTTATCACTTATATTTTGATGGGCGCATACCTTAGGTATGGCGCCTATATTTTGTCGCACCTATTTATTAAGGCGTTGGATATTTATTTATTATTTTGTATGCGCATGGGCGCATGATTATGATATTTGTATTTGGACATTGTATTGGATATGCTTGACTCTTTGGGCGCTCGCCCATTAGCTTTATTTCTATTTTGTGCTAAAGCAAACTCAAAAGCCAAAAGCATGCTATTTTGTAATTTGGGCTATTATTTGAGCTTGAAGATGATTAATACATAAAATACATGCTTTGTGGAGCGCTCACACAAGGCATGGGGGGAGATTGCACCCAATTGGTCTCTTGTTCATGTCGTGCATGCTTTCTACCTTGAGTTTTGTGCAAAAAGTAGAGTTCTTTTGTTCTTGGGGACCTTCCGGCATTCACTACGCGAGCATACAGCATCCGATCTGTACACCAGTGGTATGGAGCGAAGCTGAGATCGAGAGCTTCTAATCGCTACCCATCTTGTGTGAAGGCGGAACTCCTGGAACGATCGAGCTCTATAGTCAGCTTCATCGTGAACGGTCGATACGGGTGGATTCCTGGCGGTCAAGAACCTCTATCTACAGCCTCTGATCGTGAAGGACCGGCCTGGGAAAGCGGAGGACCACGTCAATATCTCCCTGTTTAAGTCGTTTTACTCAGACAAAACAGATAAGCTTCATCTTCTTCATAAATCTTAAAAGCTAAAAAAGTAAGCTTTTAATTAGCTTAGACTCACAATTTTGAAAATCGGTGGCATCAGGATCTTCACACCGTGATTTTCGGTGCTGAAAAACGCCCCCCCTAAAATTCGACGTGATATGCAGATTAAGCTCTAAGCTTAATCAACCAAGTCTCAAGTCACAAAAATCTCCAAAGTTTCTCAAGTTCCTTAAGTTCTGTTACTCTGCAAGTCACGAAGGTCTATCAAGTTTCCAAAAGTCAAAACTGACTTATGCCAAAAACTCCCATAAGGGCTGTTCCTGCGCAGAAGCACTGAACTGCAAAGTTGTTCCTTGGAAGACTCTGTTCGTATACACAGACTTGCTGAACTAGTTTTAGTACACGTAGAAGGTCATACGTAGATTTTATGAAGATTTTAAATCCCGCAACCGCAAAAGTTGAAGACCGTGAAAGCCAAATAAAAATCTATAAGCCTTGTATACTCGACTTTGAGCTACGCTCATCCCGCTAATTGAATTTTGAGAGTGTGAGGCCTTTTGAATTTTTACAGGATGACAGAATAAAATATGGATGATTTAATGGCTGAAGGCGATCTTCCTGAACCTACGATGAAACAAAAATTGGATTTAATTATGATGCAGCTGGATGAAGAATGAAGAGCCCGGCAAGCCTTGCAAGTTCAATTGGCCAATTTACAATGATTGACTACTGACAAAGATGGACCACAATCCCAAGATCTTATGTGATGAACCATTGATGCGACTCTCGAAGCTCAATCCATCCGCAAAGAAACAAAATTAAGTAAAAGAAATTTTAAATTCTGTACTTTCAATGGAACTCGAGATTGAAAGACTGTTCTTGCATTCATCAGTCAGTTTGATGATTACTTTCATGAAGAGACATACGCTGAAAAAGATAAAATTAAGTGTGTCACTAATCATTTAGTGGATTGAGCATCTCTTTGGTGGACCGTGGTTCGTAAGAGCATAGATTTTCTCACTACCTAGGAGAGTTTCAAAAAGAAGTTTGTGCAGAATTTCCTTCCTCCACAATTCCATGAAAAAGCCATAAAGCAATGGAACCTTCTTCAGCAAAGAGATTGTGAGCCTATTTTCCAGTACACCGAACGCTTTTGGAATGCTTTACTCCAACTATGCATGCTTGAAGACGTACCTGAAGCAACTCACAAGTGCAAGTTTATGTATGGATTACTTGGGCATTACTACGCTGAAGTTAATATGTTCAAGCCTGCAACTCTTGAAGATGCAATTTCTTTAGCTCATGACACTGAAGACAAGATTCGAGGAAGAGACAAGCGTCCACAACAATTTCAAGCAAATGGTAACTATGGTTCTAAGAAATTCAATTCAAATTTTAAAAGATTCAATCAAAGTCTATTTCTTTCATCATCTTTCCATAGGTTTTGGACAAAATCACCTTCTTTGCCATCAAATACCAATCAAAACCCTAAGCCATCTTCACAGCCGAATCCTAATATTCCTAGACTTCCTGCCATTGCAAACAATGTATCTAAAGCCAAACCTATAGTGTGTTACAAATGCCATCAACTTGGACATCTAGTAGCCAATTGCCAATCGAAGAAGCCACCTGTCCATATCAACTATCTTGGAGCAATGGAAGATGAAGAACATGAGGAAATGCCTGACTTTACAGAAGATGAGGATGACATTGCTACTCCTTCAGATACTTTAGCAGGTATGCCAACTCCACATTCTTTGTTGACAATGAAATGTTTAGTGCATGGAAAGGAAAAGATTATTTTGCATGATGATGGTAGTACACATGATTTTATTTGTGCAAAGTTAGTGAAAGAATTGAAATTACAAACTGTTCCTATGCATTATCGCATTAAAGCAGCATTCTTAGGCACAAGGTATAATGGAATACAAGAGGTGCATGATTCAGAAATTCAAATTGGTGAATACACTGAAAGAAGGAATTTTCTAGTTGTACCATTACAGTCCAGTGATATTATCCTAGGTATGCCTTGGCTTCATCAGTATAATCCTGACATAGATTATTCCACACATTCAATTAAAATTTATTTTCAAGGAAAACACATTACATTGTATGGTATGCACGCATCTAATAATTTTCCACTGCTTACCCATACTCAAGCTAAACGTGCATTATGCAAAAGTAGTAAATCTTATCTAATTTGGGTGAATGAACTTCAAGCTAAATAAAAATATATGCACCCTAGGCATAAAGAATTCCTTGCAAAATTTAAAGATTGTTTTGCCAAAGATTTACCACCTGGACTACCTCCTTTACGTCTTGAAGACCACAAAATAGATTTAATTCTTGGTACACAACTACCCTGTAAAGCACCATATAGGCATAACCAGATTGAACAGAAAGAAATTCAAAATCAAGTTGAGGAATTATTAAACAGAGGATTAATTAGACCTAGTAGTTCTCCATTTGGCGCACCTGTTTTGTTGGTAAAGAAGAATAATAATACTTATCGTATGTGCATTGATTATCATGCCCTAAATAAGATTACTTTAAAGAATAGATATCCAATTCCTAGGGTAGATGATCTTATGGATAAACTACAAGGTTTTGCCATATTTAGTAAAATAGATCTTAAATCTGGTTATCATCAGGTGAGATTAGATAAATCTGATATATGTAAAACTGCATTTAGAACACAATTTGGTCATTATGAATTTTTAGTGATGCCTTTTGGATTGACTACTGCACCTGCTACATTTAGTAGAATGATGAATCGCATATTTTTTAAATATCAGCATTGTGTTATAGTATTCTTTGATGATATCTTGGTATTTAGTAAAAATGAGAAAGAACATTATGAACATCTGTCTTTGGTTTTCAAGTTGTTGAAAGATAATCAATTGTATGCTAATCCAGAAAAGAGTGAGTTCTTTCAAACAGAAAATTGAATATTTAGGTCATATTGTGTCATCAGAAGGTATTAAGGTTGACCCTAAGAAGATAGAAGCAATATTGAACTGGCCTATACCCAAAAATGTGCATGAGTTACGTTCTTTTCTAGGTCTTGCTAGTTTTTACAGGAAGTTTGTACAAAATTTTTCATTACTTGCTTTGCCTTTGACTAAACTTTTAAAGAAAGGTATTGTTTATCATTGGTTTGATAACCAACATAAATATTTTGATTTATTGAAACATGCATTAACCCATGCTCCTGTATTACAACAACCTGATTTCAATAGACCATTCTTTTTAGTAGTTACTGATGCTAGCGGATCTAGAATAGGAGCCGCACTTATGCAAGATAATAATCCCATAGCCTATTCTAGCTGTAAACTGAAACCATCCGAACTTAAATATTCCACATATGATAAAGAATTGTTAACTGTTGTACAAGCTTTAAGACAATGGAAACATTACTTAATGGGTTCCGAGTTTATGATTAAGACTGACCAACAAAGCATTAGGCATCTCCTTAGTCAGCCCCAAATATCTGACCGACATATCAAATGGGCAACTTTTATTCAGAGTTTTCATCCCCTTATCCAATATCAACCAGGAAAAGAAAATGTAGTAGCCGATGCTTTAAGTAGAAGACCAACCATTCATAATATCTCTGTCATATCATTTGATTCTCTAACTCCTATGAAAGATACTTATCATCAGGACATTACTTTTCATGCTAATTGGAATAAATTAGTTGTAAATAACTGGATTCCTATTGATTCACTGTCTTATAATGATGGATTCATGTTTTATGAAAAGAGATTATGTGTTACAGTCCTATTTAGATCTTTTGTTTTGAATGAGATTCATTGTCCTCCATATCAAGGTCATAGAGGTATTATATCTACTTTGCGTACATTGACTGAAGATTTTTATTGGCCACATATGGACACTGATGTATCTAACTTTGTTTCTGAATGTTTAGTTTGTCAAAGAGTTAAGAGACATCATGGTAAACAGTATGGTTTACTTATGCCTTTATCTATTCCATCAAAACCATGGGAACAGATTTCTATGGATTTTATTACTGGTTTACCTAATACAAAAGCTAACCATGATATGATTTGGATTGTTGTAGACAGGTTTAGTAAACAAGCATATTTCATTCCATGCAAGAAAACTTTAACAACATCTCAGGCAGCACAATTATTTTTGAAAACTATTTTCACTAATCATGGATTACCAAAAGTTATTATTTCTGATCGTGATTCTAGATTTTGTAATAACTTTTGGATTACTTTGTTTGCTAACCTAGGAACAAAGATTGATTTCTCATCTGCATTTCATCCTGAAACTAATGGTCAAACAGAAGCCACTAACAGTACTATTTTAGATCTTTTATGTGCTTACACTATTTCTAAACCACAGACATGGGATACACATTTGCATTTACTGCAGTTTGCATATAACAATATACCACACACAACTACAAAGAAAGCACCATTTGAAGTGATTTATGGTAATAGATTGTTTACACCTGTTGCATCTTTATCAAATAGAATTTAGAGTGCTGATGATATTGCTAACATGCACGCTACTATTTTTTATGAGGTTAAAGACATGATTGCCAAAGCCCAGCAATCATATACAAAACAAGCCAATAAGAAAAGACAGGCCATGAATTTCAAAGTTGATGACTATGTTTGGTTAAGAATAGAAAAACGTAGATTACAAAGTGTAGATAAACACCCAGTTGTGAAATTAGCATCTAGATTCTATGGACCATTCAAGATCATTCACAAAATCAATGACAATGCATTTAAGTTAGAACTACCACCACACTAGAAAATTCATAACACTTTTCACATTAGTTTATTACGACCCTTTAGAGGCCAATTACATGTACACCCTGTTTATGAAAACCCACCTTTACTAGATGAAGAGACTGAAATCCTTAAGCCTGAAGCTATCATAGATACTGACTTTATGACCACTAGAACTGGCCGTAGATATTCTAGATATTTGGTCAAGTTTAAAAACCATCCTATTGAAGAGGCCCAATGGATGCACGTTAGAGACTTAACTGCTTTCCCCACTCTGTTAGCTCCACATTGAGCTAATAGCAATTGAGGACAATTGCTATCCCAGCCCGGGGGTATGATGCCAAGAGGCATATTTCACAGTGGATTCCGTGCCACGGTGGATTCTGTGAGGTTTTACGGTGGATTCCGTAAACTTTGTTGACCGGGGCTCATATACAAAGTGGATTCTTTGTACGAGAAGTTGATAGGGACATCTATCATTTTCGAGCATTTCATTAATTTAGTGTGTACATGGGTGATTCCATAGTGGGTGATTCCGCAAAATACATATTGAATTAATATACATTTATGAGTTTAGAGTGCGCACTCGTGATAAATTAAGGTTAGGATTGATTTCTAACCAGTTGATTTATTTATGTAGCTGAAGACTGCTAGGTATTCAATTTTGTCGGTTTAATTGTATTATTTTACTAACGATTGTGAATGCTTCAGTTTATGTGTAGAGATAGGAGCAGTGGCAGAGGAAAGCATTAGAGGACAGCATGTATTCGAGTTATCACTTATATTTTGATGGGCGCATACCTTAGGCATGGCGCCTATATTTTGTCGAACCTATTTATTAAGGCGTTGGATATTTATTTATTATTTTGTATGCGCATGGGCGCATGATTATAATATTTGTATTTGGACATTGTATTGGATATGCCTGACTCTTTGGGCGCTCGCCCATTAGCTTTATTTCTATTTTGTGCTAAAGCAAACTCAAAAGCCAAAAGCATGCTATTTTGTATATTTGGGCTATTACTTGAGCTTGAAGATGATTAATACATAAAATACATGCTTTGTGGAGCGCTCACACAAGGCATGGGAGGAGATTGCACCCAATTGGTCTCTTGTTCATGTCGTGCATGCTTTCTACCTTGAGTTTTGTGCAAAAAGTAGAGTTCTTTTGTTCTTGGGGACCTTCCGGCATTCACTACGCGAGCATACAGCATCCGATCTGTGCACCACCGCCAGAGCATGTCATGGAAGATGCCCCACAAGCAAAGAAGACGGAAGGAAAGAGAAAAGGCAAACATCCCGGCTTCAAGCTGCAGTTTGACATAGAGACTACGACGGATCTCAAGCGGGTCCTAAAAGAAAGGATTCTTGGAAGCAAAATTGAATTTACATTGGGTGAAATTCTCAGAATTGCAAAACAAGATTTCATGATGTAATAATTGATGTAATTAAACGGAAAAGACAATATGCTGGTGAAGAAACTGAAGAATTTGTGCATTCTTTTTTGCAAGCTCTTCATGTGTATTTGCAGGATGAAGAGAATCTGAATACTCAAGGGATTCGATTGGAGGCAATCAAAGAATTGATTGTAGCCATAGAAGCCAAAGATGAAGACTTCTATGAAGCTGAAATTAAAGAAGCTATTACAGAGAATGTTATGGTGGGGTCTTCTCAATCCAAAGAGCAGCCATGCATAAGAAAGAAGCTCGTCTTCACAATATGCAAGAAGAGATTGATGCTCATTTTATTCCAAGTAGTCACTACTCCTGTACCCATTGGGTAAGGGCGACTATTGAAACCGTTGTCAAGATTGGAGAAAGAGAGACTCCATGCATTGCCCTTATAGACCATGGTTTGGAGATCAACATCATGTCAAGAAGTCTCTATGAGAATGGCGGATGGCCCATAGATGTGGACCCGGGATGGCGCATGAGAGCAGCCAATAATTCTTATGGCGATCTCTATGCGGCATGTCCTTATGTACGGGTTACTATTGGTGATGTAAAAGATGAATTTCATTTCTTTGTTCAAGATTCTTGTAGCTATCCTATCATTCTTGGTCAACCTTTTATTTATGAGTCTTGTTTGGAGACAAAGGCCCTTGATGATGGTTCATCTTATGCTCGGATAAGAAGTAAGGATAATGACAAAGCTGTCCAATTTCTGACTGTTTGTGTAAATCATCACCGGAATAGAGATCGATTGAGAGATAATCATGTGCCTCCTAAATAATGTCCGAGAATTTAAGGGTTTTCTGGCTGCACTGCTGTAAGTGGAGGCTATGGCAGTGATTCATGTAATAAAAATTTGCCTCCACATGTAAAGGGGGCTATGCGAAAGGCTGATTTGCAGGTATTTACAGCCAACAGTGTGGGCTGTTATAAACAGTTTTCAGCCATGAATAGGGCTGAAAGAAAGCATTTATGTCATGTGGAACGGGAGTTGAAGCAAGTTGATGTTTTGGCTGAAAATGAAGAAATTTCAGGACTGTTTTATGGGCTGATTTATAATGATACATTGGTTGAAATACATATAGTTGTTCATGCAGAAAATTAGGCTGAAAATCAGTCCATACAGGTATGCACATTGGATATTTATGACATGATTCAAGAATTTGCTGATCATGAAGCTTTTAGACAGCCAAACAGGGATGAGGCAAGAGCAGAAACGAAGTACAAGATAGTTGACAAGAAGATCAAGCCGGTGGCAACTCCACTACCTCCCGAAAGTGAGGGACTGGTTGAAAGGGCATCCAAACAGCCAAGTCCTTGTGACCCGAAAGATATTGGTCACCAATTTACAGCTGAAAGCTTACGGGAGCTAAAAATTGGTGAAGACTCTTTTCTCTTGCCAGCTGAAAAGCAATCTTTTATTCAGATATTGAAGAAACATGGAAAAGCTTTTTCATTTCAGCCTCATGAAATTGGCTGTGTGGATCCAAGTGTTGTGGCACCAATGGTGATTTTCATGGTTCCATGCATCCCTTGAAATCTTAAACCAATTCCAGTACCAAGGGCTCATTTGCCTAAGTTACTAGAGTTTTTAAATGAAAAGATAAAGATGCGAATATTGGAGCCATCTTCAGCCCCGTATGCTAACCGATGGTTTACCGTGCCTAAGAAGAATGGATCTTTGCGATTCATTCAAGATTTACAGCCTGTCAATAAAGTCACTATTAGAAATGTTGGTTCGAGTTCAATAGTTGATGAATTTGCTAAGGCTTTTGCAGGTAGAGCAATTTATTCCATGGGTGATTTATATTCCGGCTATGACCAATTTCAGCTTGCTTTGGAAAGCCGAGACATTACCACAATGAAGACGCCTCTTAGTTTAGTCCGCATGTGTACTCTACCCGAAGGAGCTACAAATTCAGTGGCTCACATGATGAATGCCATGCACAAAGTATTGAGAGATTATATTCCCCAACTTACTCTTCCTTTCCTTGATGATGTACCGATCAAAGGATGTAAAATCCATGAGAAGAATGAAGAGCTCAATGAGCTTGGATGCCGCAAGTTTGTTTTCGATCATATTAATGATTGTGCTCAAATCTTGTCTAAACTGGAAGAAGTCCATCTTACTCTTTCAAGAGCTAAATTTGTTTTTGGAGTTGAAGAAGTTCTTGTGGTTGGGCATATGTGTGGCCTATATGGCCAAAAGCCTTCTCCAATCAAGATTGATGCCATCAGCAAAATGTGGGAAATATGCACAAATGTTTCGGAGGTGAGAAGATTTCTTGGAGCGTGAGTTTTCTATCTTATTTGGATCCCACACTTTGCTCATGTTGCTAAAAATCTTTATCAAATGTTAAGAAAAGGCCAAAGGTTCATGTGAGAAAAAGAGCATACTCAAGCTGTTTGAAAATTGAAGAAATTGCTGATTTCAGCCCCTACCTTGAAGAGGGATGATTACTCTAATGGACAGCCTATCATACTCACGGTAGACACAAGTCCTATTGGGATAGGATGGACTGTTGGTCAAGATGATCTTGAGGGAAATAGGTATGCAATCCGCTTTGGAGCAAAGGTTCTTAATGAACGTCAAAGAAGGTACGCTCAAATTAAAAGAGAACTTTGGGGAGTTGTAACTGCATTGAAGTGTGATCGGGAGTACTTCATGGGTACACATGTAGTAGTTGAAACATATTGTCTTCCACTCTTGGGCATGATTGCCAACTGTTCCACTCCCGACATAGCTATGCTAAGATGGATAGCCTATATTAAATCCTTAAATCCTGATTTGAAACATATTGCAGGAAGAGATAATCCAGTTGCTGATATGCTTTCGCATGCCAGATATAAAGATGAAGAAGAGATGATGGATGAGGAAGTAATAGAGTCTATATTTGCTGAAAATGATGCTGTAATTGCAAGATCAAATCAGAAAATAGCAAGTATAGCTGTTCTTAATGATAGCACAACTGTCATAAATACAGGTACATCATTAATTACAACAAGTATAGCACGTATTGCTGCTGTAACAGAATTTACATTAGCAAAGAATGAAGAAACAACCATGGAAAGATGGTGGGCAGCTGAAAGATATCATGCTCAATGCTTTGTTTTAGTTTGTTCTCATTTTATGGAAGAATATTATGCATATGATTGGCTGAAAATTGGCCAATACTTGAGCACTATGGCGAAGAAGGAAGATTGGACTGATGAAGAGTTCAAGAGAATCAGGAGAAAGGCTTATGGCTTCTTTCTCAAAGATGGCTACCTTTGGAGGCATACGAAGAAGAAAAGATGAGCGCATGTTCGTGTCTTAGGAGATAAAAAGACTCAAAGTCAGGTCATGCAAGAATTTCATGAAATCCTATTGGCTGGCCATAGAGGCATATGGGGCACTTTTGCAAAAGATGTATAAAGACATTGAGCATTTTGTCGAGTCTTGTCATGTTTGTCAAATGTACTCTATGGTTAAGCATAGAGATGGGCTTCAGTCTACCTTTCCTTTATCCATTCATTACAGATGGATTATTGATTTAGTAACCATGCCTACAGGAATTTGGAACATGAGATATCTAGTGCTTGCTAGAGAAGATCTCACAAATCATGTGGAAGGAAAAGCCTTGACAACAAAGACCACTCAAGCTATTTGTAAATTTTTACTTGAAGAAGTGTTTTGCAGGTATGGCTGTGTTGCCAAAGTAACTGCTGATAGAGGAGAATTGGATGCCGATGAGGCTCGCCATTTCTTTGCTCAATTGGGAATCAAGCTATCTCTTACATCAGCCTACAATCCTAAAGGCAATGGTAAGAGTGAAAGGGACATCAATCAATTCTCAAAGCTTTGGCAAAGTCTTGCAGAGGGAAGATGAGAGAATGGCCTAAAATGCTTCCATTCGCATTATGGGCTGATAGAACTACCCATAGTGCAGTGATGGGTTATATGCTGGTTGAACTAATGTATGGGCAGCCACCTATTATGCCTATTGAGGAGTCTATTATCACATGGAGTATCTTGCCTTGGGATGAAGGCATAAATAGAGAAGAGCTGCTGATTTTACGCATAAGACAGCTTGAAAGAAGGCTAGAGGATGTCAAGACAGCCATTAAAAGGCTGAAGGTAGCGAGATTGAAGAATAAGAAGAGGTTTGACAAGTGTCATCGACTTCGTCCAAGAGCTATCCAAGAGAATGATTGGGTACTTGTCTATGACAGCAGCCTAGTCAATCAGTATAGTGCTCATAGGAAGCTAGCCAAGCGATGGTTTGGACCATATGTGGTAAAGGTAGTACATGATAATGCTACTTACACTTTGGCTGAAATGGATGGGACCATGATCAAGATACCAATAGCCGGCAAACGTATCAAGCTCTTCAAATGAAGAGAGTCTTCTACTTATGAGCTTGATGACTTGGTTGTGAGCCATCTACTTGAAGACAAGGAAGAAGAAGAAGACTTAGATGAGGAAGATGAAAATATGTCAGAAGAAGAGTCTCCTTAACCTACAATTTCATGAAGTGGCACATGCCGGAGGATGTGCAGGTTAGGAGGGGGTGAATGTCAAAGGGTTTGCCGTTCATGGTATAAAACATGGAGTTCTTATGATTGCAGATGAACTTCATTAGGACACACATGAGACACTCTCATACATCATTCAATTATTGTACCCCTACATTAGTCTTAGAAGTTCATAAGTTCCTTTGTAACTTGGCATGAAATTTTCAGTTTGTATCATGAAAATTGATAAAAATAAAGTCTATGAGGCCCTTCAGCTTGGACTACAGGTGTTCTTTGATAGTTTACAAGTTATGTCACATTGGTTTATGAAGTTTATTAGCTTGGAAGATCCAACTTTTGTCAAAATCACTCCAAAGTTGACTAGGTCCACAAGTGACACGGAGTAATAGTTGCAAAGGACTTATATGACTTGTATATGATCAATATGAACTCTTTTTTGTGTGGAAGAAGGAGAGGAGTCCAGCCCGCGTTTTGCGATGCATTTTTTGGGCCTGCACACTTGTGGAAGATGGAGGGAGAGTTGAAGACTATGGTGAATGCTCCAAAGCATGCAAACACAAAGCAAACTGAAGATAAAGAGGAGATACAAACAAAGAAGGTAAGAGTCCTTTTTGCCCCATCCATTTGGTATCACGAAAATGAGTTGTATGACAGTCCATGAAAGGAAAAAATAGAGATTAAGTATTCAAATTGCTCTTATGAGCTTCTTCTTCCATTCTCTTTCCATATTCATGTACCATTGAAGCCCTTCTTGTGCCCAAGTACTTGAGTGACTTTGGGGCAAGTCAAGAGGTCACTTTTGCCAATGTATGGGCTGAATAGACTCTCCCAAAATTGTCATAAATGGGGCAGCCATTAAAACTCATTCATTTAAAGGGGTTTCTTGAAATCTAATCACTTCCTTGTGTAGACAATGCTCCCGAAACAATAGGGCATTGGTTGAGATTGTAAAGAGAATTTCCCATGAGTTTGTATACATTTATGAGTCAAGTTTGAGGGCTGGAAATTATTGTTTTAATGTAGGGCTGAAGTACATTTGTGGTTCTATTGATGCATTTTTATCATCCTTTGGACTCTATGTCAGTTGTAATGAGTTCTATCTCTCTATACCTTGTATCTTGAAGTCTCAATACATGTATCTTCATGAAATGGAGGGCATTAGAGCTTGAATTTATTGTAGGAAATGGAACAAAATTTGACATAGATCTATGCATAAACCTCATGGTTATTTATGTAATCGGATCCAAGTTTAGTATGGTAAACTCGTATGACACGGCTATGTAAGATATTGGTTACTCTCTATCTCATCTACTCTCTCCATAACCCGAGAATCCATCAAAACCCAATCTTTTTCCTCTCTCCCCTTTGAATCTCTCACTCCTCTTTTGCTCTAACCCCCGGTGGTAGACCTTCGACCCCCAACACGACGACACTGCATCAATGCTTGTAAATTTTCACCATCAAACTGTCTTTTTTGTTTCAGCATATCAATGATTGCATCATGAAATTCACTCTTTGCGATTCCAAGAACTTTACCAAGTGTGAATTCCACTCTACTACCAAGTATGCGATCTTCCAAGACCCTTTTAAGATTTGTGGCAGTCTCAAGATCCAATTGTAACCTATAACCGGACTGCTTGTCATTTTTCTTCCCTTCTTGTTTCCTCTCTTAAGATGCATCCTTCATAACATGCTTAGATATGACTTTTTCAGCCTCTTTCTATTGCTCCATTTTACTTTTTGTTATGCATTTAGATGGTCGTGAAGAGGAAGGACCAGTAATGTCCTCATCTCTTCTTCTCTTTTCTTCCACAAGAGCTTCTTGATTATGAATCTTAGCCAAATAAGCATAGGTTGAAAATGAATCCATTGGTGCACTTCATCCTGTTCTCCCTCGTATACTCTGACTTGAATCAACCAATTCAGACCTTACTCTTTTGCCCTTTTCCATGCAATCTAATGCTTGCATCCAAACCCAAGATTTTGATTCAGCCATGCCTCCTTTGTGAGCTTTATCAGTCCTTTCAATTCTCAACCCATATGTGGTTGCATTTATGGCAACAAATGCTATCCTTGCAGCCATATCTTTCAACCTCTTCTACATGCCACCATTTCCAAAATTTGGCTCTGTTGGTAGACCAATTTCTATTGCATGTATTTTGCCATCTTTCCAAAAGACTAACCTTTTTACTTCCAATTCACAGTAGGCTATACAATCTTGCTTTTCATGCTGTAAATGGTCACACCAAATGCATCTCCTCTTGTATCATTCTCTATACGGCCTTTGGGCTATCGCTCGGCCCTTCTCTTCTACCTTGATATCCAACTTTTAGACCTTTGCATAGATTTCTATCAAATTCAGTCTCAAATCACGCATGCCTTTGATTAATTCATCCACATCATCACTTTTAAGAGGCAGACCAACATGTATAGCTGGTTGTTTTTGCCATAACTACAGGCACCTTGACTGCAATTTTAGCCCCCTTCTGAGGATTGGCAGATGTGGTGCTTGTACCCCATCTTAATTTCATCCGCTCTCTCTTTACCAACATATGCACTGCCTCAATTACATTAGCCCAATCTGAATTTAGTCTCGTTTCAAAAGAGACATCTTCTAAATGATCAGTTAGCTTCTCCTGCAAAACACGATTTGCAGCCTTCAAAAACAAATCAATTTTTTGACTCTCCAATGATTGCTGCTCATCGGCATCCAACTGCGCATACTAACTTTCAAATTCACGAAGCAAAGCAGTAGCAACCAACCCTTTATTCGATTTTTCAATCCAATCTATAAATGTCTTTTTAGTAACCAATCTTGCATCTTCTAAGAAAAACTCTTCTCTCAAAGCTTTCTTGAAAGTTGCCCAATTAGCATATCTTCTATGTAACTTATCAATCTGAGTGTTGGACCCATTTTAGGTCCCGACAAGAACAACAAGATTTATCTACATAAGACAAGATTGCCACTCAATCCAAATTTTGAAAAGAGTGAAATGCAAAAGGTGGTTGATGACATGGCTATAAAGAACACATATGATGTATTTTAAGCAAATATCTTTGGTTTATAGATTGGGAAAGACCCTATTGTGTGTTTATGCCTTGCAAGAATAGGGAAATCTAGGTACATGCTATGCATACTGTAAAAAAGAGAAAAATTCCTAGAGCTGAATTGAATGAGGTAGAAAAGAGTATTTAAGAAAAAAGAGATTGGGATGCTCTAGTAGTTATTTTTCTATATATGCTTATCTTACCAAGTCTCAAAAAAACACAGAGGCTATTGTGGAAGAGAAAAGAAAGAGAGATGATGGAAATCCATATACACCAAAGAGAGAAATTAAGGAGAGTGGTATATTTGATTGAGATCTACCTCCATCTGTTGCTAGGTCTTCATCTAAGCATACCATGGTGGACGTTTCAAAAGAGAATAAGCAAGAACATGCAAAACTAAAGGAAAATAGCCATGCTATAAATTGTAGTCAAATGTAGAAATTGCTACTCACTTGAAAAAGGTCTTGGAATTTACCTTGGGAGAGATTCTTAACATTTCCAGGAGAGAGTTCATGAAGACATCTGACACACATTATGGTTCAAGGAGAATAAGAGACTAGATTGCAAGATGTTTAAGTAGTATGTGACGATGATGATGGTGCTAAAACTACATTTGTTATTGCTGAAAATGTAACTACTGATGGTAAAACAACAATTGGTAAGATTGACAATACAATGATTTGCAACCATACATTAAACATAGTGTATTAGATGCATCATAGTGATGAGCAGGCTACAAGAGTGATCCGTAAAAGCCATTATATAGCAAGTCATTGGGCTTGTGTGACCAATACGACAATAGTAAAAGTTGGAATCTTGAAGACTGCCTTATTTTGCCACATTGGTCTAATGGACTCAATGTGGACTTATTGCTATAGCCAGATGGCCGCACATCCCTAGCGCTTCTACTCAGCATAGGTAGACCTTGGGCATGGTACACCTTCTTCATATGAGATGTTTTTACTTGCCTTTGTCCACTTTGCAACTGCTTATTCATAGGAACCATGCTTTTACTAAAAGGAATAGTATCTACTCGAAAGCATGATTCATCCATAAATTGAAAAGGCTTCCCAAGAGCCTTACTAGCAGCACAACTAGGACCACTCATAGCATGCTTATCCATACTCATAGGCCTGATGGTCCTATCAATGCAGCCACTCCAAAAGTTTTCCCAACATCTTCGAATATATTGGTCATAGTCAATTATTGCATGCCCCTTGGCCTCATTTAATGACTTAGGATCTTACATCCTCACTTAGATTTGCATATTAATCTCTAAGCCACTCATAAAGAGCTCACATAGCACATCACCTGGCAAAATAGTAGCTCTTCTTGGCCAAAGCCTAAGAATATCGTGAAAGGCTCTAGCATATTCTTTAGCAGAAGGGTAAGAATCTTGTCTTATCTACATAAGCGGCCCTAAGACCTGGGTCATAGGCACCTTCTTTTCATATTCATCTAAGAATTTATCGTACAGATCCTCGAATGATTTAATTGACCCTCTTGGCAGGCTCCAGTACCATTTCCTATCTTCTCCCTTCAGGGTGCTAGAAAATACAAGCATTTGATGAATATCATTAAACCCACTTGCAATGCAAGTTAGGCCATATTCTTTTAAGTGCAACATTGGGTCCTCATTTACCAACCCATGAAATTCTGGGAGATCCCTATAAGGAGGAGGGCATTTAGTCCTCTCCTTTGGGATTAGCATTGGGCCATTAAAATCTTCATATTCATGACCTAACTCTAGTGTCTTAGGGTCTCCAACCTCTTCCATTCCCACCTTTATTGGTGTAGGGAGGTTAATATTATCCTTGCCATCCCTTTCTGCCAACTCATAGAGTGGTCTAGGGAGTCCTATAGCTCTTAGCATGTCATTCTGATCCTTTCTTAGAGGATCTTCCATATCTTGCCCCTTCCTAGGCAGTTCCATGATGGCTTTATCTAGGAGCTTTTGCCCCTCATCAAAGGAAAACTTATCCCTAGCACTTAAGATGCGGAGACCGTGCCTTTTAAGCAACGGTTTTCCCTTTACAGCTATGTCTTCTAGCATCCTTGTGATACCTAAAATTTTGGCATGATGCACCACCACATGGGATGTTTCAGCCATAACTGCACTCCACTGTATGTCGAGTTTTTCCCATGGCACTACGGCTTTAGCATAATCACTTGTTGATGCCATGATCGCCATAGCTTCCAATATACTTGTTCCATGCCCTCTAGGTTGATGGATGGCTATACATGATTTCTCTTGGGTAGAGACCACACCAAGGCGAACCTCGGCCCATGCCATCGGATTAGAGGGTGGGGCAACCACTAACTGGTTACTCTTCTCATCACCTAAATTATCTTTTGTAGAGGACTCATGCTCTACATAACTAACTAAGTCCATCAGTAAGTTTTGTATAGGGAAAGACAAGGTTTTCCATCCTTGAAAAAACCCCATTTTATAGTTAGCTTAGCATACTCCTAATGGAACTTATAAACTTAGGTCTCTTTACAACCTAGATTTGGAGACTGCCACTTATAGGCAGCTCCCGGCACGCACCACTGATGGGACCTAAAATGGGCATACAGCCTCTTGTGCATGAACTGGAGAGCGAAGGATTTATGGCCAGAGCCCCCCTGGTACCCAAGCGTCCTCCTGCTCCACGTAGTGCTTAATAGAGAGACCTCTCGCGGCGGGTTCGGTCCACTATCCGAGCGCAGTCAACAACCCCCTTAGTTGGGGTCAGGCAGGCAGTCGGGGGTAACTAAAGCTGCCTCTCCCTTCAGGACTTTAATCTGAAGTATAGATATCCATTTATCTTTTAATTCATTGATCAAACAAAGCCAAACAGAGCTCTAAAATCTATAGCAAGCACAAACATTTCCATTGATCGTTTTTGTTATTGGCAAACTGCTAAGGAATGAATCCTTCCTTTCGAATGCGTCTCGCACTCGATCCAGGATGACTTGCAACTTGGCAAGATCCCCTATATCGTGGGTTAGGGTGTACCCTATTAACTTAACTTGGTCAAACCTTGAGTTCATTGGTTACTTCAGTCAATCGGCTGGTCTTTAGTTTCTAAACAATCTTCCTTACTCAAGAAGGATACTAAAGTGTTCATCCTTTTGCAAGATAACTTGCGTAAGGATCCGCCAACCCCATTGCAAGACTTTGGCCATTCTCTTGTGATCCAATCACAAAATCATATGACTCCGCATTTGCTACGCAAGGCGTCGCATAGAACTACGAGACAATGGAGTCACGAAAAAATCTGTTTCAGATTCTTTAAGCTGACGTCGTTAAACCTAGGGTTTCCAAGCTTCATCTTTGTAAGATTTTCAGGGACAAACCCTAGTTCCTTTTATGATTATAATTCATTGTCCCTACATTCAGGGAATGTGGGCAAGTATTTAAGGTATAGGCGTTTCTTGGAATTTAACTTATTCCCAACGAATATTTCGCAGTATAGGTATTTTTAAGTTTATATCAATTTGGTTAACTCTAGAATATAATTTCGAGATTACTTCCACATGATTTGTTATCTATGTGTAAATTGATTTTTCAATCCTAAACTTTATCGATTTGAGGTTAGGTTAATTCCAAATAATCTTCCTACACTTTGCGAACAAAATTCATGCTAAACAAGTAACCTTTTACTTGATAATTTATGCTGTTGATAAATGATATTTTCCTAGAGTTTATGCATCGTAAGAATCATTTCATGCTTGCACCTTCCATGATGATTCATTGCAAAGAGGATATGGATTTAATAATACGAGATGCAGTTTATACTTCTAGGTTTAATCGAAGTATGCTATTTCAATGGATAATAATCTAGCTTATAATTCATTTCAATGCATAAAGCTATTTGCTAGGAATGTATTTATACTTTCTTTAATTTGCTTGTTCCATTAAAAGTATTGATGACTAAGTTCCTTCGACGTGAACAACTAGGACAAAAATATATCCTATTTCTAACAATTAACCTTGCAAGATTGAATTACAACAATATCGAATAATAATTTAGAAAGGAAAACCTGGGTTTGGGGTGAGATATCCACGTGGATACCGGGAGATGACCCTCCCACGGTTGCGCCTTGGACTTTCTTAGGAGGCATTGCAATTGTAGTCGTTCGGACGTGGAAGCAGCTTTACAACTCTTCTTTGGAATTCACCATTGCTCCCCTTGCACCGTCCGTCAAAAGTAGTTTTTTTGGAAGGCTCCCTCCTTGAGTCGGGAATTCGAAAGGGTGTTTTAGAATCTTTTGCCGATAGGACCTTTAACACTCTTCTTTTCTTTTACAAGTGGGGAAAAAGGAACAAAAGGCCCAAGGTATTTTGCATAGGGCAAGGAACGGCCTAAGGGGTTTAACCATGGGAGAAATGGGGAGTAATCCCTAAGTCCAAGAGAAAGGGCTTAAGGAATTTTATTAAGCACGGGGTTTTCAAAGCCCACGTAAAGCATGGGAAGGTTAAGGGGGAAAAAGCCTTATGAGCTTCAAACATGAGGAAGGGTCTCCAATATGCCACAAGGGAAAGGGAATAAGGGGATTAATCACACGGGGGGGGGGGGGGGTGTTTTCAATATGTCATGGAAAGGGGCCTAGGGGTTTAGACACGGGGTTCCAACACCCAAAAAAAAAAGGCTAAAGGTTTATAAAACACGAAGGGGGTGGGTTCCAAGGCCCAAGAGGAAGGGCCTTATAGTTAAATCACAAGGGGGGGGTTCCAAAATACCATAGAAAGAGCTTGTAGGGGTTAAAACCGGGGTTCCACCACCCATGGGAGAAGGGCAAATAATGCTTTAAACACGGGGGTGTTTTTGGCTTAAGGGATAAGAGGGGTGATAAGACCTTTAAAGCCTAAAGGTTTAAAGGATAAAGGGGATGATAAGACACGGGAGGGTGAAAGGTTTTCGAAAGGCACAATAGGGGGTGAAAGGGGTTTATACGGCCCAAGACAAAGATTTATTGAGTTTAGCATCGGGGGGGGGGGGGGGGGGGGGGATAGGGAGAATTTGATGAGGCACAAGAAGGGATGAAAGGCCCTTAAGATAATTAAAACCGGAGGGGGGGTGTGAGGGGGGAGGGTTTAACCCCAGAGGGGGAAAAGCAGCTAAGATGGCCCCCCCCTTTGGAAGCTTCTATGCTTCCTGACTTCCACGTGGGGAGGGGGGGGTAATTAGGTCGTATGTTGGTGGTGACTCGGCGGGCGGTTGGCGGCAACTCACGGCAATTTTCCCTCTTGATCGTCGCAGTGCCTCCATCAGCAGTTCGGAGTCCTCCCTCCTCGTAGTAAAGCAGGCAACAGCCTCTACCTCGTCCTCCCCGATCTCTGCTCCCCGTCTACTCAGGACGGTGTTGAGGTGGCCTTACTCCCTCCTCTCCGACAGCAGTGGCAGCACTGACACTGGCAACCCTCCTCCTTTGTGATAGGCGGCAGCAACGTCCTCTCAATCACTGCCCTTCCCTCCCATTTTTTTTTCCTTGCAGGCCTCCCTCCCCTCAATTATATAGGGGAGGGGATAAGGTCCTCCTCACCCTTGCATGTCCTCATGCATGGCACTACCACCAGTGAGCCCCTACCGAGGAGCTTCAGCATGGTTACTATTCCCCTTCCCTTCCAGCACGACAGTCAGCTGGGGAGGGGAATAATGAAAAAAAATTTGCATTATCCTTTTAAAAAAACTATCTCATTATCCATTACCTGAAAAGGTTAGTTCACGCGAAGAGAAATTTGGAACTTTACACAAGTATAGTTGCATCTAAGGTCATTTTCACTAGTTCACATATACCTACAACTTATGGCCAATTCCAATGCTAAAGGCTCATTTGTTTAAGATAATTGAGTTATTGAATGAAAATATTAGTACTACTCGTATAGTATGTAACAAAAGTGTTTGCAAATCAACTTCAATGACTCAAGTCTAATTTTAGTATCACACTAAATTTGAAATAACATGTGCATATGATATCAAAACTGGATGGGGATTTACTAATATTATAATATAGTAACATTATAAGTCTGAAATAATTTTCAAGTGAAAATTAAATTTTTGAAAAATTGGATTTTCAAAGTACATGAAAATTGGTCAAAATAGCACTCAACAATATTATTTCAAGTCTTAAAAAGGTGATAATTTTGATCTAATTGTATTTTTCTTAATGAAAATTCATACTATACATATCAAATTATTTTTCATTGAAGTCTTAGTGTGATCAAAAGGAGTTTGAGATGATTTTACTAAAAGCACTAAGAGTTTTTAATTCTCTACAACCATGGTCTCAAAGATAGACATCGAAATATACACTTCCTAGCTTTTTAAAACCCTTTTTATTATCTTGTGTTAGTCACATTTTCCTAAAACAGTTTCTTCTTAATCTTTCTTGTTAATCATAATTTTTTTTTTTTCAAGAGGCGCAAAAGTGGCTTTTTTACTACAAGACTACTATTGAGATGGGGATTTTGGAGCCTTCGATCTTTTTAATCTAACAAGTCATTTACAATGCCCAAGGAAAATGGGACATTGAGATTAATTGAGGATATGCAATTGGTTCATAAAGTGACCACAAAGAATGCAGGAGCAAGCCCTACTATGGACAAGGTTGGTGAGGATTTTTCTAGGAGAGATATGTACTCTTTGGGTGACTTTTACTTTGGTTATGATTCGTTCCAATTGGGAATTGAATGCACTGAGATCATTACTGTGAAGATACGACTGAATTAGTGCAGATGTGTAGTTTACCATATGGGGCAATGAGCTTTGTTGCAAACATGATGAATGCAATGAATGAAGTATTATGGTATTACATACCACATCTTAAAATGAATTTACTAGATAACATTCCAATACAAGGATGCACAAAAGAGGATAAGGTTGAAGAATTGAATGTAGGAGGTTTGTTGTTGCTGAACACATTGCTGACTGTGAAAATATCCTAGCTAGGCTAGAAGAAGTGAATTTAACTCTCTCATGGAAAAAGACAATCTTTGGTTTAAATAAGGTTTTGATCGTGGAGTACGTGTGTGGTTGATATGGAAGAAGGCCATCTCTAGAAAAACTTGATGGTAGTGATAGAATGAAAGAGACTTTCTCTTCAATTTCAAAGGCGAGATTGGGAGCCTATGAATTTTACATTATCTCGATACCTCATTTTGCACGTATTATACATGCTCTTTATTAGTTATTGAGAA
The DNA here is from genome assembly GCF_053477565.2 of Lygodium microphyllum. NCBI lineage: Eukaryota > Viridiplantae > Streptophyta > Polypodiopsida > Schizaeales > Lygodiaceae > Lygodium > Lygodium microphyllum. The sequence continues at coordinate 73,206,954 of NC_141152.1, forward strand.
AATGGTAGAAATAGCTAATTATGCAAGTGGAAGATCTATTATCATCACTATTGATATGAGTCGTATAGGCATTGGTTGGGTTATTGGGCATAATAAGGAGGGAAACATGTATGTAGTAAAATTTGGGGCTAAATTGTTTGATGAGGGACAACGAAGGTATCCATAAATTAAGAGAGAATTATGGAGAGTGTCTATAGCTTTGAAATGCAACAAAAAGTATTTTATTGGAGTGCCAATGAATACAGACACAATTTTCTAATCTCTTTGGATGACTATAAGAGCTCCATGTTGATGAGGTTAGCTATTTCTTCTCTGGGTTGGAGGTAAAGCTTTCACTTACATCAACATATAATCCTAAAGGCAATGTCAAGAGCAAAAGGGATCACCCATCGATTCTCAAGGCATTAGCAAAGATATGTTGAGGAAAGATACGAGAGTGGCCACAGTTACTTCTAGATGCTTTATGGGCTAATCACACCATTCATAGCTGTTATGATGAGATATGTACCCATAGAGTTGATGCATGAGTAGAAGTTAATCATGCCAACTGAGGAGGTAATTGCTATATGGAATATACTAGCATGGGATAAACTTGATGAGTAGCGAAGAGTTGCTACTAGCTCTATGGATTCATCAATTGGAGAGAAGGCCATAACATATAGAGCTCGTAGTACTAAGACTAAAAGAAGAAAAGCTCTTAAAGAAAGATAGGATTGATCAGATGCACAAACTTTGATTGAGAGCTATAGAAGAATACGATTGGTTACTTGTGTCTAACAATAGTTTGGATAATCAATATAGTGTTATCAACAAAAAGTTCTCCAAGAGATGGTTTGGTCCTTATATCTCAAGACATGTATATGATAATGCTACATGTTCTCTTTGCAAGTTTCATGGGACAAAGTTGAAGATAGCTATAGCTTGAAAAATGATCAAACTTTTAAAGAGAAGAGATTATACCACTTATGAAGAGGATGCTCGTGACAATCAAACTACACATAACAACATTGAGAAAGAAGAGAATGGCAATGAAGTCAAAGAGGATGATCCTAAACCTACTCAAGATTAAGTAATGTGACACATGCTAAAGGGTGTGTAAGTTTAGAGGGGGAGAATGTCATGCGGTTATAGGCTCAATGATGACAAATATTTAAAAAAAATATCACTCAACTAGAGGTTCCTATTTGAGTGATGAATATCCCAATGCTCTTGCATGTAAGAAATAGTGCATGCTCAATGAGGGTGCTCTTTCAAGTGCCTGTGAAGCTTAGATTTATTGTATAAAGGTGTAGTGGGCATCATATCTTGCTACTGCTCAACGATGGTGCAAATCATGCATCAACCCAACCCATGGCATGGTCACAATTGATAAAATCAGGAGACAATCCTCGAGTGCACTACATTCAACAAGTGCAACATGAAGTGTTCATAATCCCAAAATCCCGATGATGTGCAAGAGTATAGGCAAGAAAATATACATATTTAATGATGTTCAATAGCTATCAACACACTTTAGCTCTAACCTATCCTAAAAAACTCCAATCTTGACCAAGGCTATCAAGTTTCCACACTGAAAAATAGAAATTAAATTACTAAAACAATTCCTAAGACAAATAAACATAAAAAATCCAGCTACAAAACAAACAATCACACAAATGACTAAGCTAACAAAAATCCAACCTATGATCTACAATTTTTATAGGGTTTTTTAGTTTTCATAAAAACACTTGACATATTTAGTCCTTCCCCTAGTTTGCAAGCATTCATGTGTAGTAGTTACTTTTCATAAAATGATACAACATTTACAAGCCAATCAAAATCAATTCAAACACTCTATCTCCAAGCTCTTCATCAAACTCAAAATCCAAGAAAATGTTTGTTACATCTCTTGCATGCAACTCCTCAATAAACACACAAAAGTCATCCACTAATTTCTCAAAATCAATAAAATTTCCAAATCCAAAATCCTCAAATCAACCCACATAATCAAACACATCATCTACAACAATCCACATACTCCTCTCATCCTCCCAAAGGGAAAACATAACAATTCTAAGGATTTGGAACAAGGTTTCAATCATTTCTATGTTGCCAAATTCAATTCCATCCATAAAACACCAAAACACACTATAATTCAAATCAAATCGAGTTATCTCTTGACTAAACCCATCAAAACATGGGGCCTCTCAAAAACACCCATCCAAACTACTCACTCTTCAACAAAACAAGACTCCAGCTTTTCCACTCCACAAACACAATGGTCAATCCTTTCCATTATATTCTCGCAAACAAACTCTGAGAATTATCACAAGAATCTTGAACAACACCACACACAAAAACACTAGGCAACACATTAGGCTCATAGTCCTCATCCAAATACCCAACTATCTAGTCCACTTCAACTTTTACCTAACAATCTCTTCCAGACTCTTTTCACTTAGATTTAAATCGCTCATTCTTAAGTTTTTCTATCCTTTTCAAAGCCTTATATTTTCTCTCACTCTCTCATCATCAGTGTCACTCTCAGGATCCTTAAAACCCTAATCAAAATCATCATAAAATTTTATAGGATAACTTAAAGAAACAAGAAGACTTTCAGATGAAGTTTTGCTAGTGTTGTCTAAATCATTCTTACATTAATTCATACAACTATCAAGAAGCATGCGGTTAGGTCTACTCAAAACAACATCAACAACTTCATAAACAAGTGCCTCACCAAGTTTACTCAAATAATCATCAACCTACTCACAAAACTCACTAGAGTTAACAACAATAACAACACCATCACCAAAAGAGTTAGAATTCGTAATCTCAAAGCTCTTGATCAATACCTACATCTAGAAACTCACTACGATACTCAACAACCTCATCAATCTAATCACTCTAATCAGGTAGCAAATCCAAAACCTCAACTTCATCTCTAAATATTCCACTTTGCAAGCCCTCCCCCTCACATTTTTCTAAAAAACTCAAAAAATCCTCCTCAATACTCCATCTTGCAAACATTTAGGTCTATCATTAGGAAATTCTTGACTCTCTTTTCTCTCCCCAACTCTCTCAAGATTCATTACCTCTACAATGATACCTCCTGATCAAAATCACTTTTTGAACTCTCATTCTCACTATCCTCTTCCTCATCAGAACTATCACTCTCCTCCTCCTCTTGTTCTTCTTCAATGTCATCGTCATTCACTAGTTCTTTTCTCGAAGCCATATCAAACTTCTTTGCCACTCCTCTATGACCATAAATTGTAATGATTCCTTTCCCTTCATCTTGTATTGCACCTGCCTTCCTAAGCCATGGTCTACCTGGAATAAGTGAAAAAGCTCCCATCCCTATTGGTATTACATGACAATCAATTTTCATAAACACACCATAAACCTTAACTTCCAAATTTTGACTAATACCTAAGCACCTCACTTTATCATGATTTGCAAGCCTGATTCTTGGAAACCTTGATCCCTCGACAATTCAAAGTCCAAACTACTCTACACAAGCCTAAGTAATCACATTAACTTGTGCTACTCCATCAATATAAGTGTCACCTATGTTTTGATTCTTATACCAAGCTTCAACAACAGCACAAATATCAGGTAACTCCTCTATACTCAAAACTCTCATTGTTCCTTTCTTTCTTTCCTTAAACTTTGATTTCACTAATTTCTTCCACTATCATCTCATCCTAGGACACAACTCCATTAGCTGAGCAAAAGATATATCAACTTTCTTACCCATCATATATTTTCTTAGATCATAGTCACTTTTTCCTTCCCTTAATGGAATGTCAAAAGCATGATAATGTTTCCTAGGCGCTCTTGATTTATATTCTTCATTCTTCTCTCTCTTTTTTCCTTTCTTATTTTTTCATCCTCTTTTCTCAGCAACCTTACTAGTCTTAGGTTCATGTCTCTCTCTCCTCCTTTTTATTGTAGGCCTTACATCAATAGTTTTTTTTCCTCACTTTATTTTTCTAGAAGAATACAATTAATGGCATTTTTTCCTTTCTCTTCTTCCATCAACCTAGGTGCTTGGGATGTGGTATGATCCTTTATTTCTATTCCAAAATCCATTTTTCTATTTGGAAGGTTTTGAGGTAGACAATATATATCCCCTCTCATGCTCTACGTGGATAAGGACAATTTGTGCTTATATGACCTATCTCTCCATAGAAAACAAGTCACCATTGGTTTTCAACATATCCTCTCCCATTTCCTCCTCGTCCACCTGCTAAATTTTCATGATTCATTTGTCCTATAGGTGCCCTACTTCCTCTTTCCCAAGGTATACCTCTCAGTGCTCCTATCTTATGTTTTGCATTTGCTCTGACAATTGATCCTCGACCCGTAGAGCTAATTGAGCATTTTTTCTTGCTAAAATCTGAAATTTTTTTCCATCCCCTTGCTAGTTTTGGTCTCTATTTTCAATGTTAGGTGCTCTAAATGGTTCTCTTTTTCTAAATTTCTCAATATTTCTCTAATTTTCTATTGCAATCATTACAACTTCTTCAAAAGTGTTCAGTTCCTTAAATTTTAATTTTGTTCTCACTTCTCCTTGCAAATTTTCAATAAATAAAGTGTTTTATTTTCAATATTTTAGGTGCCTCTCTCTTGGGCCTAGGGATTTGTTGTGTGTTCTAGGGCAAAAAATTATAATGTTTGGTCTTCCTTTTTTGGCAAATTTCTATTTTTTTCCAAAGGTCATGGGAAGTTTTGATTTCCTTAAATCGGTCAAGAAATGCTTGTTTGGTAGTTTCATATTCCATAAAAATGAGAGGATTTCTCAATTTGAGGTTTTTTTCATAAGCCTTGAACTAATTTTGACCTTCTCGACCTTCATCCCATAATTGAAATTTAAAATTTTGGAGTTTCAGGGTTGAGTGACTTATTCGTTGGATGATGCATCCAAGCTCCAATTTTTCCAAGAATCACTGAGGATCCTCTTCTCTCTTGCCGTGAAATTCCAAGAAAGAATTGGCTATTGGACAATAGTCTTAAACAAAAAATCAATCCACAAATCACAAACGAAGTCAACTTTTTCGGCACTCCTCAGCAGGGGTACCAAAAAAGAGAAGTTAAACGAGCAATGATTGAAGGCACGCTTATTGAAAAATGGCATCAATGGCTCTGCTTTTTTGAAATATGAGGTGCACATATGTGGATTTTAGAGGAAGCGACTCTTATTTAATGTGTATGATGAATCTTTTCGTGCATATGATGAAAAGATGATTGAAAATGATTGCAATATATATTTTTATGTTTGTAATTTTAAAAATTTATTTATTTTTATTTACCCATATTAAAAATAATAAAACTATAAAATATAAAATACAAGATTTAATAGAAAATGGTTTTGTTTTTGGATTTTAGGGAACAAATGATGTTCACTCGGGTAATTCACTATATGTATACCCTCTATATCACGTGCGTTCAAGGCCTATTTATAAATATCCTTATTTGTGAATTTTTCTTAAATAAAACATAATCCGTCTCTATTCAATATGTATATAACTCCTTCATATATGACCTTTCTGTATGTAAAAAATGGGATTTTAAATATACCTTATGTTGAACCCACATGATACATACATATATTTATGATTGACCTCCTCAAGGATGTTCACATGATGAGTATACAAATGAATCACACTTCAATAAGTCATACAAATTAGAAAAATTAAAAAAATCAATCATTTATATTGAAATAAATGAAAAACTTCATAAGAAAAAAAAGAAAAAATAGATTTTACACATTAAAAAGTACAAAAAAGTAAGTGAATATTTGTGATTGTGTAATGAAGGTAAAGTATGAGGATATGCCACAGTTTACCTCTATTCATATATGTTAAAGTATGTGTTTAGAGCTTGTTCTTATGGAAAATTATCACAAAATCTTCCTATATTTGTGCAAGCAAGCAAAATGTACACGGTAGGGGATATGGGATTGAAGTGCAAAGATATTTGATGAAGTTGTTGATTTCTTTGCACATCTTAGCATATAGTCTGTGATTTATATAAGTTTTAAGGGGTTTAGTAGCATGATTTAGCCTAGTCCTATTCCCTAGCAATACAACATGATGCTAGTAGAAAGAAATCATTAAAAGATTGTTTGTGCACTTCACATTATCAAGTGTTTTTGTGAAAACTAAAAATTCTTTAAAAATTTTTAGATAGGCCAGTTTTTCGATAGCTTAATTGTTTGCATAATTATTTGTTTTGTAGTTTTGTGTATAGTTGGCCTGTTGATCTAGCTTGGGAGTTATTTTAATCATTTAATTTGGATTTTTGAGTGTGAAAACTTAATAGCCTTAGTCAATATTGGAGTTTTTTTGGAAAGATTTGGAGTTTTTTTATAGTTGTTGAACATCGTGAAACATGTATATTTTTTTGCCTAGACTCTTACACATCACACGAATTTTGGGTTTACGAGCACTTCCCATTACACCTGCATTCGAGGATCATCCCCTAATTATATCAATTATATCCATGCCATGGGTTGGGTGGATGCACAATTTGCACCATCGTTGAGCATTAGTATAACATCATGCTCATTGTAGGTATATGTAGTAAATTTTAGTTGCATGCGCATTTGAGAGAGCACCTTCATTAAGCACACATTGTTTCTTGCATACATGAGAGTAGGAATATTCATAACTCAAATAGGAACCTCTAGTTGAGTGACAAAGATGGTTCGGTGAGTTGAGGGTCATGAAGGACACCACCACTTGTGAGATGGGTTGTTTTTCATGTTCACTATCTTGTGGAACATATTTTTGTTGAGTGAATGTGAGACTTGGAAGGGTGGACCAGAGTACAACGTTTCTTGGCTGATTAATGAGGGGTGAGATAAAGGATCATAATTAAATTATGGAATTGTGTTTGCATTTTTTGAGTGCATCCATCTTTTTGTATGGAGCATTGCTTGTTTGATTGCATAGCATGGATCTCATGTTGCATCTATTTTCAAATCATGTTTGATTGAGCATTGTGTACATTTTTAAAAGCATGTTCTTTAGGACACATTGCATGAATAAAAAATTTGATGCATATGAAGAAAATAGCACTCTTTGAAGACTCAAGAGGGGGAGTTAACATGAGCTAGAGTTATTGATCATGGAGGAGACTTTTCCAATTAAGGCTAGAGTTGCTTACATTGGTTATCATATTCGAAGCTAGATTGTGTGATTTATGGAAAGCTCTTTTGGAGGTGGATGATGATTATAATGCCAAGGAAGAGGAGGAAGAATGTGATGATGATGATGCTATGGAAGGATTAGAGGATATTCCTTATCTCTTTTCTATTGAAACTAAAGTGGAAGATCATGAATATAATGGACGTACTAAAGAGGAAGTTAAGAGTGATGAAGTCCTCATGCTTATAGTTCGGAAATATCTGAAAGGGTGTACTAATTTCAATGGCTATTGGAATCATCATAGCTCACGCTTAAATGAATCTTGAACCTCGAGGGATTTTACTTGTATCTTCGAGCATGGAGGCATATAATGGCATGGTTATATGAGAACATTCAAAGGACATGGATCTTGAGGTCAACCTAGTCAAGACAAAGGAGACTAATATTTGCTCAATCACACAAAGTATGAGTTTGGAATTTGATTGTGATATGTCTTCAAAAAAGCAATCGTGGCATGAGGAATTAATGACAGGAAGAAGACGGAGACGACATCATAAGCGAAGGGGTTCGCACAAGTTCTCAAAGTGCCTCTATAACCTTACTAGAGTGGATTGATTTTTTGAAGCATTTGAAGAGTCTCAAGTTTTACAATGAGCATTTTGGAGGAGTGCAGAAAGATGCTAACAGTTTTGAAGATTCATCATCACTCAAATGTGCCCTAGCCAAGTTCTCTCAAGTTTATAGCACAATTTTTTAGTCTTTACCACAACAAGATCTACAAACATTGGCATATTATGAAATCCCAAGTAATGACTAGTGCACTATCACCTCTACAGGAAGGCTATGGAATCATTTTTAGATCAAAGAGAAAGAGTGTCTCTAGTCCATGTGTAAGAGAAGACTTCTTGATTATGTAAAGCTATCAATGGTGCATCTTCTTAAACACATAACTAGCTTTAGCTTCAAGTAGGATGCTAATTCTTTAGGATTGGGTTTCATAATTGATGGTTCAAGATATGAAGAGAAACGTTGTAAGGAAACATAAAAAATAATGAGGATGAAAGCATACAAACTAGTAGGATAATCACGGAAAAGGAAGAGAATGCAAAGGATATGCTTGACTTGGGAAGTGAAGATTATGTAGAAACACGAGACAACATGCAATTAACATGTCAAGCAACGAACTTGCTAATCAAAAATCTTTGAGAAAGAAAACAAAAAAGAAACGATAAAACATTTTATTAAAAGCCTTAGGATTATTAAACTTATTGCTTTTGGAAAGCTAAAAGCTTTTGCTTCATGAAAAATCAAAAACTCAATGTGCTTGAAGAGAAATCTATAAAAGGGGTGAGAGAGAAGGATAAAGTGCCCTTCCCCTTTTTTCCCTTGTGTGAGGAGAGTGGAGAGTCATACGCAAGAGAGCCCTTCTTGTTGTGTTGATCAAAGTGATCGAAAACTTCGATGCAAAAGTGTGGAGTGTTGTAACAAAGTTCTATGAGGTATGAGAATTAAGTGCAATTGTTCTTTTCTCTAAGTTTGTATTTTTTGAACATCGTGCAAGGCACATGAGATACTCTACCTAGTATAAGAAGTGTTAAGTGATGTAACAAAGTTCTATGAGGTATGAGAATTTATTACAATTGTTTTTTTCTTGAATTTTTTATTTTTTGAACATGATAAAATGTATGAGAATTAAGTGCAATTATTTTTTCTCAAAGTTTGTGTTCTTTGAACATTGTGCAAGGTCTGTGAGATACTCTACCTAATACATATTTTGGATGACTTTGAAGCTATAAGAGGCATAGTTGTTGGTTTGTGTTCGTAAAACATTGAAAATTTTTGTTTTGTATCATCCCTTGACAAAGCCAATTCCCTAAGCTGCACTCCTTATCATCCCATTTTTTGACACATCCAAGTCACTTTATCTATGTGCCATTATACTTTTGAACCATCGTCCATCCCTCCTTCATCGAATCAGTCCCCCCTTCTCTCTCTCATTGTGTAGCCATATGAACAAAGAACAAAGAGGAGAGAGAAATAATGAAATTGGATATTTTCAATTGCTACATCATTTCTCACATGTTTTGAAGCATGAAAGAGCAAAGCAAGAGCAGGAAAGGGTTGTCTGCTCTGGAGCACCGTCAAAAGCTGTTCCCATAAAGGCCTATATCCACAAGGGATCCTAAAAAGCCTCCTAGCAGTACGAAACGATATAAGCACATTGCAACTGGCAAGGGTGGCATCCGCAACTGAAGACAAGCCCAAACGTGCCATCCGGTTGAATTGTGGTCTAAGCTCATGTTTACCTTCCCACGAAAGTAAACGCGAGACTGCCAGTAATTCCAATTGAAAAGAGTTAGTAGCCAAGCGATCCTCCGTTGGGTGCCATTGAGCCTTTTGAAGGACGTGTTTCCAGGAACACACCAAATGAGTAAGCAGCGATGAAGAAGAACTGGAAAACCGCAAATCAGCATTAAGAACGTGAGAACTCATGTCTCAAAGATGGAGGAATATTGTAACAGTCACAAAAAATTATTTTTGATAAGGAAGGGATGCCAAAAAAAATGCATCCCTCTCCCATTCATGTGAAATTTGAGCTTTTAGATCTCTTAAGCATGATTAACACTTAACCATTAAATTGTCTTGCTCAAATTTCTATGATCACAATTGACCACAAGTGGTTTCCGCCTAGAGAGAGGGGAAAATGGTCTCTTAGGATCACAATCTAACTAGATGGGCAACTTTCTGGCATCGAAATCTATCACCACGACCTCTGTCACAAGCTTCTTGGATTTCAAATCTAGTTGCCACTTTATAATGCTGTCTGAGGGGTTTTAGTCGAAAGGTCATATCAACTGGGGATCAGAGAGAGAAGGAAGTTGAGAATAGGAGATAGAAGAGAAGAAAAAGAATAGACAATAGGTACACAAGATAAAGATAAAACTCAATGAATCAAAACGCTATGTATTGATAAAACTTGAGAAGATGAACAAAATCCTTGTCTAGGACTACTTGAAAGAAATCTCCTAGCATTAGATCTCCTAGGCTCCTTGGTAGACAAAAAATGCACACCAAAATCTAGCTTCTTCTTTGCTACTTAGATAACAAATCTGATGGTTCTATTGGCTTTGAAAGGGGCTAAAACCATAGGACACCTGCTCAAAATTCTTCCAAATCACTCCTTGTTCTCCTTGTCAGAGTGCTATTTGTTGCTAATAAATTGTGATCACACCCAATACAAATTCAGAAGCCCCTTATTTTGCATGAGATCTCTTGAAATTGGCTGAAAAGCCACTTGCTTTTTACATCTCACTCTATTCTAGAAGTTTTATACACCTTTTTAGGATATTTACAAGAAATAATATCCAAAATATAGAAAATAGGCTAAATTTATCCAAAAATCATGTATTCTAGAACTAATCATACTATGAATACTAGCATTAATGACTAAGATGACATTGACTCTCTAGATTCATAAGAAAGCTAGATGATGATGCACTCCAGGTTTCTCCATACTATGTCCATGTGTAGCAACATGACATCCACCCCCTCTGAACCTCACATCCTCTTGTATGTGCCAAAGTCCTATTTGTCACTAGATTCTGAGTCCTCCTCATCCTCAACAACCATATTCTTTGCTTCTTCATCTTTCATATCTTCCTAGCTAGCCTTTGTATCATGGCCACTATTTTCTTCTAGTTCTCACAACTCATAGGTAGTAGATTCCTACCTCTTGAATAATTTGATTATTTTCTGTACTACCAGAAGGTTTATGGCTGTCCCATCTAGCTCATTTATTAGTGCATAAGTAGCATTATGAAACACCTCTCTTACCATATATAGTCCAAACCATCGTTTGGAGGCTTTACGCATGGTAGTATTTTGGTTGTCTAAATTGTTATCATAAATCAGTACACAATCCTCATCTTGTATGGTTCTTGGACTCAATCTATATCTTTTGTCAAACCATTTCTTGATTTGTATCCTTGTTGCCCTTAACTTTGCAGGTGCTACTCTATGTCTTTTGACTTTCTTTCCAACTATCTAATACGTAAGGCCAACATCTCCTCTCGATTCAACTCCTCTTCCCAAGGTAGCACACTCCATGTGACTGACATCTCTTCTATCTCCATGATAGGTTTTTAAACATACATCAATTCAATAAGAATATATCCTATAACAACACTATGATTTGTTCTTTCAGTCCACAAAGCATAAGGGAGCAATCGTGGCCACTCTTTTACCTTCTCTCCACATGCTTTTACCAATGCCGTCATAATAGGTGGATGACCTCTCTCGGTTTTGCTATTTCCTTCAAGATTATAAGTTGAAGTTAAAGAAAGCTTTATCCCCAACTCAGTGGAAAGAAATCATGGGCTTCATTACTTCTAGTTCACCCCTATCAGTTGTAATTTTCTCCACATAGCCATTCTGACAAAAGATCTCTTCTAAGAGAAAAGTGCGCATGCATTCATTGTCTTAGTACGTAGAGCTCTCCCTTCCACTTGATTAGTTAAGTCTTCATCACAGGAAGGTACAAGATATCTCATTTGCCACAAGACCTATAGGCATCGTGACTAAGTCCACCGCCCACTTAAAATGAAAAGACAAGGAATATCTTTGTTGCAATCCATCCCGATGTCTCACATATGAATACATTTGACTTATCATACATGTTTCCACAAAGTGAGCAACATCCTTATACATGCCTTGCCATCAATATCTTTCTTTGATATTCACAATAATATCCCAAACACCTCTATGGCTATCCCATAATCTTTCATGAAATAATTGTATGACATCTACTTGTGAAGCTCTAGTATCACCCAGAACTCGTAGTGGCATACCCTATTCCTTCTTAGCATGTTCCCACAAGTATCCATCTTTTAAGAAAAACCAATAGGATTTTCTTTTGATCTTCTTAAACTCCTCATCCAACCACTCCTCTCTTTTTGTTAATGCACTGAGGTATTGACCAATTCTCAACTACTCTCCTACATTTCAAGAGCCACTTCAATTTCTTCATTGTGTTCTAATGCTTCCTTTCCAAGTGAAACCTTTGACCTTTCCTCAAGAGTTGAAACAGAACATCAACTACATGTGTAAAGTGAGATATCCATATCAAATAGAACACACATGCACCTACGAATCTATGTGCCTTAGATACATTCATGCATACATCTTCCATTCTATCAATCCCATCTATTTTTATTGGTGATGGTCTTCACCCATAGGGCCCACACATATGCCCAACAATCAAAACCTCTTCAACTCCAAAGATTGGCTTTTGTCTAGAAAGGGTTAAATGTACCTCTTTTAGACAAGTCAAAATCCTTTCACAATCAACAATATGGTATGCAACAAAGTGTCTGTATCCATGAGCATCCATCTCTCCATTCTTTTCATCACTACACACCCTTTGATTGGAACATCATCCAAGAAGGGCATTGTCAATTATGGTATGAAATCCAAAGTATCCTATTCATAGCATTTTCCATGTGTGCCACTGAGTTTGTTGCACCTTACGAGAGACTAGACATCCGTACCACCCCAAGGGAGTCTTCATGGTTGAGATATCCCTGCTCTCAACTACAAGCTATAAGTGATCATACCCTAAGTAAAGATCACTGAAAGAATAGATCACTCTACCCTACAAAACCCTCTGCAAATCCATCAACCATAGGACTTGTACCCACATTTCTTATGGTCACTTTATTAATCGGTTGTATATCTTGAATTAATCTCAAATCCCCATTCTTTTTTGGCACAGTAAACCAACAATTTGAGTATGGGGCCGAAGAGGGCTTCAAGATCTTCATTAAAATCTTTACATTTAGCAAATCCATTAGCTTTAGAAAGTAAGAGTTGGACACTAGAATAGGTCTCGAGTTCTAGTACATGTGGCACAATAAATATTACCATAGGAGAGAAAACTTTCGGATCCACACAACCTATATCAACTGGCTGAAATGCAAATGATTTCCCATGCCTAGCCAACATTTGCATAAAACAATGTCTTTAGCAAGTAAAAACAAACCTTCTGCACCAACTTTCAATTCCTTAATGTTCTAGCTATAAACTAATCACCTATATCTTTAGTATCCCGTAAGCTTGGTAAAGATATCCCGTAAGCTTGGCTATCGTGATACTTTCTCATACAAACCCTCTCATTATGTAGACTGCTGTAGCAACTGCTTCAGCCCAGTAAAAATCTGGCAAGTCTTTTTCATTGAGCATGGCACAAGATACCTCTCCAATATGCCTGTTTTTTCTTTCTACAATTCCATTTTGCTGTGGGGTATGACTACATGAATATTGCTGCTTTATGCCATGCTCCTGCAAGAACCTTGCAAACTCATTTGAGAGGTACTCTCCCCCTCCATCTGACCTTAGGCATTTTATTTGCAGGCCTGTTTCTTTTTCAACCATAGCTTTAAGAGTTTTGAAATGCCCAAAAACTTCACTTTTCTTTTTCATAAAGTACACCTAAACTTTTCTGCTATAGTCATCAATAAAAGTGACAAAATAATGATAGCCTCCAATAGATGCAGCTTTAGTAGTCCACACATCAGAGTGGATTAAATCCAATGGCTTCTTACTCTCTTGAACATGTCTAGGAAATGGTTTCCTTGCCTGTTTTCCAAATTGACAAGCTTCACATACCTTATGCATTTCTGCAACCTTGAATTTAGGCAATCCTGCAACAATATTTTGGGCTTGCATTGATTTAAGTCGCTGTACATTAACATAACCAATGTGTTTATGCCAGATAACAATATCTGCAACTACACGAGTCCCATTTCATATCCTCAACAAAGCATCCATGAGAATTAAATCTGACATGCAAGCCTTGGTCAACCATTTGACCAACAAAAACCAGGTTCTTGGTGATATTCGGGACATGAAATACATCTGACAGGTATTTCTTTTTCCCATCTTGCATAGACAAAGTAATTTTTCCAATCTGCACAATAGGATGTGCAGTATCATTACCAATCTCCACAAATCCTGGTTTTTCCATTTTCCTTGCATCTTGCATCCATTCTGCATGACCTGCTATGTGGTTTGACACACCTGAGTCAACATACCACACTTCATTGCTTTCTTCTGCACTTGTCACAGAATTGTTCATGTGCTGCACCATAAACAAATGCTCATTTCTGTCATCACCCTGTCTACTAGAAGATGCATAATTCCCTTGTTGCAATTTTCCATTCATGATGTCATTTTGCTTTTTATAGTAGTCTTTAGCCATATGACCCATTTTACCACAGTAGTAGCATTCAACATTGTTGTTTGCATTTTGGCCTCTTTGCCATCCACCACGACCTCTTTGGCTCCCCCTGCCTCTAGAGTTACCACGTCCTCCTTCATAGAACTGGTTTTCTTGAGTTTGCTGCATATTCTAATTTCTACCACGGTCTCCAGATCGGCCTCCTCTACCTCTGCCTCTACCTCTTCCAGCATTTGAGTAGAAGACAGCTTCTTTTGAAGTTCCTCTTGAAGAAGATGCACCACCATTTCTCTGCTCCTCAGAAATTAGAAGAGCAATCAACTCCTCAAAATCAGGAAATCTTTCACGGACGGAAATCGATGTTCGGAACTGTGCATAATCCTTTCCTAGACCATTCAAGGTCACAGAAACTAAATCATCCTCTTCCACTGGCGACCCAATGGAAGCAAGTGCATCTGCAATCTTCTTCACCTTCATGTGGTAGTCATTGATGCTCATACTTTCTCTTTGCACATTGTGCAACTCTTGCTTGAGCTGCATTTTCCTGGCTTGCGTATTTGTGCTATACATTTTTGACAAAGTATCCCATGCCTCCTTTGGCGTACTTGCATCCTGAATATGCACAATCATAGAGTCTGAAATGCTGATAGACAGCCAGTACATAACTTTCCTAGCTCTCTCATGCTATCCTTTAAATGCCTACATTTGCTGTTGATTGGGAACATTAGGAAGAACTGGTTCTTCTTCATTTCCTGCAACGAATTCCCAATATCCTTTTCCCATAAGGAAATTCATCATTCTAAACTTCCATGCTTGGAAGTTGTTCTTGTCAAGCTTTTCAGTGACAATCTGTGAAAGAGAATCAGACGCCATTACAGAACACTGCAAAAAATTCTGTCACTACAAAAACACAGCGTCAGCCTCACAAGGGCAGCAAATCTGCAAAACTGACGAAAGTGGTATTTGACCACACAGTCACTTCCTAGTGACAATTTTGCATCAACAGGCAACAAGGATGATTTTGTAACTCCCAATGTCTCTACGCACAAGCATACGATGCAATTTCTACAATAACTTTTCACCCACCTGTAGAACAGTGGTCGCACAACAAAAAACAGGGCCTTTTCCTGAGTGCGTGCGGAAAACTTCTGCCTCCAAAATAGTCTCCTAAATGGCCTCGAATCAAAAAAACAGGGCAACCTAGGGCTAAATCCCTATCCCGTAGCATATACTGTCCTCTTGCTACATCGTGAAGGGCGCCTCAATCTGAGACAATGCACTCTTGCACTTTTCGGCTGTGCTACCTGCAAAGACTTGCTCCCAAAATAGAAAAATGAAAGCAACAATGGTCCTCTTACCAGAACACCACGAGCTTGGTTTGCTTTCTTGAGCTCCTTACCATGAACAAGGCTCTGATACCATGTCAAGATTGTGGGAGAGAAGGAAGGAGTCTCACTTGTAGCTTTCTTGCTTGCACAATGGGGGAATACACACAAAGGTGGAGGCTGAAAATAGTTTTTCTCTTCTTAGTTGTGTAAGCCAAAAAAACTCTTATACAAAGAAATAGAAGAACCCTATATATGGGTCTCAAACCAAACTCAACTAACTAAGTGGAGCCCCGAGAGGAACACCAAGGAAAAGGGAATTCTCTTGCAAGAAAATCTATCTTGTAACATCAACAAGCTTGTTTATCATATTTCATATTATCACAATGAAGAAAAGAACACCATGCACAACAAATCTTCATGCAGCATCATGTAGATCTCCCACGGTTTTAATAGAATCAACCATATTCTTCAACATCTTCACAAAATCCATCAATAGAACAAAGAAAGCAAAGAAGTACACCATCTTTGAATGGAAATACATCACATAGTATTAATCTTTAATATCTTCATAGTCTTCTCTCTCAATCTCTCATATGCAATCACTCTGTTTTAGTAGAATTGGCTATCTCTGACTCTCTCTCACACACTCCATCAATAATACATCATATCCTCACTACAATCTCTCAAAAATTACTCTAAATAATCACTCTTAGGTCGTGGATACCCCTCCCAAGAGGTATGTCTGATATGAAGGGTCACCAGAGCCACTACAGTGTCTCTTCACAGCTCACTACTGTCACTTCACTCTAGTCTTCTCTTGAGTCTTCAGCAGCTACTTCTTCCACTTCTTTCAGCTCTTTTGCACTTGTATTCACCTCTTTCCAAGGCTAGAAAACTTTCCCAAAAGTCACACATACATTCCGCAGAACACTTACAGAACAGTCTACAGAACAGTACCAGAATAGTTACAGTACAGAACAGAACAGAAGCAGAAGCTCTACAGAAGACCTACAGAAGGTTACAGAAGGTCATCGAAACCACATCACTCATTCTCAAACCATTCCAAACTCTCACAAACCATTCAATAAGCTTTCACAATATCTCATTCTTCATCAATCAATACTCCTTCCCTCCTTACAGAAGACAATCAGAACAAAACAGACCAAAACAGAACAAAACAGAAGGTATACAGAACCTATCAGAACATCACAGAACCACCAACAAACATCATGATCTTCCAAAACACAATCAATATCATCCAAAACACTCTCAATCCTCTTCCAAATCAATCAATCATCCCATAAAATCAACCATTCAGCTCTCAAAAACAACAAAAATCAGCCAAAAAACAAGTCATTTCAACACTCAACATATCCCCACACTTAATAAGGAAGCGTCCTCGCGACCTAGGAAAAATGTAATACAAGTTCATTGAAAAGCTCAACTTTGATCTTCAATATCTTTTCACAAAGAAGCCATCCACCACGACCCCATCTTATAACCTGTTTCTGATATATAATACAAAGAAAGGAAAACTCTTTTGAAATTAACACCTCTTATCAAACTAAAAATCACCACAAATTTGTAAAGGATATAAGAGATTACTTCTTCTTTTTCATCTTCATCTTCTTCAACTCTCCAACCACGACCCCATCTCGACAAATCTCCAAAACAGAGCTCGTACACAAAATCCAATAGGAAACCACTACGTTCGTTTGACATAAATGAACTCACAACACAAACACTAATACACAACACAACCATCTGAATGACTTCTTCAAAAAGAAGAGTTTTGCATTAAAAAGCTTGCACCATACATTGGAAAGGCATCAATGAAGATGATCCCTCTTAAAAGATTGATGTTGTCGGAATCGATCCATAGATAAGGATTCATCTACAAAGTTTTTAGGAGGATTTTGGAAAAATTGGAGACAACACATCCTTTCCAATAGGACCAAGTATCTGCTAGGCAAACAGAGGGCATGAAAATACAGTATCTCCAGCTGTTGGGAATCAATGCTAACATTGACATTCATGCACAACTTTGGGATAGGCTTTGAATCAGTATGAGAATGCCTATGCATATACACCAGGTACCAAGC
This sequence comes from Lygodium microphyllum, assembly GCF_053477565.2. Lineage (NCBI taxonomy): Eukaryota > Viridiplantae > Streptophyta > Polypodiopsida > Schizaeales > Lygodiaceae > Lygodium > Lygodium microphyllum. The sequence continues at coordinate 73,224,748 of NC_141152.1, forward strand.
AAAGTGAGCAGTTAATCTCACTGAGGGATTTGCAGACTGTGAATATTGTTGGGCAAAATGAACATAGTTTTGATAAGCGTGACTTGAAACTGTCCATTCCCCTGGAATTACTGGCCAATTAATCTGCGGTCCTGTAAGGCAATCATCCGAACTCCATCCCCTTCTTCTAGAAATCTGATTATCAAAACCGGCACAGTCACTAACCAACTGAGGTGGTTGAGATATGGAAGTGTTAGGAGAGGGTAATGGAATAAGGGAAAGTGGATGTAGGGAAGGATAGGAAAAATCATAAAAAGAAGAAAAGGTTAAAGAAGGAGTGGCGGAAATTTGTAAGGAATCACTAAGGAATGGTGTTAACTGATAAATAGGAAATGTAGAGGGTACATTAATGAGGGGTGAAGGACAAGGTGGAGAAGGGGAAAATACCCTATCCTCAATAAAGGAACAGTAAGTGAAAATAGGAATTTGAGGGAAATTGGAAGGTTGGAAAAGAAGTGGTAAAATTACTGTGGAATTTGTTTGAGAAAGGGAAATATATATAGCATAGCGGTGAGCCAATTGTTGGTAATAAAGGAGGGTAGGAACAGAAGGTCCCAAAAGAGATCGTCTATGATAGGCATCAAAGAAGATAGCATCAAATGGATTATGTTTGGAAAGATAGGTTAAGAGATCCATCCTCAGTTGGTTAGTACTCTGTACAAAGGTAGGAGCTGTGTTTTGTCTTGGATTTAGGACCACTGACTCAATCATGGGATGCCACGAATTATCCTGACAATCAGCTACTTTGGAGGAATAACTCTGAAACATATCAGCTATGCGCAACTCCAAATGATTGACATATAGAACAGCCTGTAAGACCACATCCCCCACATACCATGCCATATCTACCTCATCTGGAATTAACAAATCTCCTCAGAGATACATGTATGACATCAACATGGTGTCTGGCGTGACAGAATCTTCAAAGAGCATTCTGACTACCTCTGTCAACAACTCAGCAGACCAAGCCCCACTCCAGCCATCCTCGGGAAAAGGTAAATCCATCGTGGAAAGCTTCATATAGAAGACCAACTTCTGCAAGCGATAGTGGACAAAGAAAGAATGGTCTGGTAAGACAAAGTCCTGAAACTGTTCAAAGGTAGACCATAACAAGTCCATTCTGGACTGCAATCTTTCCACTTTGTCTTGGAATAGAGGGCACAAAGTAGCCTGTCTCTGTAGGGCAGCCAAGTCCTGCTGTGAAAGAGAAGGAATTAATGAAACAGGAGGGCTTGGAGGAACAGAGCGGGACTTTGCAAGCTGATCTTGCAACTGCTGGATTTGGGAGGCTTGGTTGGCCACTGTGTCATTAGCCATCTGTAAAGCTGAAAGCTTGTCATCTAAAAGAACTTGGAATTCTTTCGCTTCACTGGACATCCTCTCCTTCTCTGCTGAAAGGCTAGTAACCTGTGACTGAGCCTCGAATAACTAGGTCTTCAATGAAGAAATCTCATCACTTTGAGTGGCAACCAGTTGGGTTTGCTGTTCCATTTGCTTAAATAAATCTGCTAGGGTATCCTTAGCAGATGCTAACTCAGATGTTGCCTTATGCAACTGGTCTTTGGACTGCATTAGCTCCTCATAGAAAGATGTGTACAGCTGCTGAACACAGGCTGTCACTGACAACTCAATGGAACTTTGAATATCCTTGCAGAGGAAAGGAATGGCATCTCCTAAAACGAGACTGTTCAGGGAAGGAACTGAGATCTCCAAGGATCCTTCTCTATGTGCTCGGAACAGATTATTGCAAGTGAGATACCCAGGAAGTTCACTGCCAGAAGTAGCAGGGATAGGCACTGAGGGAAGTACAGCAGGGGCTTTGTCCGCTACCCTCTTCAAGCGTTTACGTTGTATGACCAGGGGAGGCGGAGAATCATCATCCTCTATGTCAATAGGTGCTGACTCTTCTGAAGGTGGAGGAGGAGGTACTGGATCTGATGGAGGAGGTGGAGGCACAGTCTTCTGTAAACCTGAATAGGTCAAGAAGGCAGACAAATATGATCCGTAGGTAACATTGGTAACATTACCCCTCGTGACTTTAACAAAATGCTGATCCATCTTAGTAAGGAGGTATGTGCTCCAATCAATGGCAACTCCTTTTAGTACCATCCTGGAAGCTGTGAAAAGCTCTTTGGACAAATAGTGGGATGGCGTTTTGGCAGGCATGAACCTGTCCTGAAGGAACTGGCACATGGTCTTCCAGACGGGATCAGTAATCATAGAAAACGAAACTCCTGAAGAGTTTATCACTTTCTTGACATCAAGGACTTCCCTTGTCTGCTTCTGCAACAGCTTCAGAATCTCTTCATTAGAGAAGAGCTGACGAGTGGTCACAAAAGGTTCTCCTTTGAAGGGTAAAGACAGAGCCTTCCCTAAGCCACGAGACGTCAATGTCATAGACATGCCTTGGACTACTCCTGTCTTCTTGCTGTAAGAGGCCAGGAACTCATCACATACGGACGGATCCTCTGGAAGTAATGGAAAAGGAGTGGCCACAAAAGCAGCAAGTCCTGCCTTCGTGAGGGGCTCAAAAGTAAGTAGGGACGAGTAATCCCTACTAACTAGTGGGACGTACTGGATAGGGGGAGGAGCATGAGAAGACGCCATTCAGATGGTTACACACACACCACAAACACAGACAATCAAAGAGAATGCCTGCAAACCAACAGACGAAAACCAAGGATAAGAGGATTACCAAATAAAACGTGACCCGACCTACTAACCCCAGGCAAACCACATCCTAGAAAAAATTTGACATGACCTCGAGACAAATGCGACCGAAAGCTTCATGCGATGCATCAAACAAACACCCTGAACCCCGTATCAGGCAATAAAAGAAAAAACTGCATACCGTACCCGTAACCGTAACTAAGACAGGAAACTAAAACCATACCATATCCGACACATATCAATACGACATCTGTGATAAAACCAAGACTGGACCATGGAAAATAACACTAAGGACTGCGTATACCCATCCCACGAAACGGTTCATTAAAAAGGGGAATTAAGTGCAGTGAGGGGGAATTAATGTAATGAAGGGTTGATTTGAATCAATTATTAAAAATGGGTGAATTTTTATTAGGTGATAACCTTAATAAGAAAACGACGGTTCCTTATTATAAATTTATTTACCAATTATTAGGTTAAACGGTGCAGTTATTCGATTCCCGGACTTCGATTCCCGACTGGGTCTCTAAATGCAATTCATTGATTATAATTAAGGTGATGTGGAGCGCTTTTTTGCCAGCGCGTACTCATGTGACGGCTGGTTCATTTTAATTAAAAAATTTAAAGTGCCTCTTTAGCGCACGTAGCGCATGCTAAGTGAACGGCTGGTTTATTTTAATTAAAAAAATATGTGTGTTTAGCGCGAATGCGCGTGGAAACTGTGGGTGAATTAAAGGGTTCATTTTAACAATTAATTGTGATTAAGGGAGAAAATAAATAAATAAATAACATAAAATAAATACCTGGAAGGGTGTGTATGGAATGCAGGAAAGCGCATGGAAGAGTCCCAGTAAAGGAAAAGCAAAAAGCACTGATGAAACAACAATGAACACCTTAGCAGATGTGTTAATTTGGTTTATGTTGGTTTTTTATTTTTATTTATTTTATTTTATTTTTAGTTGTGATTTTGTATGTTGGAATAAATGGAAAATGAGCAAGGGAGGTGAGGGGAATTTTTTAGAATGTTTTTAGAATTTTTTAGAAATTTTTACAATTTTTAAAATGATTTTTCCATATTTTTTGGCAATTTAGGGGTAATTTTAGGAAAGATGGATTTTCTGTAATTATAGGAAAGGCAATTCTGAGCAGACAAAGGTCCAAAAATGGACAACAGACAAAAGGAATTTTTAGAAATTTTTCTGAAATTTTTTTAGGGAAAAATTAATGTAGTGATTAAGTAAGTCACATTAATCACATTAGTCACATTAGTCAATGAGACATAAGTCACATTAGTCAGGTTAGTAGGAGTAAGTCAGGTTAGTCTTCCTAAGTCTAGTCAGGTTGGTTAACCTAAGTCTAGTCTGGTTAGTCAGGTAAGTCTACCTAGGTCAGTCTGGGAAGTCTACCTAGGTTAGTTAAGTTAGGTCTAACTAAGTCAATTAGGTAAGGTCTAACTAGGTTAGTTAGTTAAGGTCTAACTAAGTCAATTAGGTAAGGTCTAACTAGGTTAGTTAGTTAAGGTCTAACTAAGGCCTAATTAGCTGAGGTTAAGTTAGGTCTAACCTGAGAAGGAGGTGGGGGTGATGGAGGAGAAGGGAGGTGGGAGTGGGGGGCGGTGAGGAGGCGGCGAAAGGGCGATCCGGGCGGCGCGGCGTGTCCAGGTGGTGGCGGCGAACAGTGGCGCTGCGACGGCGGCGACGGCGCGGCGAACAGTGGTCCACGCGACGACGGCGATGCTACTGGCGGGCGACGGTGGCGACGGCGCGGCGACGACGGGCGAAGGCGAGGAGGGCAGGTCGGCGGCCACGAGGAGGAGGAGGACAGCGCTGGGGGGTGGAGGCGAGGGTGGAGGGGAAGGAGAGGAGAAGCACAGAGAGGAGAAGGAAGGGAGGGAGTGAGAAGAGGGAGAAGGAAGGGGAGAGCGCAGGGAGAGGAGGGCGCGGGAGGGCGGAGGCAGGAGGTGGAGGGAGGAGGAAGGAGCGGGGGGAGGACAACGCGCTGTGAAGGAGGGGAGGTGGAAGGACGGCAGCGGACGGGGGGCAAGGAGGGGAAGGAGAAGGAGAGGAAGAGGAGGAGGAGGAGGGGAGGAAAGGGAGAAGGAAGGGAGGAGAAGAAGGCGTGAGGCGAGAGAAGCAGAGAAGGAGGAGGGAGAAGAGACGCAGAGAGAGAGAGAGAGAGAGAAAGAAAGAGAAAGAGAAAGAAGAGAGAGAGAAGGGACGGTTGGCGGGAGGGGGTGTCCGTTTGATGTGTTTTTTTAAAAAAAATTAATTAAAATTTTTTTTTGGGTTGTTTTTTAAATAAAAGGTGGGCGGGCAGGGGTAAGGGAGGATGGGCAGGGGCAATGGCGGACGTATCCCCGTCCCGCGCACGTGCGCGGGACGGGGTAAAAAAATTTGCCGTGACGGGATTGAAACGACACTGGGATGACGGTACGGGTTACGCGGACACGACCGGGGCGCGTGGAGACGCGTTAAATCGAAAACGGGCGCGTTCACGCGCAAAACGAGCGCGAGAAAAAAACGGAAAAATAAAGAAAAATTAATAACTCCCAATCCGGATGTCAAAACAAAATATCGTAAAAACGAAAAGTGGGCAGGACGACAGGGGGGAAACAAGAAAAATACGGGACGGGGGTTCCGGGAGGGGTAAAGGGCGGTCACGTGCAAAAAACACAAAAAAGAACCAAAAACGCAATTTAAAAATTAATATCGAAAGATCCGTGCATCGGAATGAAGTTCAGAAAAAGGGAAAACAGTGCAGAAAGATGTGCCCGACAATGTTATCATGTCAAAACATAATTCCGACTGAGATAAGACGCGTTCACATGGGAAAAACCCAAAAAACAAACCCAAAAATGGGATCGGAAATTAATATCGGACGAACCGGTCACCGGAATGACATGCAGTAAGAAGGAAAAAGGTCCCAGGAAGGAGGATATAGGGTTATCATGTTAAACCGCAGTTTCGGCGGAAATAGGAGGGGTTCACATGTGAAAAACTCCAAAAAAAACTCCCGAAAACTCATTTAAAAATTAATAAGTAAAAATCCGAACGTTGAAAAAGGGTGGAGGAAAAAGGAAAAAGGTAGGGGAAGGCACGGGGGACACGGTTGTCAAATCAAATTGGAATTCCGATGCAAATAGGGTAGGTTCACATGGAAAAATGTCAAAAATACACATGAAAAAGGCGCGAAAAACCCGAAAAATTAATAACGGTCAAACCGTGTATCGGAATGATGCGGAATAAAAAGGAAAAATGTTAGGGGAAAAGTGTTGGTCAGGGTTATGACGTCAGATCACGGTTCCGAAGCAAGAAAAGTGCGTTCACATGGAAAATCGGCTAAATTGTGCAAAATGCTTCAAAAATTAATAACTCAAAAAACCGTGCACCGGAATAGGGGTAGGTAAAAAGGAAAAATGATTAGTTCAAAGAGAGGAACAAGGCTATAAGGTTGGATTTGGATTTTGGTGAACGTAGGATGCATTCACAGGACAGGACCGCAAAATCAGGGAATGAAGGAAAACTGCAAGGAAATAGCCCCAAGGGTGGGTGGAACATAACCGGGCGGGTGGGAAGGGACCCCAAGAGGGTAAAAGCAAATCATGGTATACATGCATGAGCAAGATAAGGCATATGCAGAAGGGTATGCAATATAGACGCGCAGGGACGCGTCCCCACACTTAAGACCTTAACGGATAGGGTTAACCGAACAACAGGGACCTAAGACCACGCCACAGACCATCCACTAACTTCCCCACACTTAAAACATGACCGGCACGAAGAAACCAAAGTGTAGGGTTAGAAAAACTTGGCCCGTTTCGTCAAGAATCAAGGTTGAGTATCGATGGCACGTCCAATGTGGTTGTTGGCGCTGGAGGAACCAAGGCATCTCTACAGCACATGTTCGTCATGGCAGGGACCACGCGGCCGTACCCAGGGAGGTAGATGATGGAAGGAATCGCAGGAAATTCGTCGATGATGAGGGATACTACACTCAACTCATAGTCACTCAATTGGAATGAAAGAACAGTCACTCACCCCATGACTAATATCACTCGAAGAAGAATGATTGAAACCCATATCTCATACCCGGTTGAGGAATCAACAAGGGGGAATGGTGCAGAAAGAGTATGCCAGGGTGCACAGTTGATGGTGCAGTTGTGCGTCCAACCCGGCTAGCATAGGTGCAAGGAGGAAGGCAAGGGAGCCTTATGGTGCCGTGTACAGAACAGGGTGACGTGTCTTGTGATGACGGTAAAGACCCATCCCGTGGGTGCATAGGGAAAGTGGAACATACTTGACTCCAAGTGTCGTAACGTCCCTCAATCTCACCTCTCGGTAATTGATTGAAGAAACTCCAGTCACACTCAACCCACCCTCTGTCTCACGCTCTGTTGATAATTACAGGAGGGCAGCCTTTTCCTAAAACCCATTGATGTAATCCTCACAATCACTTGTGCAAAGGGTGTATGCCTTGTGCGCAGTTGATTGGTGCAACTGTGCATCCAGCCCTGTGCCGGCATACGGTGCGAGAAGGAAGGCCAGGGAGCCTTATGATGCAGTGCACAGAACAAATTGTGCTTTGTGCATTGAGAGGCCCATCCCGTGCGTGCAACACTTCATTCACACTTCTCACCTCTCTTTTGATTTGAAGGGAAAAGACTGGTCTCTCGCCCCACCCTCTGTCTCACTCTCTGTTGATAGATACAGAGGGCAACCATACTCACTTCCCCATCCGGTTAGGATGAAAGCTCACATCACTCAAGGGGTTGTCGATGAAGATCGCGTCATCAGTTGTTGAAGAGGCGTACCCAGGGAGGTAGCCATCAAATCGAACATTGTATTGGATAGGAACATGTCGTCTGCTAGAGGACAGTTAGTCACTTTGCAAAGAGACCCAGGACATAGCGTACCAAGGGAGGCAGCTTCGGAATTGGATCCTAGGGATATCAATTAATGAATCCACTTTCTGGACTGCTGGGTGTTACCACCTTTTCCACAGCCAGCTTCCCGCCCAAGGGTGTTTACCACCTTTTCTTGGAACGAGGCCTGCTATGACAGGGAATTGCTTCCTTTTCTCTCATAACAGATTTGTTTTGTTTTTTTTCTTTTTTCTTTTTTTTTTCTTTCTCTCTTTTTTTTTTCTTTTTTTTTTCTATTCCCGAGGGTGTTTCCACCTTTTCTCGAAGAATAGGTCGGCATGACAGGGACCTAAGTCCTTTTCTCCCATGACCAATATGTTTTGTTTTGTTTTTTTTTTTTCTTTCTTTTTTTTTAAAATATTGAACAAGGGAATGGTAGAAAGACCATTTGTCAGAACCCACCTCGCCACTGATGCTGGTGGAAAATAGAAGATAAGAGATCAAGGCTGGAAGGGGTTTTGGAGGGGACAGAGGGTTGCGTCCACTTCAGCAGGAGTGAT